>NC_081832.1:33459168-34059168 GCF_030867095.1 Alligator mississippiensis
TACTACTACTACAAGTATTACAAGAAAAACCACTACTACTACTACAAGAACAACCACTACTACTTCTACAAGAACAACCACTACAACTACCAGTACTACAACTACAAGAACAACCACTACTACTACAAGAACAACCACCACTACTACTACTGCTACTACAAGAACAACCGCTACTACTACTACTACTACAAGAACAACCACTACTACTTCTACAAGAACAACCACTACTTCTCCTACTACTACTACTACTACTACAAGAACAACCACTACTACTACTACTACTAAAAGAACAACCACTACTACTACTACAAGAACAACCACTACTACTACTAGTACTACTACTACTACTACTACAAGAACAACCACTACTACTTCTAAAAGTACAGCCACAACTACTACTACAAGAATTACCCCTACTACTGCTACAAGAACAACCACTGCTTCTCCTACTACTACTTCTACTACAAGAACAACCACTACTACTAGTAGTATTACAAGAAATACCACTACTACTACTACAAGAACATCTGCTACTAATGCTATTACAAGTACAACCACTACTACTACCAGAACAACCACTACTACTACTACAAGAGAAACCACTACTACTACTACAGGAACAACCACTACTACTATTACTAGTATTACAACAACAACCAGTACTACCATTACAAGAAAAAACACTACTATTTCCAGAAGTAAAACCACTACTACTACTGCTACTACAAGAACAACCAGCACCACTACTACTACTACGAGAACAACCACTACTACTACTACAAGAACAACCACTACAACTACCACTACTACAACTACAAGAACAACCACTACTACTACAAGAACAACCACCACTACAACAACAAATACTACTACTACAAGAGAAACCACTACTACTACTACTACTACTACTACAAGAACAACCACTACTACTACTACTACAAGAACAACCACTACAACTACCACTACTACAACTACAAGAACAACCACTACTACTACAAGAACAACCACCACTACTACTACTTCTACAAGAACAACCACTACTACTACTACAAGAACAACCGCCACTACTACTACTACTACTACTACAAGATCAACCACTACTACTACTACTACTACTTCTACAAGTAGAACCACTACTACTACTGAAACAACAACCACTACTACTACTACAAGAACAACCACTACTACTTCTACAAGAACAACAACTACAACTACCATTACTACAACTACAAGAACAACCACTACTACTACAAGAACAACCACCACTACTACTACTGCTACTACAAGAACAACCGCTACTACTACTACTACTGCTACAAGAACAACCACTACTACTTCTACAAGAACAACCACTACTTCTCCTACTACTACTACTACTACTACAAGAACAACCACTACTACTACTACTACTAAAAGAACAACCACTACTACTACTACAAGAACAACCACTACTACTACTAGTACTACTACTACTACTACTACTACTACTACAAGAACAACCACTACTACTTCTAAAAGTACAGCCACAACTACTACTACAAGAATAACCCCTACTACTGCTATAAGAACAACCACTGCTTCTCCTACTACTCCTTATACTACAAGAACAAACACTACTACTAGTAGTATTACAAGAAAAACCACTACTACTACTACAAGAACAACTGCTACTAATACTATTACAAGTACAACCACTACTACTACCAGAACAACCACTACTACTACTACAAGAGAAACCACTACTGCTACTACAGGAACAACCACTACTACTATTACTAGTATTACAACAACAACCAGTACTACCATTACAAGAACAAACACTACTATTTCCAGATGTAAAACCACTACTACTACTGTTACTACAAGAACAACCAGCACCACTACTACTACTACAAGAGCAACCACTACTACTACTACAAGAACAACCACTACAACTACCACTACTACAACTACAAGAACAACCACCACTACAACAACAAATACTACTACTACAAGAGAAACCACTTCTACTACTACTACTACTACTACAAGAACAACCACTACTACTACTACAAGAACAACCACTACAACTACCACTACTACAACTACAAGAACAACCACTACTACTACAAGAACAACCACCACTACTACTACTTCTACAAGAACAACCACTACTACTACTACAAGAACAACCGCCACTACTACTACTACTACTACTACAAGATCAACCACTACTACTACTACTACTACTTCTACAAGTAGAACCACTACTACTACTAAAACAACAACCACTACTACTACTACAAGAACAACCACTACTACTACTACAAGTATTACAAGAAAAACCACTACTACTACTACAAGAACAACCACTACTACTTCTACAAGAACAACCACTACAACTACCACTACTACAACTACAAGAACAACCACTACTACTACAAGAACAACCACCACTACTACTACTGCTACTACAAGAACAACCGCTACTACTACTACTACTACTACAAGAACAACCACTACTACTTCTACAAGAACAACCACTACTTCTCCTACTACTACTACTACTACTACAAGAACAACCACTACTACTACTACTACTAAAAGAACAACCACTACTACTACTACAAGAACAACCACTACTACTAGTAGTACTACTAGTACTACTACTACTACTACTACTACTACTACTACTACAAGAACAACCACTACTACTTCTAAAAGTACAGCCACAACTACTACTACAAGAATAACCCCTACTACTGCTACAAGAACAACCACTGCTTCTCCTCCTACTACTTCTACTACAAGAACAACCACTACTACTAGTAGTATTACAAGAAAAACCACTACTACTACTACAAGAACAACTGCTACTAATACTATTACAAGTACAACCACTACTACTACCAGAACAACCACTACTACTACTACAAGAGAAACCACTACTACTACTACTACACGAACAACCACTATTACTATTACTAGTATTACAACAACAACCAGTACTACCATTACAAGAACAAACACTACTATTTCCAGAAGTAAAACCACTACTACTACTGCTACTACAAGAACAACCAGCACCACTACTACTACTACAAGAACAACCACTACTACTACTACAAGAACAACAGCTACTACTACTACTAGTATTACAACAACAACCAGTACTACCACTACAAGAACAAACACTACTACATCCAGAAGTGAAACCACTACTACTACTACTACAAGAACAACCACCACCACTACTACGACTACTACTACAAGAACAACCACTACTACTACTACAAGAACAACCACCACTACTTCTACTAGTATTACAAGAACAACCCCTACTACTACTACAAGAACAACAGCTACTACTAATAATACTACCACACGTACAACCACTACTACTACAACAACAACAAATACTACTACTACAAGAGAAACCACTACATCTACTACTACTACTACAAGAACAACCACTACTACTACTACAAGAAAAACCACTGCTTCTCTTACTACTACTATTACAAGAACAACCACTACTACTACTACAAGAACAACCTCCACTACTAATACTAGAACAACCATTACTACTACTACTACTAGTACTTCTACTACTACTACTTCTACTACTCCTACTACAAGAACAACCACTACTACTAATACTAATACTACTATTACAAGGACAACCACTACGATTACTACAACTAGAACCACTACAACTACTACAAGAACAACCACTACTACTACTACTACTACTACTACAAGAACAACCACTAATACTAATACAAGAACAACCACTACTTCTACTACTTCAAGAACAAGCACTACCACTACTACTACAAGAACTACCACTACTACTACTACAAGAACAACCACTGCTTCTCCTACTACTACTACTTCAAGAACAACCACTACTACTTCTACAAGATCAACCACTCCATCTCCTACTACTACTACTACAAGAACAACCTCTACTACTACTACAAGAACGACCACCACTACTACTACTACTGCAAGAACAACCTTTACTACTACTACAAGAACAACCACAGCTACTACTTAAAGAACAACCACGGCTTCTCCTAATACTACTACTACGAGAATAACCACTATTACTACTACAAGAACAACCACCACTACTACTACTACTACTACAAGAAAAACCTCTACTATTAATACACGGGCAACCACCACTTCTACTACTACTGCTACTACAAGAACAAACACTACTACTAATACAAGAACGACCACTACTACTACTGCTACTACCAGTAGACCCACTACTACTATTACAAGAACAACCACTACTACTACTACTAGTATTACAAGAACAACCACTTCTAATACTACAAGTACAAACACCACTACTACTACAAGAACAACCCCTACTACTACTAAAAGAACAACCACTGCTTCTCCTACTACTACTACTACAAGAACAACCACTACTTCTACTACTACAAGAACAACCACCACCACTACTACTAATACTACTACTACTACAAGATCAACCACTACCACTTTGACAAGAACAACCACTACTACTTGTACTAGTATTACAAGAACAACCACTACTACTATTACAAGAACAACCGCTACTACTACTACTACTACTACAAGATCAACCACTACTAGTACTACTACTACTACTACAAGTAGAACCACTACTACTACTAAAACAACAACCACTACTACTACTACAAGAACAACCACTACTACTACTACAAATACTACAAAAAAAACCACTACTACTACTACAAGAAGAACCACTACTACTTCTACAAGAACAACCACTACAACTACCACTACTACAACTACAAGAACAACCACTACTACTACAAGAACAACCACCACTACTACTACTGCTACTACAAGAACAACCGCTACTACTACTACTACTACTACAAGAACAACCACTACTACTTCTACAAGAACAACCACTACTTCTCCTACTACTACTACTACTACTACAAGAACAACCACTACTACTACTACTACTAAAAGAACAACCACTACTACTACTACAAGAACAACCACTACTACTACTAGTACTACTACTACTACTACTACTACTACTACTACTACTACTACAAGAACAACCACTACTACTTCTAAAAGTACAGCCACAACTACTACTACAAGAATAACCCCTACTACTGCTACAAGAACAACCACTGCTTCTCCTCCTACTACTTCTACTACAAGAACAACCACTACTACTAGTAGTATTACAAGAAAAACCACTACTACTACTACAAGAACAACTGCTACTAATACTATTACAAGTACAACCACTACTACTACCAGAACAACCACTACTACTACTACAAGAGAAACCACTACTACTACTACTACACGAACAACCACTATTACTATTACTAGTATTACAACAACAACCAGTACTACCATTACAAGAACAAACACTACTATTTCCAGAAGTAAAACCACTACTACTACTGCTACTACAAGAACAACCAGCACCACTACTACTACTACAAGAACAACCACTACTACTACTACAAGAACAACCACTACTACTACTACTAGTATTACAACAACAACCAGTACTACCACTACAAGAACAAACACTACTACATCCAGAAGTGAAACCACTACTACTACTACTACAAGAACAACCACCACCACTACTACGACTACTACTACAAGAACAACCACTACTACTACTACAAGAACAACCACCACTACTTCTACTAGTATTACAAGAACAACCCCTACTACTACTACAAGAACAACAGCTACTACTAATAATACTACCACACGTACAACCACTACTACTACAACAACAACAAATACTACTACTACAAGAGAAACCACTACATCTACTACTACTACTACAAGAACAACCACTACTACTACTACAAGAAAAACCACTGCTTCTCCTACTACTACTATTACAAGAACAACCACTACTACTACTACAAGAACAACCTCCACTACTAATACTAGAACAACCACTACTACTACTACTACTACTACTTCTACTACTACTACTTCTACTACTCCTACTACAAGAACAACCACTACTACTAATACTAATACTACTATTACAAGGACAACCACTACGATTACTACAACTAGAACCACTACAACTACTACAAGAACAACCACTACTACTACTACTACTACTACTACAAGTAGAACCACTACTACTACTGAAACAACAACCACTACTACTACTACAAGAACAACCACCACTACTACTACTACTACTACAAGAAAAACCTCTACTATTAATACACGGGCAACCACCACTTCTACTACTACTGCTACTACAAGAACAAACACTACTACTAATACAAGAACGACCACTACTACTACTGCTACTACCAGTAGACCCACTACTACTATTACAAGAACAACCACTACTACTACTACTAGTATTACAAGAACAACCACTTCTAATACTACAAGTACAAACACCACTACTACTACAAGAACAACCCCTACTACTACTACAAGAACAACCACTGCTTCTCCTACTACTACTACTACAAGAACAACCACTACTTCTACCACTACAAGAACAACCACCACCACTACTACTAATACTACTACTACTACAAGATCAACCACTACCACTTCGACAAGAACAACCACTACTACTTGTACTAGTATTACAAGAACAACCACTACTACTATTACAAGAACAACCACTACTACTACTACAAGTATTAGAAGAAAAGCCACTACTACGACTACAAGAACAACCACTACTACTTCTACATGAACAACCACTACAACTACCACTACTACAACTACCAGAACAACGACTACTACTTCAATAACAACCACCACTACTACTACTGCTACTACAAAAACAACTACTACTACTTCTACAAGAACAACCACTACTTCTACTACTACTACTACTACTACTACTACAAGAACAACCACTACTACTACTACAAGAACAACCACTACTAGTACTACTACTACTACTAATACAAGAACAACCACTACTACTACTACTACTACAAGAACAACCAATACTACTAATACAAATACAACCACTACTACTACTACTACTACTACAACTACAAGAACAACCAACTACTACTACTACAAGAACAACCACTGATTCTCCTACTACTACTATTACAAGAACAACCACTACTACTACTACAAGATCAAAAACCACTACTACTACCACTACTACTACTACTACTACGACTACTACATGAACAACCAATACTACTACTACTACTACTACAAGAACAACCACTACTACTACTGCTACTACTACTACAAGAACAAACACTAATACTAATACTAGAACAACCACTACTACTACTACTACTACTACTACTGCTACAAGAACAACCACTAATACTAATACAAGAACAACCACTACTACTAATACTAATACTACTATTACAAGGACAACCACTACTATTACTACAAGTAGAGCCATTACAACTACTACAAGAACAACCACTACTACTACTACTACTACTACCACAAGAACAACCACTAATACTAATACAAGGACAACCACTACTATTAGTAGTAGTAGTACTACTACTACTACTACTACTACAAGAACAACCACAACTACTTCTAAAAGTACAGCCACAAGAACTACTACAAGAATAACCCCTACTACTGCTACAAGAACAACCACTGCTTCTCCTACTACTACTTCTACTACAAGAACAACCACTACTACTAGTAGTATTACAAGAAAAACCACTACTACTACTACAAGAACATCTGCTACTAATGCTATTACAAGTACAACCACTACTACTACCAGAACAACCACTACTACTACTACAAGAGAAACCACTACTACTACTACATGAACAACCACTACTACTATTACTAGTATTACAACAACAACCAGTACTACCATTACAAGAACAAACACTACTATTTCCAGAAGTAAAACCACTACTACTACTGCTACTACAAGAACAACCAGCACCACTACTACTACTACAAGAACAACCACTACTACTACTACAAGAACAACCACTACAACTACCACTACTACAACTACAAGAACAACCACTACTACTACAAGAACAACCACCACTACAACAACAAATACTACTACTACAAGAGAAACCACTACTACTACTACTACTACTACTACAAGAACAACCACTACTACTACTACTACAAGAACAACCACTACAACTACCACTACTACAACTACAAGAACAACCACTACTACTACAAGAACAACCGCCACTACTACTACTACTACTACAAGATCAACCACTACTACTACTACTACTACTTCTACAAGTAGAACCACTGCTACTACTAAAACAACAACCACTACTACTACTACAAGAACAACCACTACTACTACTACAAGTATTACAAGAAAAACCACTACTACTACTACAAGAACAACCACTACTACTTCTACAAGAACAACCACTACAACTACCACTACTACAACTACAAGAACAACCACTACTACTACAAGAACAACCACCACTGCTACTACTGCTACTACAAGAACAACCGCTACTACTACTACTACTACTACAAGAACAACCACTACTACTTCTACAAGAACAACCACTACTTCTCCTACTACTACTACTACTACTACAAGAACAACCACTAATACTACTACTACTAAAAGAACAACCACTACTACTACTACAAGAACAACCACTACTACTACTAGTACTACTACTACTACTACTACTACTACTACAAGAACAACCACTACTACTACTACAAGTACAACCACGACTACTACTACTACTACAAGAACAACCACTACTACTACTACTACTACAAGTAGAACCACTACTACTACTAAAACAACAACCACTACTACTACTACAAGAACAACCACTACTACTACTACAAGTACTACAAGAAAAACCACTACTACAAGAACAACCATTACTACTTCTACAAGAACAACCACTACAACTACCATTACTACAACTACAAGAACAACCACTACTACTACTACTACTACTACTACTACTACTACTACTACAAGAACAACCACTACCACTCCTACAAGTACAACCACGACTACTACTACTACTACTACAAGAACAACCACTACTACTACTACTACTACTACAAGTAGAACCACTACTACTACTAAAACAACAACCACTACTACTACTACAAGAACAACCACTACTACTACTACAAGTATTACAAGAAAAACCACTACTACTACTACAAGAACAACCACTACTACTTCTACAAGAACAACCACTACAACTACCAGTACTACAACTACAAGAACAACCACTACTACTACAAGAACAACCACCACTACTACTACTGCTACTACAAGAACAACCGCTACTACTACTACTACTACAAGAACAACCACTACTACTTCTACAAGAACAACCACTACTTCTCCTACTACTACTACTACTACTACTACAAGAACAACCACTACTACTACTACTACTAAAAGAACAACCACTACTACTACTACAAGAACAACCACTACTACTACTAGTACTACTACTACTACTACTACAAGAACAACCACTACTACTTCTAAAAGTACAGCCACAACTACTACTACAAGAATAACCCCTACTACTGCTACAAGAACAACCACTGCTTCTCCTACTACTACTTCTACTACAAGAACAACCACTACTACTAGTAGTATTACAAGAAAAACCACTACTACTACTACAAGAACATCTGCTACTAATGCTATTACAAGTACAACCACTACTACTACCAGAACAACCACTACTACTACTACAAGAGAAACCACTACTACTACTACAGGAACAACCACTACTACTATTACTAGTATTACAACAACAACCAGTACTACCGTTACAAGAACAAACACTACTATTTCCAGAAGTAAAACCACTACTACTACTGCTACTACAAGAACAACCAGCACCACTACTACTACTACAAGAACAACCACTACTACTACTACAAGAACAACCACTACAACTACCACTACTACAACTACAAGAACAACCACTACTACTACAAGAACAACCACCACTACAACAACAAATACTACTACTACAAGAGAAACCACTACTACTACTACTACTACTACTACAAGAACAACCACTACTACTACTACTACAAGAACAACCACTACAACTACCACTACTACAACTACAAGAACAACCACTACTACTACAAGAACAACCACCACTACTACTACTTCTACAAGAACAACCACTACTACTACTACAAGAACAACCGCCACTACTACTACTACTACTACTACAAGATCAACCACTACTACTACTACTACTACTTCTACAAGTAGAACCACTACTACTACTGAAACAACAACCACTACTACTACTACAAGAACAACCACTACTACTACTACAAGTATTACAAGAAAAACCACTACTACTACTACAAGAACAACCACTACTACTTCTACAAGAACAACCACTACTTCTCCTATTACTACTACTACTACTACAAGAACAACCACTACTACTACTACTACTACTAAAAGAACAACCACTACTACTACTACAAGAACAACCACTACTACTACTAGTACTACTACTACTACTACTACAAGAACAACCACTACTACTTCTAAAAGTACAGCCACAACTACTACTACAAGAATAACCCCTACTACTGCTACAAGAACAACCACTGCTTCTCCTACTACTACTTCTACTACAAGAACAACCACTACTACTAGTAGTATTACAAGAAAAACCACTACTACTACTACAAGAACATCTGCTACTAATGCTATTACAAGTACAACCACTACTACTACCAGAACAACCACTACTACTACTACAAGAGAAACCACTACTACTACTACAGGAACAACCACTACTACTATTACTAGTATTACAACAACAACCAGTACTACCATTACAAGAACAAACACTACTATTTCCAGAAGTAAAACCACTACTACTACTGCTACTACAAGAACAACCAGCACCACTACTACTACTACAAGAACAACCACTACTACTACTACAAGAACAACCACTACAACTACCACTACTACAACTACAAGAACAACCACTACTACTACAAGAACAACCACCACTACAACAACAAATACTACTACTACAAGAGAAACCACTACTACTACTACTACTACTACTACAAGAACAACCACTACTACTACTACTACAAGAACAACCACTACAACTACCACTACTACAACTACAAGAACAACCACTACTACTACAAGAACAACCACCACTACTACTACTTCTACAAGAACAACCACTACTACTACTACAAGAACAACCGCCACTACTACTACTACTACTACTACAAGATCAACCACTACTACTACTACTACTACTTCTACAAGTAGAACCACTACTACTACTGAAACAACAACCACTACTACTACTACAAGAACAACCACTACTACTACTACAAGTTTTACAAGAAAAACCACTACTACTACTACAAGAACAACCACTACTACTTCTACAAGAACAACCACTACAACTACCACTACTACAACTACAAGAACAACCACTACTACTACAAGAACAACCACCACTACTACTACTGCTACTACAAGAACAACCGCTACTACTACTACTACTACTACAAGAACAACCACTACTACTTCTACAAGAACAACCACTACTTCTCCTACTACGACTAATACTACTACTACAAGAACAACCACTAATACTACTACTACTAAAAGAACAACCACTACTACTACTACAAGAACAACCACTACTACTACTAGTACTACTACTACTACTACTACTACTACAAGAACAACCACTACTACTACTACAAGTACAACCACGACTACTACTACTACTACAAGAACAACCACTACTACTACTACTACTACTACAAGTAGAACCACTACTACTACTAAAACAACAACCACTACTACTACTACAAGAACAACCACTACTACTACTACAAGTATTACAAGAAAAACCACTACTACTACTACAAGAACAACCACTACTACTTCTACAAGAACAACCACTACAACTACCATTACTACAACTACAAGAACAACCACTACTACTACAAGAACAACCACCACTACTACTACTGCTACTACAAGAACAACCGCTACTACTACTACTACTGCTACAAGAACAACCACTACTACTTCTACAAGAACAACCACTACTTCTCCTACTACTACTACTACTACTACAAGAACAACCACTACTACTACTACTACTAAAAGAACAACCACTACTACTACTACAAGAACAACCACTACTACTACTAGTACTACTACTACTACTACTACAAGAACAACCACTACTACTTCTAAAAGTACAGCCACAACTACTACTACAAGAATAACCCCTACTACCGCTATAAGAACAACCACTGCTTCTCCTACTACTCCTTATACTACAAGAACAAACACTACTACTAGTAGTATTACAAGAAAAACCACTACTACTACTACAAGAACAACTGCTACTAATACTATTACAAGTACAACCACTACTACTACCAGAACAACCACTACTACTACTACAAGAGAAACCACTACTGCTACTACAGGAACAACCACTACTACTATTACTAGTATTACAACAACAACCAGTACTACCATTACAAGAACAAACACTACTATTTCCAGAAGTAAAACCACTACTACTACTGTTACTACAAGAACAACCAGCACCACTACTACTACTACAAGAACAACCACTACTACTACTACAAGAACAACCACTACAGCTACCACTACTACAACTCCAAGAACAACCAACACTACAACAACAAATACTACTACTACAAGAGAAACCACTTCTACTACTACTACTACTACTACTACAAGAACAACCACTACTACTACTACAAGAACAACCACTACAACTACCACTACTACAACTACAAGAACAACCACTACTACTACAAGAACAACCACCACTACTACTACTTCTACAAGAACAACCACTACTACTACTACAAGAACAACCGCCACTACTACTACTACTACTACTACAAGATCAACCACTACTACTACTACTACTACATCTACAAGTAGAACCACTACTACTACTAAAACAACAACCACTACTACTACTACAAGAACAACCACTACTACTACTACAAGTATTACAAGAAAAACCACTACCACTACTACAAGAACAACCACTACTACTTCTACAAGAACAACCACTACAACTACCACTACTACAACTACAAGAACAACCACTACTACTACAAGAACAACCACCACTACTACTACTGCTACTACAAGAACAACCGCTACTACTACTACTACTACTACAAGAACAACCACTACTACTTCTACAAGAACAACCACTACTTCTCCTACTACTACTACTACTACTACAAGAACAAACACTAATACTACTACTACTAAAAGAACAACCACTACTACTACTACAAGAACAACCACTACTACTACTAGTACTACTACTACTACTACTACTACAAGAACAACCACTACTACTACTACAAGTACAACCACGACTACTACTACTACTACAAGAACAACCACTACTACTACTACTACTACTACAAGTAGAACCACTACTACTACTAAAACAACAACCACTACTACTACTACAAGAACAACCACTACTACTACTACAAGTATTACAAGAAAAACCACTACTACTACTACAAGAACAACCACTACTACTTCTACAAGAACAACCACTACTACTACTAGTACTACTACTACTAGTACTACTACTACTACAAGAACAACCACTACTACTTCTAAAAGTACAGCCACAACTACTACTACAAGAATAACCCCTACTACTGCTACAAGAACAACCACTGCTTCTCCTACTACTCCTTATACTACAAGAACAAACACTACTACTAGTAGTATTACAAGAAAAACCACTACTACTACTACAAGAACAACTGCTACTAATACTATTACAAGTACAACCACTACTACTACCAGAACAACCACTACTACTACTACAAGAGAAACCACTACTACTACTACAGGAACAACCACTACTACTATTACTAGTATTACAACAACAACCAGTACTACCATTACAAGAACAAACACTACTATTTCCAGAAGTAAAACCACTACTACTACTGTTACTACAAGAACAACCAGCACCAATACTACTACTACAAGAACAACCACTACTACTACTACAAGAACAACCACTACAACTACCACTACTACAACTACAAGAACAACCACCACTACAACAACAAATACTACTACTACAAGAGAAACCACTTCTACTACTACTACTACTACTACAAGAACAACCACTACTACTACTACAAGAACAACCACTACAACTACCACTACTACAACTACAAGAACAACCACTACTACTACAAGAACAACCACCACTACTACTACTTCTACAAGAACAACCACTACTACTACTACAAGAACAACCGCTACTACTACTACTACTACTACAAGATCAACCACTACTACTACTACTACTACTACTACAAGTAGAACCACTACTACTACTAAAACAACAACCACTACTACTACTACAAGAACAACCACTACTACTACTACAAGTACTACAAAAAAAATCACTACTACTACTACAAGAACAACCACTACTACTTCTACAAGAACAACCACTACAACTACCACTACTACAACTACAAGAACAACCACTACTACTACAAGAACAACCACCACTACTACTACTGCTACTACAAGAACAACCGCTACTACTACTACTACTACTACAAGAACAACCACTACTACTTCTACAAGAACAACCACTACTTCTCCTACTACTACTACTACTACTACAAGAACAACCACTACTACTACTACTACTAAAAGAACAACCACTACTACTACTACAAAAACAACCACTACTACTACTAGTACTACTACTACTACTACTACTACTACTACAAGAACAACCACTACTACTTCTAAAAGTACAGCCACAACTACTACTACAAGAATAACCCCTACTACTGCTACAAGAACAACCACTGCTTCTCCTCCTACTACTTCTACTACAAGAACAACCACTACTACTAGTAGTATTACAAGAAAAACCACTACTACTACTACAAGAACAACTGCTACTAATACTATTACAAGTACAACCACTACTACTACCAGAACAACGACTACTACTACTACAAGAGAAACCACTACTACTACTACTACACGAACAACCACTATTACTATTACTAGTATTACAACAACAACCAGTACTACCATTACAAGAACAAACACTACTATTTCCAGAAGTAAAACCACTACTACTACTGCTACTACAAGAACAACCAGCACCACTACTACTACTACAAGAACAACCACTACTACTACTACAAGAACAACCACTACTACTACTACTAGTATTACAACAACAACCAGTACTACCACTACAAGAACAAACACTACTACATCCAGAAGTGAAACCACTACTACTACTACTACAAGAACAACCACCACCACTACTACGACTACTACTACAAGAACAACCACTACTACTACTACAAGAACAACCACCACTACTTCTACTAGTATTACAAGAACAACCCCTACTACTACTACAAGAACAACAGCTACTACTAATAATACTACCACACGTACAACCACTACTACTACAACAACAACAAATACTACTACTACAAGAGAAACCACTACATCTACTACTACTACTACAAGAACAACCACTACTACTACTACAAGAAAAACCACTGCTTCTCCTACTACTACTATTACAAGAACAACCACTACTACTACTACAAGAACAACCTCCACTACTAATACTAGAACAACCACTACTACTACTACTACTACTACTTCTACTACTACTACTTCTACTACTCCTACTACAAGAACAACCACTACTACTAATACTAATACTACTATTACAAGGACAACCACTACGATTACTACAACTAGAACCACTACAACTACTACAAGAACAACCACTACTACTACTACTACTACTACTACAAGTAGAACCACTACTACTACTGAAACAACAACCACTACTACTACTACAAGAACAACCACTACTACTACTACAAGTTTTACAAGAAAAACCACTACTACTACTACAAGAACAACCACTACTACTTCTACAAGAACAACCACTACAACTACCACTACTACAACTACAAGAACAACCACTACTACTACAAGAACAACCACCACTACTACTACTGCTACTACAAGAACAACCGCTACTACTACTACTACTACTACAAGAACAACCACTACTACTTCTACAAGAACAACCACTACTTCTCCTACTACTACTAATACTACTACTACAAGAACAACCACTAATACTACTACTACTAAAAGAACAACCACTACTACTACTACAAGAACAACCACTACTACTACTAGTACTACTACTACTACTACTACTACAAGAACAACCACTACTACTACTACAAGTACAACCACGACTACTACTACTACTACAAGAACAACCACTACTACTACTACTACTACTACAAGTAGAACCACTACTACTACTAAAACAACAACCACTACTACTACTACAAGAACAACCACTACTACTACTACAAGTATTACAAGAAAAACCACTACTACTACTACAAGAACAACCGCTACTACTTCTACAAGAACAACCACTACAACTACCATTACTACAACTACAAGAACAACCACTACTACTACAAGAACAACCACCACTACTACTACTGCTACTACAAGAACAACCGCTACTACTACTACTACTGCTACAAAAACAACCACTACTACTTCTACAAGAACAACCACTACTTCTCCTACTACTACTACTACTACTACTACAAGAACAACCACTACTACTACTACTACTAAAAGAACAACCACTACTACTACTACAAGAACAACCACTACTACTACTAGTACTACTACTACTACTACTACTACTACAAGAACAACCACTACTACTTCTAAAAGTACAGCCACAACTACTACTACAAGAATAACCCCTACTACCGCTATAAGAACAACCACTGCTTCTCCTACTACTCCTTATACTACAAGAACAAACACTACTACTAGTAGTATTACAAGAAAAACCACTACTACTACTACAAGAACAACTGCTACTAATACTATTACAAGTACAACCACTACTACTACCAGAACAACCACTACTACTACTACAAGAGAAACCACTACTGCTACTACAGGAACAACCACTACTACTATTACTAGTATTACAACAACAACCAGTACTACCATTACAAGAACAAACACTACTATTTCCAGAAGTAAAACCACTACTACTACTGTTACTACAAGAACAACCAGCACCACTACTACTACTACAAGAACAACCACTACTACTACTACAAGAACAACCACTACAGCTACCACTACTACAACTACAAGAACAACCAACAGTACAACAACAAATACTACTACTACAAGAGAAACCACTTCTACTACTACTACTACTACTACTACAAGAACAACCACTACTACTACTACAAGAACAACCACTACAACTACCACTACTACAACTACAAGAACAACCACTACTACTACAAGAACAACCACCACTACTACTACTTCTACAAGAACAACCACTACTACTACTACAAGAACAACCGCCACTACTACTACTACTACTACTACAAGATCAACCTCTACTACTACTACTACTACTACTACAAGTAGAACCACTACTACTACTAAAACAACAACCACTACTACTACTACAAGAACAACCACTACTACTACTACAAGTATTACAAGAAAAACCACTACTACTACTACAAGAACAACCACTACTACTTCTACAATAACAACCACTACTACTACTAGTACTACTACTACTAGTACTACTACTACTACAAGAACAACCACTACTACTTCTAAAAGTACAGCCACAACTACTACTACAAGAATAACCCCTACTACTGCTACAAGAACAACCACTGCTTCTCCTACTACTCCTTATACTACAAGAACAAACACTACTACTAGTAGTATTACAAGAAAAACCACTACTACTACTACAAGAACAACTGCTACTAATACTATTACAAGTACAACCACTACTACTACCAGAACAACCACTACTACTACTACAAGAGAAACCACTACTACTACTACAGGAACAACCACTACTACTATTACTAGTATTACAACAACAACCAGTACTACCATTACAAGAACAAACACTACTATTTCCAGAAGTAAAACCACTACTACTACTGTTACTACAAGAACAACCAGCACCACTACTACTACTACAAGAACAACCACTACTACTACTACAAGAACAACCACTACAACTACCACTACTACAACTACAAGAACAACCACCACTACAACAACAAATACTACTACTACAAGAGAAACCACTTCTACTACTACTACTACTACTACTACAAGAACAACCACTACTACTACTACAAGAACAACCACTACAACTACCACTACTACAACTACAAGAACAACCACTACTACTACAAGAACAACCACCACTACTACTACTTCTACAAGAACAACCACTACTACTACTACAAGAACAACCGCTACTACTACTACTACTACTACAAGATCAACCACTACTACGACTACTACTACTACTACAAGTAGAACCACTACTACTACTAAAACAACAACCACTACTACTACTACAAGAACAACCACTACTACTACTACAAGTACTACAAAAAAAATCACTACTACTACTACAAGAACAACCACTACTACTTCTACAAGAACAACCACTACAACTACCACTACTACAACTACAAGAACAACCACTACTACTACAAGAACAACCACCACTACTACTACTGCTACTACAAGAACAACCGCTACTACTACTACTACTACTACAAGAACAACCACTACTACTTCTACAAGAACAACCACTACTTCTCCTACTACTACTACTACTACTACTACAAGAACAACCACTACTACTACTACTACTAAAAGAACAACCACTACTACTACTACAAGAACAACCACTACTACTACTAGTACTACTACTACTACTACTACTACTACTACAAGAACAACCACTACTACTTCTAAAAGTACAGCCACAACTACTACTACAAGAATAACCCCTACTACTGCTACAAGAACAACCACTGCTTCTCCTCCTACTACTTCTACTACAAGAACAACCACTACTACTAGTAGTATTACAAGAAAAACCACTACTACTACTACAAGAACAACTGCTACTAATACTATTACAAGTACAACCACTACTACTACCAGAACAACCACTACTACTACTACAAGAGAAACCACTACTACTACTACTACTACACGAACAAACACTATTACTATTACTAGTATTACAACAACAACCAGTACTACCATTACAAGAACAAACACTACTATTTCCAGAAGTAAAACCACTACTACTACTGCTACTACAAGAACAACCAGCACCACTACTACTACTACAAGAACAACCACTACTACTACTACAAGAACAACCACTACTACTACTACTAGTATTACAACAACAACCAGTACTACCACTACAAGAACAAACACTACTACATCCAGAAGTGAAACCACTACTACTACTACTACAAGAACAACCACTACTACTACTACTACTACAAGAACAACCACTACTACTACTACTACTACTAAAAGAACAACCACTACTACTACTACAAGAACAACCACTACTACTACTAGTACTACTACTACTACTACTACAAGAACAACCACTACTACTTCTAAAAGTACAGCCACAACTACTACTACAAGAATAACCCCTACTACTGCTACAAGAACAACCACTGCTTCTCCTACTACTACTTCTACTACAAGAACAACCACTACTACTAGTAGTATTACAAGAAAAACCACTACTACTACTACAAGAACATCTGCTACTAATGCTATTACAAGTACAACCACTACTACTACCAGAACAACCACTACTACTACTACAAGAGAAACCACTACTACTACTACAGGAACAACCACTACTACTATTACTAGTATTACAACAACAACCAGTACTACCATTACAAGAACAAACACTACTATTTCCAGAAGTAAAACCACTACTACTACTGCTACTACAAGAACAACCAGCACCACTACTACTACTACAAGAACAACCACTACTACTACTACAAGAACAACCACTACAACTACCACTACTACAACTACAAGAACAACCACTACTACTACAAGAACAACCACCACTACAACAACAAATACTACTACTACAAGAGAAACCACTACTACTACTACTACTACTACTACAAGAACAACCACTACTACTACTACTACAAGAACAACCACTACAACTACCACTACTACAACTACAAGAACAACCACTACTACTACAAGAACAACCGCCACTACTACTACTACTACTACAAGATCAACCACTACTACTACTACTACTACTTCTACAAGTAGAACCACTGCTACTACTAAAACAACAACCACTACTACTACTACAAGAACAACCACTACTACTACTACAAGTATTACAAGAAAAACCACTACTACTACTACAAGAACAACCACTACTACTTCTACAAGAACAACCACTACAACTACCACTACTACAACTACAAGAACAACCACTACTACTACAAGAACAACCACCACTGCTACTACTGCTACTACAAGAACAACCGCTACTACTACTACTACTACTACAAGAACAACCACTACTACTTCTACAAGAACAACCACTACTTCTCCTACTACTACTACTACTACTACAAGAACAACCACTAATACTACTACTACTAAAAGAACAACCACTACTACTACTACAAGAACAACCACTACTACTACTAGTACTACTACTACTACTACTACTACTACTACAAGAACAACCACTACTACTACTACAAGTACAACCACGACTACTACTACTACTACAAGAACAACCACTACTACTACTACTACTACAAGTAGAACCACTACTACTACTAAAACAACAACCACTACTACTACTACAAGAACAACCACTACTACTACTACAAGTACTACAAGAAAAACCACTACTACAAGAACAACCACTACTACTTCTACAAGAACAACCACTACAACTACCATTACTACAACTACAAGAACAACCACTACTACTACTACTACTACTACTACTACTACAAGAACAACCACTACCACTCCTACAAGTACAACCACGACTACTCCTACTACTACTACAAGAACAACCACTACTACTACTACTAGTACTACAAGTAGAACCACTACTACTACTAAAACAACAACCACTACTACTACTACAAGAACAACCACTACTACTACTACAAGTATTACAAGAAAAACCACTACTACTACTACAAGAACAACCACTACTACTTCTACAAGAACAACCACTACAACTACCAGTACTACAACTACAAGAACAACCACTA
This sequence comes from Alligator mississippiensis, assembly GCF_030867095.1. NCBI lineage: Eukaryota > Metazoa > Chordata > Crocodylia > Alligatoridae > Alligator > Alligator mississippiensis. Next base: position 33,480,448 of record NC_081832.1, read on the forward strand.
CTACTACAAGAACAACCACCACTACTACTACTGCTACTACAAGAACAACCGCTACTACTACTACTACTACAAGAACAACCAATACTACTTCTACAAGAACAACCACTACTTCTCCTACTACTACTACTACTACTACAAGAACAACCACTACTACTACTACTACTAAAAGAACAACCACTACTACTACTACAAGAACAACCACTACTACTACTAGTACTACTACTACTACTACTACAAGAACAACCACTACTACTTCTAAAAGTACAGCCACAACTACTACTACAAGAATAACCCCTACTACTGCTACAAGAACAACCACTGCTTCTCCTACTACTACTTCTACTACAAGAACAACCACTACTACTAGTAGTATTACAAGAAAAACCACTACTACTACTACAAGAACATCTGCTACTAATGCTATTACAAGTACAACCACTACTACTACCAGAACAACCACTACTACTACTACAAGAGAAACCACTACTACTACTACAGGAACAACCACTACTACTATTACTAGTATTACAACAACAACCAGTACTACCATTACAAGAACAAACACTACTATTTCCAGAAGTAAAACCACTACTACTACTGCTACTACAAGAACAACCAGCACCACTACTACTACTACAAGAACAACCACTACTACTACTACAAGAACAACCACTACAACTACCACTACTACAACTACAAGAACAACCACTACTACTACAAGAACAACCACCACTACAACAACAAATACTACTACTACAAGAGAAACCACTACTACTACTACTACTACTACTACTACTACAAGAACAACCACTACTACTACTACTACAAGAACAACCACTACAACTACCACTACTACAACTACAAGAACAACCACTACTACTACAAGAACAACCACCACTACTACTACTTCTACAAGAACAACCACTACTACTACTACAAGAACAACCGCCACTACTACTACTACTACTACTACAAGATCAACCACTACTACTACTACTACTACTTCTACAAGTAGAACCACTACTACTACTGAAACAACAACCACTACTACTACTACAAGAACAACCACTACTACTACTACAAGTATTACAAGAAAAACCACTACTACTACTACAAGAACAACCACTACTACTTCTACAAGAACAACCACTACTTCTCCTATTACTACTACTACTACTACAAGAACAACCACTACTACTACTACTACTACAAGAACAACCACTACTACTACTACTACTACTAAAAGAACAACCACTACTACTATTACAAGAACAACCACTACTACTACTAGTACTACTACTACTACTACTACAAGAACAACCACTACTACTTCTAAAAGTACAGCCACAACTACTACTACAAGAATAACCCCTACTACTGCTACAAGAACAACCACTGCTTCTCCTACTACTACTTCTACTACAAGAACAACCACTACTACTAGTAGTATTACAAGAAAAACCACTACTACTACTACAAGAACATCTGCTACTAATGCTATTACAAGTACAACCACTACTACTACCAGAAAAACCACTACTACTACTACAAGAGAAACCACTACTACTACTACAGGAACAACCACTACTACTATTACTAGTATTACAACAACAACCAGTACTACCATTACAAGAACAAACACTACTATTTCCAGAAGTAAAACCACTACTACTACTGCTACTACAAGAACAACCAGCACCACTACTACTACTACAAGAACAACCACTACTACAACTACAAGAACAACCACTACTACTACAAGAACAACCACCACTACAACAACAAATACTACTACTACAAGAGAAACCACTACTACTACTACTACTACTACTACAAGAACAACCACTACTACTACTACTACAAGAACAACCACTACAACTACCACTACTACAACTACAAGAACAACCACTACTACTACAAGAACAACCACCACTACTACTACTTCTACAAGAACAACCACTACTACTACTACAAGAACAACCGCCACTACTACTACTACTACTACTACAAGATCAACCACTACTACTACTACTACTACTTCTACAAGTAGAACCACTACTACTACTGAAACAACAACCACTACTACTACTACAAGAACAACCACTACTACTACTACAAGTTTTACAAGAAAAACCACTACTACTACTACAAGAACAACCACTACTACTTCTACAAGAACAACCACTACAACTACCACTACTACAACTACAAGAACAACCACTACTACTACAAGAACAACCACCACTACTACTACTGCTACTACAAGAACAACCGCTACTACTACTACTACTACTACAAGAACAACCACTACTACTTCTACAAGAACAACCACTACTTCTCCTACTACTACTAATACTACTACTACAAGAACAACCACTAATACTACTACTACTAAAAGAACAACCACTACTACTACTACAAGAACAACCACTACTACTACTAGTACTACTACTACTACTACTACTACAAGAACAACCACTACTACTACTACAAGTACAACCACGACTACTACTACTACTACAAGAACAACCACTACTACTACTACTACTACTACAAGTAGAACCACTACTACTACTAAAACAACAACCACTACTACTACTACAAGAACAACCACTACTACTACTACAAGTATTACAAGAAAAACCACTACTACTACTACAAGAACAACCACTACTACTTCTACAAGAACAACCACTACAACTACCAGTACTACAACTACAAGAACAACCACTACTACTACAAGAACAACCACCACTACTTCTACTGCTACTACAAGAACAACCGCTACTACTACTACTACTGCTACAAGAACAACCACTACTACTTCTACAAGAACAACCACTACTTCTCCTACTACTACTACTACTACTACAAGAACAACCACTACTACTACTACTACTAAAAGAACAACCACTACTACTACTACAAGAACAACCACTACTACTACTAGTACTACTACTACTACTACTACTACTACAAGAACAACCACTACTACTTCTAAAAGTACAGCCACAACTACTACTACAAGAATAACCCCTACTACCGCTATAAGAACAACCACTGCTTCTCCTACTACTCCTTATACTACAAGAACAAACACTACTACTAGTAGTATTACAAGAAAAAACACTACTACTACTACAAGAACAACTGCTACTAATACTATTACAAGTACAACCACTACTACTACCAGAACAACCACTACTACTACTACAAGAGAAACCACTACTGCTACTACAGGAACAACCACTACTACTATTACTAGTATTGCAACAACAACCAGTACTACCATTACAAGAACAAACACTACTATTTCCAGAAGTAAAACCACTACTACTACTGTTACTACAAGAACAACCAGCACCACTACTACTACTACAAGAACAACCACTACTACTACTACAAGAACAACCACTACAGCTACCACTACTACAACTACAAGAACAACCAACACTACAACAACAAATACTACTACTACAAGAGAAACCACTTCTACTACTACTACTACTACTACTACAAGAACAACCACTACTACTACTACAAGAACAACCACTACAACTACCACTACTACAACTACAAGAACAACCACTACTACTACAAGAACAACCACCACTACTACTACTTCTACAAGAACAACCACTACTACTACTACAAGAACAACCGCCACTACTACTACTACTACTACTACAAGATCAACCTCTACTACTACTACTACTACTACTACAAGTAGAACCACTACTACTACTAAAACAACAACCACTACTACTACTACAAGAACAACCACTACTACTACTACAAGTATTACAAGAAAAACCACTACTACTACTACAAGAACAACCACTACTACTTCTACAATAACAACCACTACTACTACTAGTACTACTACTACTAGTACTACTACTACTACAAGAACAACCACTACTACTTCTAAAAGTACAGCCACAACTACTACTACAAGAATAACCCCTACTACTGCTACAAGAACAACCACTGCTTCTCCTACTACTCCTTATACTACAAGAACAAACACTACTACTAGTAGTATTACAAGAAAAACCACTACTACTACTACAAGAACAACTGCTACTAATACTATTACAAGTACAACCACTACTACTACCAGAACAACCACTACTACTACTACAAGAGAAACCACTACTACTACTACAGGAACAACCACTACTACTATTACTAGTATTACAACAACAACCAGTACTACCATTACAAGAACAAACACTACTATTTCCAGAAGTAAAACCACTACTACTACTGTTACTACAAGAACAACCAGCACCACTACTACTACTACAAGAACAACCACTACTACTACTACAAGAACAACCACTACAACTACCACTACTACAACTACAAGAACAACCACCACTACAACAACAAATACTACTACTACAAGAGAAACCACTTCTACTACTACTACTACTACTACTACAAGAACAACCACTACTACTACTACAAGAACAACCACTACAACTACCACTACTACAACTACAAGAACAACCACTACTACTACAAGAACAACCACCACTACTACTACTTCTACAAGAACAACCACTACTACTACTACAAGAACAACCGCTACTACTACTACTACTACTACAAGATCAACCACTACTACGACTACTACTACTACTACAAGTAGAACCACTACTACTACTAAAACAACAACCACTACTACTACTACAAGAACAACCACTACTACTACTACAAGTACTACAAAAAAAATCACTACTACTACTACAAGAACAACCACTACTACTTCTACAAGAACAACCACTACAACTACCACTACTACAACTACAAGAACAACCACTACTACTACAAGAACAACCACCACTACTACTACTGCTACTACAAGAACAACCGCTACTACTACTACTACTACTACAAGAACAACCACTACTACTTCTACAAGAACAACCACTACTTCTCCTACTACTACTACTACTACTACTACAAGAACAACCACTACTACTACTACTACTAAAAGAACAACCACTACTACTACTACAAGAACAACCACTACTACTACTAGTACTACTACTACTACTACTACTACTACTACAAGAACAACCACTACTACTTCTAAAAGTACAGCCACAACTACTACTACAAGAATAACCCCTACTACTGCTACAAGAACAACCACTGCTTCTCCTCCTACTACTTCTACTACAAGAACAACCACTACTACTAGTAGTATTACAAGAAAAACCACTACTACTACTACAAGAACAACTGCTACTAATACTATTACAAGTACAACCACTACTACTACCAGAACAACCACTACTACTACTACAAGAGAAACCACTACTACTACTACTACTACACGAACAAACACTATTACTATTACTAGTATTACAACAACAACCAGTACTACCATTACAAGAACAAACACTACTATTTCCAGAAGTAAAACCACTACTACTACTGCTACTACAAGAACAACCAGCACCACTACTACTACTACAAGAACAACCACTACTACTACTACAAGAACAACCACTACTACTACTACTAGTATTACAACAACAACCAGTACTACCACTACAAGAACAAACACTACTACATCCAGAAGTGAAACCACTACTACTACTACTACAAGAACAACCACTACTACTACTACTACTACAAGAACAACCACTACTACTACTACTACTACTAAAAGAACAACCACTACTACTACTACAAGAACAACCACTACTACTACTAGTACTACTACTACTACTACTACAAGAACAACCACTACTACTTCTAAAAGTACAGCCACAACTACTACTACAAGAATAACCCCTACTACTGCTACAAGAACAACCACTGCTTCTCCTACTACTACTTCTACTACAAGAACAACCACTACTACTAGTAGTATTACAAGAAAAACCACTACTACTACTACAAGAACATCTGCTACTAATGCTATTACAAGTACAACCACTACTACTACCAGAACAACCACTACTACTACTACAAGAGAAACCACTACTACTACTACAGGAACAACCACTACTACTATTACTAGTATTACAACAACAACCAGTACTACCATTACAAGAACAAACACTACTATTTCCAGAAGTAAAACCACTACTACTACTGCTACTACAAGAACAACCAGCACCACTACTACTACTACAAGAACAACCACTACTACTACTACAAGAACAACCACTACAACTACCACTACTACAACTACAAGAACAACCACTACTACTACAAGAACAACCACCACTACAACAACAAATACTACTACTACAAGAGAAACCACTACTACTACTACTACTACTACTACAAGAACAACCACTACTACTACTACTACAAGAACAACCACTACAACTACCACTACTACAACTACAAGAACAACCACTACTACTACAAGAACAACCGCCACTACTACTACTACTACTACAAGATCAACCACTACTACTACTACTACTACTTCTACAAGTAGAACCACTGCTACTACTAAAACAACAACCACTACTACTACTACAAGAACAACCACTACTACTACTACAAGTATTACAAGAAAAACCACTACTACTACTACAAGAACAACCACTACTACTTCTACAAGAACAACCACTACAACTACCACTACTACAACTACAAGAACAACCACTACTACTACAAGAACAACCACCACTGCTACTACTGCTACTACAAGAACAACCGCTACTACTACTACTACTACTACAAGAACAACCACTACTACTTCTACAAGAACAACCACTACTTCTCCTACTACTACTACTACTACTACAAGAACAACCACTAATACTACTACTACTAAAAGAACAACCACTACTACTACTACAAGAACAACCACTACTACTACTAGTACTACTACTACTACTACTACTACTACTACAAGAACAACCACTACTACTACTACAAGTACAACCACGACTACTACTACTACTACAAGAACAACCACTACTACTACTACTACTACAAGTAGAACCACTACTACTACTAAAACAACAACCACTACTACTACTACAAGAACAACCACTACTACTACTACAAGTACTACAAGAAAAACCACTACTACAAGAACAACCACTACTACTTCTACAAGAACAACCACTACAACTACCATTACTACAACTACAAGAACAACCACTACTACTACTACTACTACTACTACAAGAACAACCACTACCACTCCTACAAGTACAACCACGACTACTCCTACTACTACTACAAGAACAACCACTACTACTACTACTAGTACTACAAGTAGAACCACTACTACTACTAAAACAACAACCACTACTACTACTACAAGAACAACCACTACTACTACTACAAGTATTACAAGAAAAACCACTACTACTACTACAAGAACAACCACTACTACTTCTACAAGAACAACCACTACAACTACCAGTACTACAACTACAAGAACAACCACTACTACTACAAGAACAACCACCACTACTACTACTGCTACTACAAGAACAACCGCTACTACTACTACTACTACAAGAACAACCAATACTACTTCTACAAGAACAACCACTACTTCTCCTACTACTACTACTACTACTACAAGAACAACCACTACTACTACTACTACTAAAAGAACAACCACTACTACTACTACAAGAACAACCACTACTACTACTAGTACTACTACTACTACTACTACAAGAACAACCACTACTACTTCTAAAAGTACAGCCACAACTACTACTACAAGAATAACCCCTACTACTGCTACAAGAACAACCACTGCTTCTCCTACTACTACTTCTACTACAAGAACAACCACTACTACTAGTAGTATTACAAGAAAAACCACTACTACTACTACAAGAACATCTGCTACTAATGCTATTACAAGTACAACCACTACTACTACCAGAACAACCACTACTACTACTACAAGAGAAACCACTACTACTACTACAGGAACAACCACTACTACTATTACTAGTATTACAACAACAACCAGTACTACCATTACAAGAACAAACACTACTATTTCCAGAAGTAAAACCACTACTACTACTGCTACTACAAGAACAACCAGCACCACTACTACTACTACAAGAACAACCACTACTACTACTACAAGAACAACCACTACAACTACCACTACTACAACTACAAGAACAACCACTACTACTACAAGAACAACCACCACTACAACAACAAATACTACTACTACAAGAGAAACCACTACTACTACTACTACTACTACTACTACTACAAGAACAACCACTACTACTACTACTACAAGAACAACCACTACAACTACCACTACTACAACTACAAGAACAACCACTACTACTACAAGAACAACCACCACTACTACTACTTCTACAAGAACAACCACTACTACTACTACAAGAACAACCGCCACTACTACTACTACTACTACTACAAGATCAACCACTACTACTACTACTACTACTTCTACAAGTAGAACCACTACTACTACTGAAACAACAACCACTACTACTACTACAAGAACAACCACTACTACTACTACAAGTATTACAAGAAAAACCACTACTACTACTACAAGAACAACCACTACTACTTCTACAAGAACAACCACTACTTCTCCTATTACTACTACTACTACTACAAGAACAACCACTACTACTACTACTACTACAAGAACAACCACTACTACTACTACTACTACTACTAAAAGAACAACCACTACTACTATTACAAGAACAACCACTACTACTACTAGTACTACTACTACTACTACTACTACAAGAACAACCACTACTACTTCTAAAAGTACAGCCACAACTACTACTACAAGAATAACCCCTACTACTGCTACAAGAACAACCACTGCTTCTCCTACTACTACTTCTACTACAAGAACAACCACTACTACTAGTAGTATTACAAGAAAAACCACTACTACTACTACAAGAACATCTGCTACTAATGCTATTACAAGTACAACCACTACTACTACCAGAACAACCACTACTACTACTACAAGAGAAACCACTACTACTACTACAGGAACAACCACTACTACTATTACTAGTATTACAACAACAACCAGTACTACCATTACAAGAACAAACACTACTATTTCCAGAAGTAAAACCACTACTACTACTGCTACTACAAGAACAACCAGCACCACTACTACTACTACAAGAACAACCACTACTACTACTACAAGAACAACCACTACAACTACCACTACTACAACTACAAGAACAACCACTACTACTACAAGAACAACCACCACTACAACAACAAATACTACTACTACAAGAGAAACCACTACTACTACTACTACTACTACTACAAGAACAACCACTACTACTACTACTACAAGAACAACCACTACAACTACCACTACTACAACTACAAGAACAACCACTACTACTACAAGAACAACCACCACTACTACTACTTCTACAAGAACAACCACTACTACTACTACAAGAACAACCGCCACTACTACTACTACTACTACTACAAGATCAACCACTACTACTACTACTACTACTTCTACAAGTAGAACCACTACTACTACTGAAACAACAACCACTACTACTACTACAAGAACAACCACTACTACTACTACAAGTTTTACAAGAAAAACCACTACTACTACTACAAGAACAACCACTACTACTTCTACAAGAACAACCACTACAACTACCACTACTACAACTACAAGAACAACCACTACTACTACAAGAACAACCACCACTACTACTACTGCTACTACAAGAACAACCGCTACTACTACTACTACTACTACAAGAACAACCACTACTACTTCTACAAGAACAACCACTACTTCTCCTACTACTACTAATACTACTACTACAAGAACAACCACTAATACTACTACTACTAAAAGAACAACCACTACTACTACTACAAGAACAACCACTACTACTACTAGTACTACTACTACTACTACTACTACAAGAACAACCACTACTACTACTACAAGTACAACCACGACTACTACTACTACTACAAGAACAACCACTACTACTACTACTACTACTACAAGTAGAACCACTACTACTACTAAAACAACAACCACTACTACTACTACAAGAACAACCACTACTACTACTACAAGTATTACAAGAAAAACCACTACTACTACTACAAGAACAACCACTACTACTTCTAAAAGAACAACCACTACAACTACCATTACTACAACTACAAGAACAACCACTACTACTACAAGAACAACCACCACTACTTCTACTGCTACTACAAGAACAACCGCTACTACTACTACTACTGCTACAAGAACAACCACTACTACTTCTACAAGAACAACCACTACTTCTCCTACTACTACTACTACTACTACTACAAGAACAACCACTACTACTACTACTACTAAAAGAACAACCACTACTACTACTACAAGAACAACCACTACTACTACTAGTACTACTACTACTACTACTACTACTACAAGAACAACCACTACTACTTCTAAAAGTACAGCCACAACTACTACTACAAGAATAACCCCTACTACTGCTATAAGAACAACCACTGCTTCTCCTACTACTCCTTATACTACAAGAACAAACACTACTACTAGTAGTATTACAAGAAAAACCACTATTACTACTACAAGAACAACTGCTACTAATACTATTACAAGTACAACCACTACTACTACCAGAACAACCACTACTACTACTACAAGAGAAACCACTACTGCTACTACAGGAACAACCACTACTACTATTACTAGTATTACAACAACAACCAGTACTACCATTACAAGAACAAACACTACTATTTCCAGAAGTAAAACCACTACTACTACTGTTACTACAAGAACAACCAGCACCACTACTACTACTACAAGAACAACCACTACTACTACTACAAGAACAACCACTACAACTACCACTACTACAACTACAAGAACAACCACCACTACAACAACAAATACTACTACTACAAGAGAAACCACTTCTACTACTACTACTACTACTACAAGAACAACCACTACTACTACTACAAGAACAACCACTACAACTACCACTACTACAACTACAAGAAGAAACACTACTACTACAAGAACAACCACCACTACTACTACTTCTACAAGAACAACCACTACTACTACTACAAGAACAACCGCCACTACTACTACTACTACTACAAGATCAACCACTACTAATACTACTACTACTTCTACAAGTAGAACCACTACTACTACTAAAACAACAACCACTACTACTACTACAAGAACAACCACTACTACTACTACAAGTATTACAAGAAAAACCACTACTACTACTACAAGAACAACCACTACTACTTCTACAAGAACAACCACTACAACTACCACTACTACAACTACAAGAACAACCACTACTACTACAAGAACAACCACCACTACTACTACTGCTACTACAAGAACAACCGCTACTACTACTACTACTACTACAAGAACAACCACTACTACTTCTACAAGAACAACCACTACTTCTCCTCCTCCTACTACTACTACTACAAGAACAACCACTAATACTACTACTACTAAAAGAACAACCACTACTACTACTACAAGAACAACCACTACTACTACTACTACTACTACTACTACTACTACTACAAGAACAACCACTACTACTACTACAAGTACAACCACGACTACTACTACTACTACTACAAGAACAACCACTACTACTACTACTACTACTACAAGTAGAACCACTACTACTACTAAAACAACAACCACTACTACTACTACAAGAACAACCACTACTACTACTACAAGTATTACAAGAAAAACCACTACTACTACTACAAGAACAACCACTACTACTTCTACAAGAACAACCACTACAACTACCAGTACTACAACTACAAGAACAACCACTACTACTACAAGAACAACCACCACTACTACTACTGCTACTACAAGAACAACCGCCACTACTACTACTACTACTACTACTACTACAAGATCAACCACTACTACTACTACTACTACTTCTACAAGTAGAACCACTACTACTACTGAAACAACAACCACTACTACTACTACAAGAACAACCACTACTACTACTACAAGTATTACAAGAAAAACCACTACTACTACTACAAGAACAACCACTACTACTTCTACAAGAACAACCACTACAACTACCACTACTTCAACTACAAGAACAACCACTACTACTACAAGAACAACCACCACTACTACTACTGCTACTACAAGAACAACCGCTACTACTACTACTACTACTACTACAAGAACAACCACTACTACTTCTACAAGAACAACCACTACTTCTCCTACTACTACTAATACTACTACTACAAGAACAACCACTAATACTACTACTACTAAAAGAACAACCACTACTACTACTACAAGAACAACCACTACTACTACTAGTACTACTACTACTACTACTACTACAAGAACAACCACTACTACTACTACAAGTACAACCACGACTACTACTACTACTACAAGAACAACCACTACTACTACTACTACTACTACAAGTAGAACCACTACTACTACTAAAACAACAACCACTACTACTACTACAAGAACAACCACTACTACTACTACAAGTATTACAAGAAAAACCACTACTACTACTACAAGAACAACCACTACTACTTCTACAAGAACAACCACTACAACTACCAGTACTACAACTACAAGAACAACCACTACTACTACAAGAACAACCACCACTACTACTACTGCTACTACAAGAACAACCGCTACTACTACTACTACTACTACAAGAACAACCACTACTACTTCTACAAGAACAACCACTACTTCTCCTCCTCCTCCTACTACTACTACAAGAACAACCACTAATACTACTACTACTAAAAGAACAACCACTACTACTACTACAAGAACAACCACTACTACTACTACTACTACTACTACTACTACAAGAACAACCACTACTACTACTACAAGTACAACCACGACTACTACTACTACTACTACAAGAACAACCACTACTACTACTACTACTACTACAAGTAGAACCACTACTACTACTAAAACAACAACCACTACTACTACTACAAGAACAACCACTACTACTACTACAAGTATTACAAGAAAAACCACTACTACTACTACAAGAACAACCACTACTACTTCTACAAGAACAACCACTACAACTACCAGTACTACAACTACAAGAACAACCACTACTACTACAAGAACAACCACCACTACTACTACTGCTACTACAAGAACAACCGCCACTACTACTACTACTACTACTACTACTACAAGATCAACCACTACTACTACTACTACTACTTCTACAAGTAGAAACACTACTACTACTGAAACAACAACCACTACTACTACTACAAGAACAACCACTACTACTACTACAAGTATTACAAGAAAAACCACTACTACTACTACAAGAACAACCACTACTACTTCTACAAGAACAACCACTACAACTACCACTACTTCAACTACAAGAACAACCACTACTACTACAAGAACAACCACCACTACTACTACTGCTACTACAAGAACAACCGCTACTACTACTACTACTACTACTACAAGAACAACCACTACTACTTCTACAAGAACAACCACTACTTCTCCTACTACTACTACTACTACTACTACAAGAACAACCACTACTACTACTACTACTACTACAAGTAGAACCACTACTACTACTAAAACAACAACCACTACTACTACTACAAGAACAACCACTACTACTACTACAAGTATTACAAGAAAAACCACTACTACTACTACAAGAACAACCACTACTACTTCTACAAGAACAACCACTACAACTACCAGTACTACAACTACAAGAACAACCACTACTACTACAAGAACAACCACCACTACTACTACTGCTACTACAAGAACAACCGCTACTACTACTACTACTACAAGAACAACCACTACTACTTCTACAAGAACAACCACTACTTCTCCTACTACTACTACTACTACTACTACAAGAACAACCACTACTACTACTACTACTAAAAGAACAACCACTACTACTACTACAAGAACAACCACTACTACTACTAGTACTACTACTACTACTACTACAAGAACAACCACTACTACTTCTAAAAGTACAGCCACAACTACTACTACAAGAATAACCCCTACTACTGCTACAAGAACAACCACTGCTTCTCCTACTACTACTTCTACTACAAGAACAACCACTACTACTAGTAGTATTACAAGAAAAACCACTACTACTACTACAAGAACATCTGCTGCTAATGCTATTACAAGTACAACCACTACTACTACCAGAACAACCACTACTACTACTACAAGAGAAACCACTACTACTACTACAGGAACAACCACTACTACTATTACTAGTATTACAACAACAACCAGTACTACCATTACAAGAACAAACACTACTATTTCCAGAAGTAAAACCACTACTACTACTGCTACTACAAGAACAACCAGCACCACTACTACTACTACAAGAACAACCACTACTACTACTACAAGAACAACCACTACAACTACCACTACTACAACTACAAGAACAACCACTACTACTACAAGAACAACCACCACTACAACAACAAATACTACTACTACAAGAGAAACCACTACTACTACTACTACTACTACTACAAGAACAACCACTAGTACTACTACTACAAGAACAACCACTACAACTACCACTACTACAACTACAAGAACAACCACTACTACTACAAGAACAACCGCCACTACTACTACTACTACTACAAGATCAACCACTACTACTACTACTACTACTTCTACAAGTAGAACCACTACTACTACTAAAACAACAACCACTACTACTACTACAAGAACAACCACTACTACTACTACAAGTATTACAAGAAAAACCACTACTACTACTACAAGAACAACCACTACTACTTCTACAAGAACAACCACTACAACTACCACTACTACAACTACAAGAACAACCACTACTACTACAAGAACAACCACCACTGCTACTACTGCTACTACAAGAACAACCGCTACTACTACTACTACTACTACAAGAACAACCACTACTACTTCTACAAGAACAACCACTACTTCTCCTACTACTACTACTACTACTACAAGAACAACCACTAATACTACTACTACTAAAAGAACAACCACTACTACTACTACAAGAACAACCACTACTACTACTAGTACTACTACTACTACTACTACTACTACAAGAACAACCACTACTACTACTACAAGTACAACCACGACTACTACTACTACTACAAGAACAACCACTACTACTACTACTACTACAAGTAGAACCACTACTACTACTAAAACAACAACCACTACTACTACTACAAGAACAACCACTACTACTACTACAAGTATTACAAGAAAAACCACTACTACTACTACAAGAACAACCACTACTACTTCTACAAGAACAACCACTACAACTACCACTACTACAACTACAAGAACAACCACTACTACTACAAGAACAACCACCACTGCTACTACTGCTACTACAAGAACAACCGCTACTACTACTACTACTACTACAAGAACAACCACTACTACTTCTACAAGAACAACCACTACTTCTCCTACTACTACTACTACTACTACAAGAACAACCACTAATACTACTACTACTAAAAGAACAACCACTACTACTACTACAAGAACAACCACTACTACTACTAGTACTACTACTACTACTACTACTACTACAAGAACAACCACTACTACTACTACAAGTACAACCACGACTACTACTACTACTACAAGAACAACCACTACTACTACTACTACTACAAGTAGAACCACTACTACTACTAAAACAACAACCACTACTACTACTACAAGAACAACCACTACTACTACTACAAGTACTACAAGAAAAACCACTACTACAAGAACAACCACTACTACTTCTACAAGAACAACCACTACAACTACCATTACTACAACTACAAGAACAACCACTACTACTACTACTACTACTACTACTACTACTACTACAAGAACAACCACTACTACTCCTACAAGTACAACCACGACTACTACTACTACTACTACAAGAACAACCACTACTACTACTACTACTACAAGTAGAACCACTACTACTACTAAAACAACAACCACTACTACTACTACAAGAACAACCACTACTACTACTACAAGTATTACAAGAAAAACCACTACTACTACTACAAGAACAACCACTACTACTTCTACAAGAACAACCACTACAACTACCAGTACTACAACTACAAGAACAACCACTACTACTACAAGAACAACCACCACTACTACTACTGCTACTACAAGAACAACCGCTACTACTACTACTACTACAAGAACAACCACTACTACTTCTACAAGAACAACCACTACTTCTCCTACTACTACTACTACTACTACAAGAACAACCACTACTACTACTACTACTAAAAGAACAACCACTACTACTACTACAAGAACAACCACTACTACTACTAGTACTACTACTACTACTACTACAAGAACAACCACTACTACTTCTAAAAGTACAGCCACAACTACTACTACAAGAATAACCCCTACTACTGCTACAAGAACAACCACTGCTTCTCCTACTACTACTTCTACTACAAGAACAACCACTACTACTAGTAGTATTACAAGAAAAACCACTACTACTACTACAAGAACATCTGCTACTAATGCTATTACAAGTACAACCACTACTACTACCAGAACAACCACTACTACTACTACAAGAGAAACCACTACTACTACTACAGGAACAACCACTACTACTATTACTAGTATTACAACAACAACCAGTACTACCATTACAAGAACAAACACTACTATTTCCAGAAGTAAAACCACTACTACTACTGCTACTACAAGAACAACCAGCACCACTACTACTACTACAAGAACAACCACTACTACTACTACAAGAACAACCACTACAACTACCACTACTACAACTACAAGAACAACCACTACTACTACAAGAACAACCACCACTACAACAACAAATACTACTACTACAAGAGAAACCACTACTACTACTACTACTACTACTACAAGAACAACCACTACTACTACTACTACAAGAACAACCACTACAACTACCACTACTACAACTACAAGAACAACCACTACTACTACAAGAACAACCACCACTACTACTACTTCTACAAGAACAACCACTACTACTACTACAAGAACAACCGCCACTACTACTACTACTACTACAAGATCAACCACTACTACTACTACTACTACTTCTACAAGTAGAACCACTACTACTACTGAAACAACAACCACTACTACTACTACAAGAACAACCACTACTACTACTACAAGTATTACAAGAAAAACCACTACTACTACTACAAGAACAACCACTACTACTTCTACAAGAACAACCACTACTTCTCCTATTACTACTACTACTACTACAAGAACAACCACTACTACTACTACTACTACAAGAACAACCACTACTACTACTACTACTAAAAGAACAACCACTACTACTACTACAAGAACAACCACTACTACTACTAGTACTACTACTACTACTACTACAAGAACAACCACTACTACTTCTAAAAGTACAGCCACAACTACTACTACAAGAATAACCCCTACTACTGCTACAAGAACAACCACTGCTTCTCCTACTACTACTTCTACTACAAGAACAACCACTACTACTAGTAGTATTACAAGAAAAACCACTACTACTACTACAAGAACATCTGCTACTAATGCTATTACAAGTACAACCACTACTACTACCAGAACAACCACTACTACTACTACAAGAGAAACCACTACTACTACTACAGGAACAACCACTACTACTATTACTAGTATTACAACAACAACCAGTACTACCATTACAAGAACAAACACTACTATTTCCAGAAGTAAAACCACTACTACTACTGCTACTACAAGAACAACCAGCACCACTACTACTACTACAAGAACAACCACTACTACTACTACAAGAACAACCACTACAACTACCACTACTACAACTACAAGAACAACCACTACTACTACAAGAACAACCACCACTACAACAACAAATACTACTACTACAAGAGAAACCACTACTACTACTACTACTACTACTACAAGAACAACCACTACTACTACTACTACAAGAACAACCACTACAACTACCACTACTACAACTACAAGAACAACCACTACTACTACAAGAACAACCACCACTACTACTACTTCTACAAGAACAACCACTACTACTACTACAAGAACAACCGCCACTACTACTACTACTACTACAAGATCAACCACTACTACTACTACTACTACTTCTACAAGTAGAACCACTACTACTACTGAAACAACAACCACTACTACTACTACAAGAACAACCACTACTACTACTACAAGTATTACAAGAAAAACCACTACTACTACTACAAGAACAACCACTACTACTTCTACAAGAACAACCACTACTTCTCCTATTACTACTACTACTACTACAAGAACAACCACTACTACTACTACTACTACAAGAACAACCACTACTACTACTACTACTAAAAGAACAACCACTACTACTACTACAAGAACAACCACTACTACTACTAGTACTACTACTACTACTACTACAAGAACAACCACTACTACTTCTAAAAGTACAGCCACAACTACTACTACAAGAATAACCCCTACTACTGCTACAAGAACAACCACTGCTTCTCCTACTACTACTTCTACTACAAGAACAACCACTACTACTAGTAGTATTACAAGAAAAACCACTACTACTACTACAAGAACATCTGCTACTAATGCTATTACAAGTACAACCACTACTACTACCAGAACAACCACTACTACTACTACAAGAGAAACCACTACTACTACTACAGGAACAACCACTACTACTATTACTAGTATTACAACAACAACCAGTACTACCATTACAAGAACAAACACTACTATTTCCAGAAGTAAAACCACTACTACTACTGCTACTACAAGAACAACCAGCACCACTACTACTACTACAAGAACAACCACTACTACTACTACAAGAACAACCACTACAACTACCACTACTACAACTACAAGAACAACCACTACTACTACAAGAACAACCACCACTACAACAACAAATACTACTACTACAAGAGAAACCACTACTACTACTACTACTACTACTACAAGAACAACCACTAGTACTACTACTACAAGAACAACCACTACAACTACCACTACTACAACTACAAGAACAACCACTACTACTACAAGAACAACCGCCACTACTACTACTACTACTACAAGATCAACCACTACTACTACTACTACTACTTCTACAAGTAGAACCACTACTACTACTAAAACAACAACCACTACTACTACTACAAGAACAACCACTACTACTACTACAAGTATTACAAGAAAAACCACTACTACTACTACAAGAACAACCACTACTACTTCTACAAGAACAACCACTACAACTACCACTACTACAACTACAAGAACAACCACTACTACTACAAGAACAACCACCACTGCTACTACTGCTACTACAAGAACAACCGCTACTACTACTACTACTACTACAAGAACAACCACTACTACTTCTACAAGAACAACCACTACTTCTCCTACTACTACTACTACTACTACAAGAACAACCACTAATACTACTACTACTAAAAGAACAACCACTACTACTACTACAAGAACAACCACTACTACTACTAGTACTACTACTACTACTACTACTACTACAAGAACAACCACTACTACTACTACAAGTACAACCACGACTACTACTACTACTACAAGAACAACCACTACTACTACTACTACTACAAGTAGAACCACTACTACTACTAAAACAACAACCACTACTACTACTACAAGAACAACCACTACTACTACTACAAGTACTACAAGAAAAACCACTACTACAAGAACAACCACTACTACTTCTACAAGAACAACCACTACAACTACCATTACTACAACTACAAGAACAACCACTACTACTACTACTACTACTACTACTACTACTACTACTACAAGAACAACCACTACTACTCCTACAAGTACAACCACGACTACTACTACTACTACTACAAGAACAACCACTACTACTACTACTACTACTACAAGTAGAACCACTACTACTACTAAAACAACAACCACTACTACTACTACAAGAACAACCACTACTACTACTACAAGTATTACAAGAAAAACCACTACTACTACTACAAGAACAACCACTACTACTTCTACAAGAACAACCACTACAACTACCAGTACTACAACTACAAGAACAACCACTACTACTACAAGAACAACCACCACTACTACTACTGCTACTACAAGAACAACCGCTACTACTACTACTACTACAAGAACAACCACTACTACTTCTACAAGAACAACCACTACTTCTCCTACTACTACTACTACTACTACTACAAGAACAACCACTACTACTACTACTACTAAAAGAACAACCACTACTACTACTACAAGAACAACCACTACTACTACTAGTACTACTACTACTACTACTACAAGAACAACCACTACTACTTCTAAAAGTACAGCCACAACTACTACTACAAGAATAACCCCTACTACTGCTACAAGAACAACCACTGCTTCTCCTACTACTACTTCTACTACAAGAACAACCACTACTACTAGTAGTATTACAAGAAAAACCACTACTACTACTACAAGAACATCTGCTACTAATGCTATTACAAGTACAACCACTACTACTACCAGAACAACCACTACTACTACTACAAGAGAAACCACTACTACTACTACAGGAACAACCACTACTACTATTACTAGTATTACAACAACAACCAGTACTACCATTACAAGAACAAACACTACTATTTCCAGAAGTAAAACCACTACTACTACTGCTACTACAAGAACAACCAGCACCACTACTACTACTACAAGAACAACCACTACTACTACTACAAGAACAACCACTACAACTACCACTACTAGAACTACAAGAACAACCACTACTACTACAAGAACAACCACCACTACAACAACAAATAATACTACTACAAGAGAAACCACTACTACTACTACTACTACTACTACAAGAACAACCACTACTACTACTACTACAAGAACAACCACTACAACTACCACTACTACAACTACAAGAACAACCACTACTACTACAAGAACAACCACCACTACTACTACTTCTACAAGAACAACCACTACTACTACTACAAGAACAACCGCCACTACTACTACTACTACTACAAGATCAACCACTACTACTACTACTACTACTTCTACAAGTAGAACCACTACTACTACTGAAACAACAACCACTACTACTACTACAAGAACAACCACTACTACTACTACAAGTATTACAAGAAAAACCACTACTACTACTACAAGAACAACCACTACTACTTCTACAAGAACAACCACTACTTCTCCTATTACTACTACTACTACTACAAGAACAACCACTACTACTACTACTACTACAAGAACAACCACTACTACTACTACTACTAAAAGAACAACCACTACTACTACTACAAGAACAACCACTACTACTACTAGTACTACTACTACTACTACTACAAGAACAACCACTACTACTTCTAAAAGTACAGCCACAACTACTACTACAAGAATAACCCCTACTACTGCTACAAGAACAACCACTGCTTCTCCTACTACTACTTCTACTACAAGAACAACCACTACTACTAGTAGTATTACAAGAAAAACCACTACTACTACTACAAGAACATCTGCTACTAATGCTATTACAAGTACAACCACTACTACTACCAGAACAACCACTACTACTACTACAAGATAAACCACTACTACTACTACAGGAACAACCACTACTACTATTACTAGTATTACAACAACAACCAGTACTACCATTACAAGAACAAACACTACTATTTCCAGAAGTAAAACCACTACTACTACTGCTACTACAAGAACAACCAGCACCACTACTACTACTACAAGAACAACCACTACTACTACTACAAGAACAACCACTACAACTACCACTACTACAACTACAAGAACAACCACTACTACTACAAGAACAACCACCACTACAACAACAAATACTACTACTACAAGAGAAACCACTACTACTACTACTACTACTACTACTACAAGAACAACCACTACTACTACTACTACAAGAACAACCACTACAACTACCACTACTACAACTACAAGAACAACCACTACTACTACAAGAACAACCACCACTACTACTACTTCTACAAGAACAACCACTACTACTACTACAAGAACAACCGCCACTACTACTACTACTACTACTACAAGATCAACCACTACTACTACTACTACTACTTCTACAAGTAGAACCACTACTACTACTGAAACAACAACCACTACTACTACTACAAGAACAACCACTACTACTACTACAAGTTTTACAAGAAAAACCACTACTACTACTACAAGAACAACCACTACTACTTCTACAAGAACAACCACTACAACTACCACTACTACAACTACAAGAACAACCACTACTACTACAAGAACAACCACCACTACTACTACTGCTACTACAAGAACAACCGCTACTACTACTACTACTACTACAAGAACAACCACTACTACTTCTACAAGAACAACCACTACTTCTCCTACTACTACTAATACTACTACTACAAGAAGAACCACTAATACTACTACTACTAAAAGAACAACCACTACTACTACTACAAGAACAACCACTACTACTACTAGTACTACTACTACTACTACTACTACAAGAACAACCACTACTACTACTACAAGTACAACCACGACTACTACTACTACTACAAGAACAACCACTACTACTACTACTACTACTACAAGTAGAACCACTACTACTACTAAAACAACAACCACTACTACTACTACAAGAACAACCACTACTACTACTACAAGTATTACAAGAAAAACCACTACTACTACTACAAGAACAACCACTACTACTTCTACAAGAACAACCACTACAACTACCATTACTACAACTACAAGAACAACCACTACTACTACAAGAACAACCACCACTACTACTACTGCTACTACAAGAACAACCGCTACTACTACTACTACTGCTACAAGAACAACCACTACTACTTCTACAAGAACAACCACTACTTCTCCTACTACTACTACTACTACTACAAGAACAACCACTACTACTACTACTACTAAAAGAACAACCACTACTACTACTACAAGAACAACCACTACTACTACTAGTACTACTACTACTACTACTACTACAAGAACAACCACTACTACTTCTAAAAGTACAGCCACAACTACTACTACAAGAATAACCCCTACTACCGCTATAAGAACAACCACTGCTTCTCCTACTACTCCTTATACTACAAGAACAAACACTACTACTAGTAGTATTACAAGAAAAACCACTACTACTACTACAAGAACAACTGCTACTAATACTATTACAAGTACAACCACTACTACTACCAGAACAACCACTACTACTACTACAAGAGAAACCACTACTGCTACTACAGGAACAACCACTACTACTATTACTAGTATTACAACAACAACCAGTACTACCATTACAAGAACAAACACTACTATTTCCAGAAGTAAAACCACTACTACTACTGTTACTACAAGAACAACCAGCACCACTACTACTACTACAAGAACAACCACTACTACTACTACAAGAACAACCACTACAGCTACCACTACTACAACTACAAGAACAACCAACACTACAACAACAAATACTACTACTACAAGAGAAACCACTTCTACTACTACTACTACTACTACAAGAACAACCACTACTACTACTACAAGAACAACCACTACAACTACCACTACTACAACTACAAGAACAACCACTACTACTACAAGAACAACCACCACTACTACTACTTCTACAAGAACAACCACTACTACTACTACAAGAACAACCGCCACTACTACTACTACTACTACTACAAGATCAACCACTACTACTACTACTACTACATCTACAAGTAGAACCACTACTACTACTAAAACAACAACCACTACTACTACTACAAGAACAACCACTACTACTACTACAATTATTACAAGAAAAACCACTACCACTACTACAAGAACAACCACTACTACTTCTACAAGAACAACCACTACAACTACCACTACTACAACTACAAGAACAACCACTACTACTACAAGAACAACCACCACTACTACTACTGCTACTACAAGAACAACCGCTACTACTACTACTACTACTACAAGAACAACCACTACTACTTCTACAAGAACAACCACTACTTCTCCTACTACTACTACTACTACTACTACAAGAACAAACACTAATACTACTACTACTAAAATAACAACCACTACTACTACTACAAGAACAACCACTACTACTACTAGTACTACTACTACTACTACTACTACAAGAACAACCACTACTACTACTACAAGTACAACCACGACTACTACTACTACTACAAGAACAACCACTACTACTACTACTACTACAAGTAGAACCACTACTACTACTAAAACAACAACCACTACTACTACTACAAGAACAACCACTACTACTACTACAAGTATTACAAGAAAAACCACTACTACTACTACAAGAACAACCACTACTACTTCTACAAGAACAACCACTACTACTACTAGTACTACTACTACTAGTACTACTACTACTACAAGAACAACCACTACTACTTCTAAAAGTACAGCCACAACTACTACTACAAGAATAACCCCTACTACTGCTACAAGAACAACCACTGCTTCTCCTACTACTCCTTATACTACAAGAACAAACACTACTACTTGTAGTATTACAAGAAAAACCACTACTACTACTACAAGAACAACTGCTACTAATACTATTACAAGTACAACCACTACTACTACCAGAACAACCACTACTACTACTACAAGAGAAACCACTACTACTACTACAGGAACAACCACTACTACTATTACTAGTATTACAACAACAACCAGTACTACCATTACAAGAACAAACACTACTATTTCCAGAAGTAAAACCACTACTACTACTGTTACTACAAGAACAACCAGCACCAATACTACTACTACAAGAACAACCACTACTACTACTACAAGAACAACCACTACAACTACCACTACTACAACTACAAGAACAACCACCACTACAACAACAAATACTACTACTACAAGAGAAACCACTTCTACTACTACTACTACTACTACAAGAACAACCACTACTACTACTACAAGAACAACCACTACAACTACCACTACTACAACTACAAGAACAACCACTACTACTACAAGAACAACCACCACTACTACTACTTCTACAAGAACAACCACTACTACTACTACAAGAACAACCGCTACTACTACTACTACTACTACAAGATCAACCACTACTACTACTACTACTACTACTACAAGTAGAACCACTACTACTACTAAAACAACAACCACTACTACTACTACAAGAACAACCACTACTACTACTACAAGTACTACAAAAAAAATCACTACTACTACTACAAGAACAACCACTACTACTTCTACAAGAACAACCACTACAACTACCACTACTACAACTACAAGAACAACCACTACTACTACAAGAACAACCACCACTAATACTACTGCTACTACAAGAACAACCGCTACTACTACTACTACTACTACAAGAACAACCACTACTACTTCTACAAGAACAACCACTACTTCTCCTACTACTACTACTACTACTACAAGAACAACCACTACTACTACTACTACTAAAAGAACAACCACTACTACTACTACAAGAACAACCACTACTACTACTAGTACTACTACTACTACTACTACTACTACTACAAGAACAACCACTACTACTTCTAAAAGTACAGCCACAACTACTACTACAAGAATAACCCCTACTGCTGCTACAAGAACAACCACTGCTTCTCCTCCTACTACTTCTACTACAAGAACAACCACTACTACTAGTAGTATTACAAGAAAAACCACTACTACTACTACAAGAACAACTGCTACTAATACTATTACAAGTACAACCACTACTACTACCAGAACAACCACTACTACTACTACAAGAGAAACCACTACTACTACTACTACACGAACAACCACTATTACTATTACTAGTATTACAACAACAACCAGTACTACCATTACAAGAACAAACACTACTATTTCCAGAAGTAAAACCACTACTACTACTGCTACTACAAGAACAACAAGCACCACTACTACTACTACAAGAACAACCACTACTACTACTACAAGAACAACCACTACTACTACTACTAGTATTACAACAACAACCAGTACTACCACTACAAGAACAAACACTACTACATCCAGAAGTGAAACCACTACTACTACTACTACAAGAACAACCACCACCACTACTACGACTACTACTACAAGAACAACCACTACTACTACTACAAGAACAACCACCACTACTTCTACTAGTATTACAAGAACAACCCCTACTACTACTACAAGAACAACAGCTACTACTAATAATACTACCACACGTACAACCACTACTACTACAACAACAACAAATACTACTACTACAAGAGAAACCACTACATCTACTACTACTACTACAAGAACAACCACTACTACTACTACAAGAAAAACCACTGCTTCTCCTACTACTACTATTACAAGAACAACCACTACTACTACTACAAGAACAACCTCCACTACTAATACTAGAACAACCACTACTACTACTACTACTACTACTTCTACTACTACTACTTCTACTACTCCTACTACAAGAACAACCACTACTACTAATACTAATACTACTATTACAAGGACAACCACTACGATTACTACAACTAGAACCACTACAACTACTACAAGAACAACCACTACTACTACTACTACTACTACTACAAGTAGAACCACTACTACTACTGAAACAACAACCACTACTACTACTACAAGAACAACCACTACTACTACTACAAGTTTTACAAGAAAAACCACTACTACTACTACAAGAACAACCACTACTACTTCTACAAGAACAACCACTACAACTACCACTACTACAACTACAAGAACAACCACTACTACTACAAGAACAACCACCACTACTACTACTGCTACTACAAGAACAACCGCTACTACTACTACTACTACTACAAGAACAACCACTACTACTTCTACAAGAACAACCACTACTTCTCCTACTACTACTAATACTACTACTACAAGAACAACCACTAATACTACTACTACTAAAAGAACAACCACTACTACTACTACAAGAACAACCACTACTACTACTAGTACTACTACTACTACTACTACAAGAACAACCACTACTACTACTACAAGTACAACCACGACTACTACTACTACTACAAGAACAACCACTACTACTACTACTACTACTACAAGTAGAACCACTACTACTACTAAAACAACAACCACTACTACTACTACAAGAACAACCACTACTACTACTACAAGTATTACAAGAAAAACCACTACTACTACTACAAGAACAACCACTACTACTTCTACAAGAACAACCACTACAACTACCATTACTACAACTACAAGAACAACCACTACTACTACAAGAACAACCACCACTACTACTACTGCTACTACAAGAACAACCGCTACTACTACTACTACTGCTACAAAAACAACCACTACTACTTCTACAAGAACAACCACTACTTCTCCTACTACTACTACTACTACTACAAGAACAACCACTACTACTACTACTACTAAAAGAACAACCACTACTACTACTACAAGAACAACCACTACTACTACTAGTACTACTACTACTACTACTACTACTACAAGAACAACCACTACTACTTCTAAAAGTACAGCCACAACTACTACTACAAGAATAACCCCTACTACCGCTATAAGAACAACCACTGCTTCTCCTACTACTCCTTATACTACAAGAACAAACACTACTACTAGTAGTATTACAAGAAAAACCACTACTACTACTACAAGAACAACTGCTACTAATACTATTACAAGTACAACCACTACTACTACCAGAACAACCACTACTACTACTACAAGAGAAACCACTACTGCTACTACAGGAACAACCACTACTACTATTACTAGTATTACAACAACAACCAGTACTACCATTACAAGAACAAACACTACTATTTCCAGAAGTAAAACCACTACTACTACTGTTACTACAAGAACAACCAGCACCACTACTACTACTACAAGAACAACCACTACTACTACTACAAGAACAACCACTACAGCTACCACTACTACAACTACAAGAACAACCAACACTACAACAACAAATACTACTACTACAAGAGAAACCACTTCTACTACTACTACTACTACTACTACAAGAACAACCACTACTACTACTACAAGAACAACCACTACAACTACCACTACTACAACTACAAGAACAACCACTACTACTACAAGAACAACCACCACTACTACTACTTCTACAAGAACAACCACTACTACTACTACAAGAACAACCGCCACTACTACTACTACTACTACTACAAGATCAACCTCTACTACTACTACTACTACATCTACAAGTAGAACCACTACTACTACTAAAACAACAACCACTACTACTACTACAAGAACAACCACTACTACTACTACAAGTATTACAAGAAAAACCACTACCACTACTACAAGAACAACCACTACTACTTCTACAAGAACAACCACTACAACTACCACTACTACAACTACAAGAACAACCACTACTACTACAAGAACAACCACCACTACTACTACTGCTACTACAAGAACAACCGCTACTACTACTACTACTACTACAAGAACAACCACTACTACTTCTACAAGAACAACCACTACTTCTCCTACTACTACTACTACTACTACTACTACAAGAACAAACACTAATACTACTACTACTAAAAGAACAACCACTACTACTACTACAAGAACAACCACTACTACTACTAGTACTACTACTACTACTACTACTACTACAAGAACAACCACTACTACTACTACAAGTACAACCACGACTACTACTACTACTACAAGAACAACCACTACTACTACTACTACTACTACAAGTAGAACCACTACTACTACTAAAACAACAACCACTACTACTACTACAAGAACAACCACTACTACTACTACAAGTATTACAAGAAAAACCACTACTACTACTACAAGAACAACCACTACTACTTCTACAAGAACAACCACTACTACTACTAGTACTACTACTACTAGTACTACTACTACTACAAGAACAACCACTACTACTTCTAAAAGTACAGCCACAACTACTACTACAAGAATAACCCCTACTACTGCTACAAGAACAACCACTGCTTCTCCTACTACTCCTTATACTACAAGAACAAACACTACTACTAGTAGTATTACAAGAAAAACCACTACTACTACTACAAGAACAACTGCTACTAATACTATTACAAGTACAACCACTACTACTACCAGAACAACCACTACTACTACTACAAGAGAAACCACTACTACTACTACAGGAACAACCACTACTACTATTACTAGTATTACAACAACAACCAGTACTACCATTACAAGAACAAACACTACTATTTCCAGAAGTAAAACCACTACTACTACTGTTACTACAAGAACAACCAGCACCACTACTACTACTACAAGAACAACCACTACTACTACTACAAGAACAACCACTACAACTACCACTACTACAACTACAAGAACAACCACCACTACAACAACAAATACTACTACTACAAGAGAAACCACTTCTACTACTACTGCTACTACTACAAGAACAACCACTACTACTACTACAAGAACAACCACTACAACTACCACTACTACAACTACAAGAACAACCACTACTACTACAAGAACAACCACCACTACTACTACTTCTACAAGAACAACCACTACTACTACTACAAGAACAACCGCTACTACTACTACTACTACTACAAGATCAACCACTTCTACGACTACTACTACTACAAGTAGAACCACTACTACTACTAAAACAACAACCACTACTACTACTACAAGAACAACCACTACTACTACTACAAGTACTACAAAAAAAATCACTACTACTACTACAAGAACAACCACTACTACTTCTACAAGAACAACCACTACAACTACCACTACTACAACTACAAGAACAACCACTACTACTACAAGAACAACCACCACTACTACTACTGCTACTACAAGAACAACCGCTACTACTACTACTACTACTACAAGAACAACCACTACTACTTCTACAAGAACAACCACTACTTCTCCTACTACTACTACTACTACTACAAGAACAACCACTACTACTACTACTACTAAAAGAACAACCACTACTACTACTACAAGAACAACCACTACTACTACTAGTACTACTACTACTACTACTACTACTACAAGAACAACCACTACTACTTCTAAAAGTACAGCCACAACTACTACTACAAGAATAACCCCTACTACTGCTACAAGAACAACCACTGCTTCTCCTCCTACTACTTCTACTACAAGAACAACCACTACTACTAGTAGTATTACAAGAAAAACCACTACTACTACTACAAGAACAACTGCTACTAATACTATTACAAGTACAACCACTACTACTACCAGAACAACCACTACTACTACTACAAGAGAAACCACTACTACTACTACTACTACACGAACAACCACTATTACTATTACTAGTATTACAACAACAACCAGTACTACCATTACAAGAACAAACACTACTATTTCCAGAAGTAAAACCACTACTACTACTGCTACTACAAGAACAACCAGCACCACTACTACTACTACAAGAACAACCACTACTACTACTACAAGAACAACCACTACTACTACTACTAGTATTACAACAACAACCAGTACTACCACTACAAGAACAAACACTACTACATCCAGAAGTGAAACCACTACTACTACTACTACAAGAACAACCACTACTACTACTACTACTACAAGAACAACCACTACTACTACTACTACTACTAAAAGAACAACCACTACTACTACTACAAGAACAACCACTACTACTACTAGTACTACTACTACTACTACTACAAGAACAACCACTACTACTTCTAAAAGTACAGCCACAACTACTACTACAAGAATAACCCCTACTACTGCTACAAGAACAACCACTGCTTCTCCTACTACTACTTCTACTACAAGAACAACCACTACTACTAGTAGTATTACAAGAAAAACCACTACTACTACTACAAGAACATCTGCTACTAATGCTATTACAAGTACAACCACTACTACTACCAGAACAACCACTACTACTACTACAAGAGAAACCACTACTACTACTACAGGAACAACCACTACTACTATTACTAGTATTACAACAACAACCAGTACTACCATTACAAGAACAAACACTACTATTTCCAGAAGTAAAACCACTACTACTACTGCTACTACAAGAACAACCAGCACCACTACTACTACTACAAGAACAACCACTACTACTACTACAAGAACAACCACTACTTCTCCTACTACTACTACTACTACTACTACTACAAGAACAAACACTAATACTACTACTACTAAAAGAACAACCACTACTACTACTACAAGAACAACCACTACTACTACTAGTACTACTACTACTACTACTACTACTACAAGAACAACCACTACTACTACTACAAGTACAACCACGACTACTACTACTACTACAAGAACAACCACTACTACTACTACTACTACTACAAGTAGAACCACTACTACTACTAAAACAACAACCACTACTACTACTACAAGAACAACCACTACTACTACTACAAGTATTACAAGAAAAACCACTACTACTACTACAAGAACAACCACTACTACTTCTACAAGAACAACCACTACTACTACTAGTACTACTACTACTAGTACTACTACTACTACAAGAACAACCACTACTACTTCTAAAAGTACAGCCACAACTACTACTACAAGAATAACCCCTACTACTGCTACAAGAACAACCACTGCTTCTCCTACTACTCCTTATACTACAAGAACAAACACTACTACTAGTAGTATTACAAGAAAAACCACTACTACTACTACAAGAACAACTGCTACTAATACTATTACAAGTACAACCACTACTACTACCAGAACAACCACTACTACTACTACAAGAGAAACCACTACTACTACTACAGGAACAACCACTACTACTATTACTAGTATTACAACAACAACCAGTACTACCATTACAAGAACAAACACTACTATTTCCAGAAGTAAAACCACTACTACTACTGTTACTACAAGAACAACCAGCACCACTACTACTACTACAAGAACAACCACTACTACTACTACAAGAACAACCACTACAACTACCACTACTACAACTACAAGAACAACCACCACTACAACAACAAATACTACTACTACAAGAGAAACCACTTCTACTACTACTACTACTACTACTACAAGAACAACCACTACTACTACTACAAGAACAACCACTACAACTACCACTACTACAACTACAAGAACAACCACTACTACTACAAGAACAACCACCACTACTACTACTTCTACAAGAACAACCACTACTACTACTACAAGAACAACCGCTACTACTACTACTACTACTACAAGATCAACCACTTCTACGACTACTACTACTACTACAAGTAGAACCACTACTACTACTAAAACAACAACCACTACTACTACTACAAGAACAACCACTACTACTACTACAAGTACTACAAAAAAAATCACTACTACTACTACAAGAACAACCACTACTACTTCTACAAGAACAACCACTACAACTACCACTACTACAACTACAAGAACAACCACTACTACTACAAGAACAACCACCACTACTACTACTGCTACTACAAGAACAACCGCTACTACTACTACTACTACTACAAGAACAACCACTACTACTTCTACAAGAACAACCACTACTTCTCCTACTACTACTACTACTACTACAAGAACAACCACTACTACTACTACTACTAAAAGAACAACCACTACTACTACTACAAGAACAACCACTACTACTACTAGTACTACTACTACTACTACTACTACTACAAGAACAACCACTACTACTTCTAAAAGTACAGCCACAACTACTACTACAAGAATAACCCCTACTACTGCTACAAGAACAACCACTGCTTCTCCTCCTACTACTTCTACTACAAGAACAACCACTACTACTAGTAGTATTACAAGAAAAACCACTACTACTACTACAAGAACAACTGCTACTAATACTATTACAAGTACAACCACTACTACTACCAGAACAACCACTACTACTACTACAAGAGAAACCACTACTACTACTACTACTACACGAACAACCACTATTACTATTACTAGTATTACAACAACAACCAGTACTACCATTACAAGAACAAACACTACTATTTCCAGAAGTAAAACCACTACTACTACTGCTACTACAAGAACAACCAGCACCACTACTACTACTACAAGAACAACCACTACTACTACTACAAGAACAACCACTACTACTACTACTAGTATTACAACAACAACCAGTACTACCACTACAAGAACAAACACTACTACATCCAGAAGTGAAACCACTACTACTACTACTACAAGAACAACCACTACTACTACTACTACTACAAGAACAACCACTACTACTACTACTACTACTAAAAGAACAACCACTACTACTACTACAAGAACAACCACTACTACTACTAGTACTACTACTACTACTACTACAAGAACAACCACTACTACTTCTAAAAGTACAGCCACAACTACTACTACAAGAATAACCCCTACTACTGCTACAAGAACAACCACTGCTTCTCCTACTACTACTTCTACTACAAGAACAACCACTACTACTAGTAGTATTACAAGAAAAACCACTACTACTACTACAAGAACATCTGCTACTAATGCTATTACAAGTACAACCACTACTACTACCAGAACAACCACTACTACTACTACAAGAGAAACCACTACTACTACTACAGGAACAACCACTACTACTATTACTAGTATTACAACAACAACCAGTACTACCATTACAAGAACAAACACTACTATTTCCAGAAGTAAAACCACTACTACTACTGCTACTACAAGAACAACCAGCACCACTACTACTACTACAAGAACAACCACTACTACTACTACAAGAACAACCACTACAACTACCACTACTACAACTACAAGAACAACCACTACTACTACAAGAACAACCACCACTACAACAACAAATACTACTACTACAAGAGAAACCACTACTACTACTACTACTACTACTACAAGAACAACCACTACTACTACTACTACAAGAACAACCACTACAACTACCACTACTACAACTACAAGAACAACCACTACTACTACAAGAACAACCACCACTACTACTACTTCTACAAGAACAACCACTACTACTACTACAAGAACAACCGCCACTACTACTACTACTACTACTACAAGATCAACCACTACTACTACTACTACTACTTCTACAAGTAGAACCACTACTACTACTGAAACAACAACCACTACTACTACTACAAGAACAACCACTACTACTTCTACAAGAACAACCACTACAACTACCATTACTACAACTACAAGAACAACCACTACTACTACAAGAACAACCACCACTACTACTACTGCTACTACAAGAACAACCGCTACTACTACTACTACTGCTACAAGAACAACCACTACTACTTCTACAAGAACAACCACTACTTCTCCTACTACTACTACTACTACTACAAGAACAACCACTACTACTACTACTACTAAAAGAACAACCACTACTACTACTACAAGAACAACCACTACTACTACTAGTACTACTACTACTACTACTACTACAAGAACAACCACTACTACTTCTAAAAGTACAGCCACAACTACTACTACAAGAATAACCCCTACTACCGCTATAAGAACAACCACTGCTTCTCCTACTACTCCTTATACTACAAGAACAAACACTACTACTAGTAGTATTACAAGAAAAACCACTACTACTACTACAAGAACAACTGCTACTAATACTATTACAAGTACAACCACTACTACTACCAGAACAACCACTACTACTACTACAAGAGAAACCACTACTGCTACTACAGGAACAACCACTACTACTATTACTAGTATTACAACAACAACCAGTACTACCATTACAAGAACAAACACTACTATTTCCAGAAGTAAAACCACTACTACTACTGTTACTACAAGAACAACCAGCACCACTACTACTACTACAAGAACAACCACTACAGCTACCACTACTACAACTACAAGAACAACCAACACTACAACAACAAATACTACTACTACAAGAGAAACCACTTCTACTACTACTACTACTACTACTACAAGAACAACCACTACTACTACTACAAGAACAACCACTACAACTACCACTACTACAACTACAAGAACAACCACTACTACTACAAGAACAACCACCACTACTACTACTTCTACAAGAACAACCACTACTACTACTACAAGAACAACCGCCACTACTACTACTACTACTACTACAAGATCAACCACTACTACTACTACTACTACATCTACAAGTAGAACCACTACTACTACTAAAACAACAACCACTACTACTACTACTACAAGAACAACCACTACTACTACTACAAGTATTACAAGAAAAACCACTACCACTACTACAAGAACAACCACTACTACTTCTACAAGAACAACCACTACAACTACCACTACTACAACTACAAGAACAACCACTACTACTACAAGAACAACCACCACTACTACTACTGCTACTACAAGAACAACCGCTACTACTACTACTACTACTACAAGAACAACCACTACTACTTCTACAAGAACAACCACTACTTCTCCTACTACTACTACTACTACTACTACAAGAACAAACACTAATACTACTACTACTAAAAGAACAACCACTACTACTACTACAAGAACAACCACTACTACTACTAGTACTACTACTACTACTACTACTACAAGAACAACCACTACTACTACTACAAGTACAACCACGACTACTACTACTACTACAAGAACAACCACTACTACTACTACTACTACTACAAGTAGAACCACTACTACTACTAAAACAACAACCACTACTACTACTACAAGAACAACCACTACTACTACTACAAGTATTACAAGAAAAACCACTACTACTACTACAAGAACAACCACTACTACTTCTACAAGAACAACCACTACTACTACTAGTACTACTACTACTAGTACTACTACTACTACAAGAACAACCACTACTACTTCTAAAAGTACAGCCACAACTACTACTACAAGAATAACCCCTACTACTGCTACAAGAACAACCACTGCTTCTCCTACTACTCCTTATACTACAAGAACAAACACTACTACTAGTAGTATTACAAGAAAAACCACTACTACTACTACAAGAACAACTGCTACTAATACTATTACAAGTACAACCACTACTACTACCAGAACAACCACTACTACTACTACAAGAGAAACCACTACTACTACTACAGGAACAACCACTACTACTATTACTAGTATTACAACAACAACCAGTACTACCATTACAAGAACAAACACTACTATTTCCAGAAGTAAAACCACTACTACTACTGTTACTACAAGAACAACCAGCACCAATACTACTACTACAAGAACAACCACTACTACTACTACAAGAACAACCACTACAACTACCACTACTACAACTACAAGAACAACCACCACTACAACAACAAATACTACTACTACAAGAGAAACCACTTCTACTACTACTACTACTACTACAAGAACAACCACTACTACTACTACAAGAACAACCACTACAACTACCACTACTACAACTACAAGAACAACCACTACTACTACAAGAACAACCACCACTACTACTACTTCTACAAGAACAACCACTACTACTACTACAAGAACAACCGCTACTACTACTACTACTACTACAAGATCAACCACTACTACTACTACTACTACTACTACTACAAGTAGAACCACTACTACTACTAAAACAACAACCACTACTACTACTACAAGAACAACCACTACTACTACTACAAGTACTACAAAAAAAATCACTACTACTACTACAAGAACAACCACTACTACTTCTACAAGAACAACCACTACAACTACCACTACTACAACTACAAGAACAACCACTACTACTACAAGAACAACCACCACTACTACTACTGCTACTACAAGAACAACCGCTACTACTACTACTACTACTACAAGAACAACCACTACTACTTCTACAAGAACAACCACTACTTCTCCTACTACTACTACTACTACTACAAGAACAACCACTACTACTACTACTACTAAAAGAACAACCACTACTACTACTACAAGAACAACCACTACTACTACTAGTACTACTACTACTACTACTACTACTACTACTACAAGAACAACCACTACTACTTCTAAAAGTACAGCCACAACTACTACTACAAGAATAACCCCTACTACTGCTACAAGAACAACCACTGCTTCTCCTCCTACTACTTCTACTACAAGAACAACCACTACTACTAGTAGTATTACAAGAAAAACCACTACTACTACTACAAGAACAACTGCTACTAATACTATTACAAGTACAACCACTACTACTACCAGAACAACCACTACTACTACTACAAGAGAAACCACTACTACTACTACTACACGAACAACCACTATTACTATTACTAGTATTACAACAACAACCAGTACTACCATTACAAGAACAAACACTACTATTTCCAGAAGTAAAACCACTACTACTACTGCTACTACAAGAACAACCAGCACCACTACTACTACTACAAGAACAACCACTACTACTACTACAAGAACAACCACTACTACTACTACTAGTATTACAACAACAACCAGTACTACCACTACAAGAACAAACACTACTACATCCAGAAGTGAAACCACTACTACTACTACTACAAGAACAACCACCACCACTACTACGACTACTACTACAAGAACAACCACTACTACTACTACAAGAACAACCACCACTACTTCTACTAGTATTACAAGAACAACCCCTACTACTACTACAAGAACAACAGCTACTACTAATAATACTACCACACGTACAACCACTACTACTACAACAACAACAAATACTACTACTACAAGAGAAACCACTACATCTACTACTACTACTACAAGAACAACCACTACTACTACTACAAGAAAAACCACTGCTTCTCCTACTACTACTATTACAAGAACAACCACTACTACTACTACAAGAACAACCTCCACTACTAATACTAGAACAACCACTACTACTACTACTACTACTACTTCTACTACTACTACTTCTACTACTCCTACTACAAGAACAACCACTACTACTAATACTAATACTACTATTACAAGGACAACCACTACGATTACTACAACTAGAACCACTACAACTACTACAAGAACAACCACTACTACTACTACTACTACTACTACAAGTAGAACCACTACTACTACTGAAACAACAACCACTACTACTACTACAAGAACAACCACTACTACTACTACAAGTTTTACAAGAAAAACCACTACTACTACTACAAGAACAACCACTACTACTTCTACAAGAACAACCACTACAACTACCACTACTACAACTACAAGAACAACCACTACTACTACAAGAACAACCACCACTACTACTACTGCTACTACAAGAACAACCGCTACTACTACTACTACTACTACAAGAACAACCACTACTACTTCTACAAGAACAACCACTACTTCTCCTACTACTACTAATACTACTACTACAAGAACAACCACTAATACTACTACTACTAAAAGAACAACCACTACTACTACTACAAGAAAAACCACTACTACTACTAGTACTACTACTACTACTACTACAAGAACAACCACTACTACTACTACAAGTACAACCACGACTACTACTACTACTACAAGAACAACCACTACTACTACTACTACTACTACAAGTAGAACCACTACTACTACTAAAACAACAACCACTACTACTACTACAAGAACAACCACTACTACTACTACAAGTATTACAAGAAAAACCACTACTACTACTACAAGAACAACCACTACTACTTCTACAAGAACAACCACTACAACTACCATTACTACAACTACAAGAACAACCACTACTACTACAAGAACAACCACCACTACTACTACTGCTACTACAAGAACAACCGCTACTACTACTACTACTGCTACAAAAACAACCACTACTACTTCTACAAGAACAACCACTACTTCTCCTACTACTACTACTACTACTACAAGAACAACCACTACTACTACTACTACTAAAAGAACAACCACTACTACTACTACAAGAACAACCACTACTACTACTAGTACTACTACTACTACTACTACTACTACAAGAACAACCACTACTACTTCTAAAAGTACAGCCACAACTACTACTACAAGAATAACCCCTACTACCGCTATAAGAACAACCACTGCTTCTCCTACTACTCCTTATACTACAAGAACAAACACTACTACTAGTAGTATTACAAGAAAAACCACTACTACTACTACAAGAACAACTGCTACTAATACTATTACAAGTACAACCACTACTACTACCAGAACAACCACTACTACTACTACAAGAGAAACCACTACTGCTACTACAGGAACAACCACTACTACTATTACTAGTATTACAACAACAACCAGTACTACCATTACAAGAACAAACACTACTATTTCCAGAAGTAAAACCACTACTACTACTGTTACTACAAGAACAACCAGCACCACTACTACTACTACAAGAACAACCACTACTACTACTACAAGAACAACCACTACAGCTACCACTACTACAACTACAAGAACAACCAACACTACAACAACAAATACTACTACTACAAGAGAAACCACTTCTACTACTACTACTACTACTACTACAAGAACAACCACTACTACTACTACAAGAACAACCACTACAACTACCACTACTACAACTACAAGAACAACCACTACTACTACAAGAACAACCACCACTACTACTACTTCTACAAGAACAACCACTACTACTACTACAAGAACAACCGCCACTACTACTACTACTACTACTACAAGATCAACCTCTACTACTACTACTACTACATCTACAAGTAGAACCACTACTACTACTAAAACAACAACCACTACTACTACTACAAGAACAACCACTACTACTACTACAAGTATTACAAGAAAAACCACTACCACTACTACAAGAACAACCACTACTACTTCTACAAGAACAACCACTACAACTACCACTACTACAACTACAAGAACAACCACTACTACTACAAGAACAACCACCACTACTACTACTGCTACTACAAGAACAACCGCTACTACTACTACTACTACTACAAGAACAACCACTACTACTTCTACAAGAACAACCACTACTTCTCCTACTACTACTACTACTACTACTACTACAAGAACAAACACTAATACTACTACTACTAAAAGAACAACCACTACTACTACTACAAGAACAACCACTACTACTACTAGTACTACTACTACTACTACTACTACTACAA
Organism: Alligator mississippiensis; assembly: GCF_030867095.1. Taxonomy (NCBI): domain Eukaryota; kingdom Metazoa; phylum Chordata; order Crocodylia; family Alligatoridae; genus Alligator; species Alligator mississippiensis. Next base: position 33,521,260 of record NC_081832.1, read on the forward strand.
GAACAACCACTACTACTACTACAAGTACAACCACGACTACTACTACTACTACAAGAACAACCACTACTACTACTACTACTACTACAAGTAGAACCACTACTACTACTAAAACAACAACCACTACTACTACTACAAGAACAACCACTACTACTACTACAAGTATTACAAGAAAAACCACTACTACTACTACAAGAACAACCACTACTACTTCTACAAGAACAACCACTACTACTACTAGTACTACTACTACTAGTACTACTACTACTACAAGAACAACCACTACTACTTCTAAAAGTACAGCCACAACTACTACTACAAGAATAACCCCTACTACTGCTACAAGAACAACCACTGCTTCTCCTACTACTCCTTATACTACAAGAACAAACACTACTACTAGTAGTATTACAAGAAAAACCACTACTACTACTACAAGAACAACTGCTACTAATACTATTACAAGTACAACCACTACTACTACCAGAACAACCACTACTACTACTACAAGAGAAACCACTACTACTACTACAGGAACAACCACTACTACTATTACTAGTATTACAACAACAACCAGTACTACCATTACAAGAACAAACACTACTATTTCCAGAAGTAAAACCACTACTACTACTGTTACTACAAGAACAACCAGCACCACTACTACTACTACAAGAACAACCACTACTACTACTACAAGAACAACCACTACAACTACCACTACTACAACTACAAGAACAACCACCACTACAACAACAAATACTACTACTACAAGAGAAACCACTTCTACTACTACTACTACTACTACAAGAACAACCACTACTACTACTACAAGAACAACCACTACAACTACCACTACTACAACTACAAGAACAACCACTACTACTACAAGAACAACCACCACTACTACTACTTCTACAAGAACAACCACTACTACTACTACAAGAACAACCGCTACTACTACTACTACTACTACAAGATCAACCACTTCTACGACTACTACTACTACTACAAGTAGAACCACTACTACTACTAAAACAACAACCACTACTACTACTACAAGAACAACCACTACTACTACTACAAGTACTACAAAAAAAATCACTACTACTACTACAAGAACAACCACTACTACTTCTACAAGAACAACCACTACAACTACCACTACTACAACTACAAGAACAACCACTACTACTACAAGAACAACCACCACTACTACTACTGCTACTACAAGAACAACCGCTACTACTACTACTACTACTACAAGAACAACCACTACTACTTCTACAAGAACAACCACTACTTCTCCTACTACTACTACTACTACTACAAGAACAACCACTACTACTACTACTACTAAAAGAACAACCACTACTACTACTACAAGAACAACCACTACTACTACTAGTACTACTACTACTACTACTACTACTACAAGAACAACCACTACTACTTCTAAAAGTACAGCCACAACTACTACTACAAGAATAACCCCTACTACTGCTACAAGAACAACCACTGCTTCTCCTCCTACTACTTCTACTACAAGAACAACCACTACTACTAGTAGTATTACAAGAAAAACCACTACTACTACTACAAGAACAACTGCTACTAATACTATTACAAGTACAACCACTACTACTACCAGAACAACCACTACTACTACTACAAGAGAAACCACTACTACTACTACTACTACACGAACAACCACTATTACTATTACTAGTATTACAACAACAACCAGTACTACCATTACAAGAACAAACACTACTATTTCCAGAAGTAAAACCACTACTACTACTGCTACTACAAGAACAACCAGCACCACTACTACTACTACAAGAACAACCACTACTACTACTACAAGAACAACCACTACTACTACTACTAGTATTACAACAACAACCAGTACTACCACTACAAGAACAAACACTACTACATCCAGAAGTGAAACCACTACTACTACTACTACAAGAACAACCACTACTACTACTACTACTACAAGAACAACCACTACTACTACTACTACTACTAAAAGAACAACCACTACTACTACTACAAGAACAACCACTACTACTACTAGTACTACTACTACTACTACTACAAGAACAACCACTACTACTTCTAAAAGTACAGCCACAACTACTACTACAAGAATAACCCCTACTACTGCTACAAGAACAACCACTGCTTCTCCTACTACTACTTCTACTACAAGAACAACCACTACTACTAGTAGTATTACAAGAAAAACCACTACTACTACTACAAGAACATCTGCTACTAATGCTATTACAAGTACAACCACTACTACTACCAGAACAACCACTACTACTACTACAAGAGAAACCACTACTACTACTACAGGAACAACCACTACTACTATTACTAGTATTACAACAACAACCAGTACTACCATTACAAGAACAAACACTACTATTTCCAGAAGTAAAACCACTACTACTACTGCTACTACAAGAACAACCAGCACCACTACTACTACTACAAGAACAACCACTACTACTACTACAAGAACAACCACTACTTCTCCTACTACTACTACTACTACTACTACTACAAGAACAAACACTAATACTACTACTACTAAAAGAACAACCACTACTACTACTACAAGAACAACCACTACTACTACTAGTACTACTACTACTACTACTACTACTACAAGAACAACCACTACTACTACTACAAGTACAACCACGACTACTACTACTACTACAAGAACAACCACTACTACTACTACTACTACTACAAGTAGAACCACTACTACTACTAAAACAACAACCACTACTACTACTACAAGAACAACCACTACTACTACTACAAGTATTACAAGAAAAACCACTACTACTACTACAAGAACAACCACTACTACTTCTACAAGAACAACCACTACTACTACTAGTACTACTACTACTAGTACTACTACTACTACAAGAACAACCACTACTACTTCTAAAAGTACAGCCACAACTACTACTACAAGAATAACCCCTACTACTGCTACAAGAACAACCACTGCTTCTCCTACTACTCCTTATACTACAAGAACAAACACTACTACTAGTAGTATTACAAGAAAAACCACTACTACTACTACAAGAACAACTGCTACTAATACTATTACAAGTACAACCACTACTACTACCAGAACAACCACTACTACTACTACAAGAGAAACCACTACTACTACTACAGGAACAACCACTACTACTATTACTAGTATTACAACAACAACCAGTACTACCATTACAAGAACAAACACTACTATTTCCAGAAGTAAAACCACTACTACTACTGTTACTACAAGAACAACCAGCACCACTACTACTACTACAAGAACAACCACTACTACTACTACAAGAACAACCACTACAACTACCACTACTACAACTACAAGAACAACCACCACTACAACAACAAATACTACTACTACAAGAGAAACCACTTCTACTACTACTACTACTACTACAAGAACAACCACTACTACTACTACAAGAACAACCACTACAACTACCACTACTACAACTACAAGAACAACCACTACTACTACAAGAACAACCACCACTACTACTACTTCTACAAGAACAACCACTACTACTACTACAAGAACAACCGCTACTACTACTACTACTACTACAAGATCAACCACTTCTACGACTACTACTACTACTACAAGTAGAACCACTACTACTACTAAAACAACAACCACTACTACTACTACAAGAACAACCACTACTACTACTACAAGTACTACAAAAAAAATCACTACTACTACTACAAGAACAACCACTACTACTTCTACAAGAACAACCACTACAACTACCACTACTACAACTACAAGAACAACCACTACTACTACAAGAACAACCACCACTACTACTACTGCTACTACAAGAACAACCGCTACTACTACTACTACTACTACAAGAACAACCACTACTACTTCTACAAGAACAACCACTACTTCTCCTACTACTACTACTACTACTACAAGAACAACCACTACTACTACTACTACTAAAAGAACAACCACTACTACTACTACAAGAACAACCACTACTACTACTAGTACTACTACTACTACTACTACTACTACAAGAACAACCACTACTACTTCTAAAAGTACAGCCACAACTACTACTACAAGAATAACCCCTACTACTGCTACAAGAACAACCACTGCTTCTCCTCCTACTACTTCTACTACAAGAACAACCACTACTACTAGTAGTATTACAAGAAAAACCACTACTACTACTACAAGAACAACTGCTACTAATACTATTACAAGTACAACCACTACTACTACCAGAACAACCACTACTACTACTACAAGAGAAACCACTACTACTACTACTACTACACGAACAACCACTATTACTATTACTAGTATTACAACAACAACCAGTACTACCATTACAAGAACAAACACTACTATTTCCAGAAGTAAAACCACTACTACTACTGCTACTACAAGAACAACCAGCACCACTACTACTACTACAAGAACAACCACTACTACTACTACAAGAACAACCACTACTACTACTACTAGTATTACAACAACAACCAGTACTACCACTACAAGAACAAACACTACTACATCCAGAAGTGAAACCACTACTACTACTACTACAAGAACAACCACTACTACTACTACTACTACAAGAACAACCACTACTACTACTACTACTACTAAAAGAACAACCACTACTACTACTACAAGAACAACCACTACTACTACTAGTACTACTACTACTACTACTACAAGAACAACCACTACTACTTCTAAAAGTACAGCCACAACTACTACTACAAGAATAACCCCTACTACTGCTACAAGAACAACCACTGCTTCTCCTACTACTACTTCTACTACAAGAACAACCACTACTACTAGTAGTATTACAAGAAAAACCACTACTACTACTACAAGAACATCTGCTACTAATGCTATTACAAGTACAACCACTACTACTACCAGAACAACCACTACTACTACTACAAGAGAAACCACTACTACTACTACAGGAACAACCACTACTACTATTACTAGTATTACAACAACAACCAGTACTACCATTACAAGAACAAACACTACTATTTCCAGAAGTAAAACCACTACTACTACTGCTACTACAAGAACAACCAGCACCACTACTACTACTACAAGAACAACCACTACTACTACTACAAGAACAACCACTACAACTACCACTACTACAACTACAAGAACAACCACTACTACTACAAGAACAACCACCACTACAACAACAAATACTACTACTACAAGAGAAACCACTACTACTACTACTACTACTACTACAAGAACAACCACTACTACTACTACTACAAGAACAACCACTACAACTACCACTACTACAACTACAAGAACAACCACTACTACTACAAGAACAACCACCACTACTACTACTTCTACAAGAACAACCACTACTACTACTACAAGAACAACCGCCACTACTACTACTACTACTACTACAAGATCAACCACTACTACTACTACTACTACTTCTACAAGTAGAACCACTACTACTACTGAAACAACAACCACTACTACTACTACAAGAACAACCACTACTACTTCTACAAGAACAACCACTACAACTACCATTACTACAACTACAAGAACAACCACTACTACTACAAGAACAACCACCACTACTACTACTGCTACTACAAGAACAACCGCTACTACTACTACTACTGCTACAAGAACAACCACTACTACTTCTACAAGAACAACCACTACTTCTCCTACTACTACTACTACTACTACAAGAACAACCACTACTACTACTACTACTAAAAGAACAACCACTACTACTACTACAAGAACAACCACTACTACTACTAGTACTACTACTACTACTACTACTACAAGAACAACCACTACTACTTCTAAAAGTACAGCCACAACTACTACTACAAGAATAACCCCTACTACCGCTATAAGAACAACCACTGCTTCTCCTACTACTCCTTATACTACAAGAACAAACACTACTACTAGTAGTATTACAAGAAAAACCACTACTACTACTACAAGAACAACTGCTACTAATACTATTACAAGTACAACCACTACTACTACCAGAACAACCACTACTACTACTACAAGAGAAACCACTACTGCTACTACAGGAACAACCACTACTACTATTACTAGTATTACAACAACAACCAGTACTACCATTACAAGAACAAACACTACTATTTCCAGAAGTAAAACCACTACTACTACTGTTACTACAAGAACAACCAGCACCACTACTACTACTACAAGAACAACCACTACTACTACTACAAGAACAACCACTACAGCTACCACTACTACAACTACAAGAACAACCAACACTACAACAACAAATACTACTACTACAAGAGAAACCACTTCTACTACTACTACTACTACTACTACAAGAACAACCACTACTACTACTACAAGAACAACCACTACAACTACCACTACTACAACTACAAGAACAACCACTACTACTACAAGAACAACCACCACTACTACTACTTCTACAAGAACAACCACTACTACTACTACAAGAACAACCGCCACTACTACTACTACTACTACTACAAGATCAACCACTACTACTACTACTACTACATCTACAAGTAGAACCACTACTACTACTAAAACAACAACCACTACTACTACTACTACAAGAACAACCACTACTACTACTACAAGTATTACAAGAAAAACCACTACCACTACTACAAGAACAACCACTACTACTTCTACAAGAACAACCACTACAACTACCACTACTACAACTACAAGAACAACCACTACTACTACAAGAACAACCACCACTACTACTACTGCTACTACAAGAACAACCGCTACTACTACTACTACTACTACAAGAACAACCACTACTACTTCTACAAGAACAACCACTACTTCTCCTACTACTACTACTACTACTACTACAAGAACAAACACTAATACTACTACTACTAAAAGAACAACCACTACTACTACTACAAGAACAACCACTACTACTACTAGTACTACTACTACTACTACTACTACAAGAACAACCACTACTACTACTACAAGTACAACCACGACTACTACTACTACTACAAGAACAACCACTACTACTACTACTACTACTACAAGTAGAACCACTACTACTACTAAAACAACAACCACTACTACTACTACAAGAACAACCACTACTACTACTACAAGTATTACAAGAAAAACCACTACTACTACTACAAGAACAACCACTACTACTTCTACAAGAACAACCACTACTACTACTAGTACTACTACTACTAGTACTACTACTACTACAAGAACAACCACTACTACTTCTAAAAGTACAGCCACAACTACTACTACAAGAATAACCCCTACTACTGCTACAAGAACAACCACTGCTTCTCCTACTACTCCTTATACTACAAGAACAAACACTACTACTAGTAGTATTACAAGAAAAACCACTACTACTACTACAAGAACAACTGCTACTAATACTATTACAAGTACAACCACTACTACTACCAGAACAACCACTACTACTACTACAAGAGAAACCACTACTACTACTACAGGAACAACCACTACTACTATTACTAGTATTACAACAACAACCAGTACTACCATTACAAGAACAAACACTACTATTTCCAGAAGTAAAACCACTACTACTACTGTTACTACAAGAACAACCAGCACCAATACTACTACTACAAGAACAACCACTACTACTACTACAAGAACAACCACTACAACTACCACTACTACAACTACAAGAACAACCACCACTACAACAACAAATACTACTACTACAAGAGAAACCACTTCTACTACTACTACTACTACTACAAGAACAACCACTACTACTACTACAAGAACAACCACTACAACTACCACTACTACAACTACAAGAACAACCACTACTACTACAAGAACAACCACCACTACTACTACTTCTACAAGAACAACCACTACTACTACTACAAGAACAACCGCTACTACTACTACTACTACTACAAGATCAACCACTACTACTACTACTACTACTACTACTACAAGTAGAACCACTACTACTACTAAAACAACAACCACTACTACTACTACAAGAACAACCACTACTACTACTACAAGTACTACAAAAAAAATCACTACTACTACTACAAGAACAACCACTACTACTTCTACAAGAACAACCACTACAACTACCACTACTACAACTACAAGAACAACCACTACTACTACAAGAACAACCACCACTACTACTACTGCTACTACAAGAACAACCGCTACTACTACTACTACTACTACAAGAACAACCACTACTACTTCTACAAGAACAACCACTACTTCTCCTACTACTACTACTACTACTACAAGAACAACCACTACTACTACTACTACTAAAAGAACAACCACTACTACTACTACAAGAACAACCACTACTACTACTAGTACTACTACTACTACTACTACTACTACTACTACAAGAACAACCACTACTACTTCTAAAAGTACAGCCACAACTACTACTACAAGAATAACCCCTACTACTGCTACAAGAACAACCACTGCTTCTCCTCCTACTACTTCTACTACAAGAACAACCACTACTACTAGTAGTATTACAAGAAAAACCACTACTACTACTACAAGAACAACTGCTACTAATACTATTACAAGTACAACCACTACTACTACCAGAACAACCACTACTACTACTACAAGAGAAACCACTACTACTACTACTACACGAACAACCACTATTACTATTACTAGTATTACAACAACAACCAGTACTACCATTACAAGAACAAACACTACTATTTCCAGAAGTAAAACCACTACTACTACTGCTACTACAAGAACAACCAGCACCACTACTACTACTACAAGAACAACCACTACTACTACTACAAGAACAACCACTACTACTACTACTAGTATTACAACAACAACCAGTACTACCACTACAAGAACAAACACTACTACATCCAGAAGTGAAACCACTACTACTACTACTACAAGAACAACCACCACCACTACTACGACTACTACTACAAGAACAACCACTACTACTACTACAAGAACAACCACCACTACTTCTACTAGTATTACAAGAACAACCCCTACTACTACTACAAGAACAACAGCTACTACTAATAATACTACCACACGTACAACCACTACTACTACAACAACAACAAATACTACTACTACAAGAGAAACCACTACATCTACTACTACTAGTACAAGAACAACCACTACTACTACTACAAGAAAAACCACTGCTTCTCCTACTACTACTATTACAAGAACAACCACTACTACTACTACAAGAACAACCTCCACTACTAATACTAGAACAACCACTACTACTACTACTACTACTACTACTTCTACTACTACTACTTCTACTACTCCTACTACAAGAACAACCACTACTACTAATACTAATACTACTATTACAAGGACAACCACTACGATTACTACAACTAGAACCACTACAACTACTACAAGAACAACCACTACTACTACTACTACTACTACTACAAGTAGAACCACTACTACTACTGAAACAACAACCACTACTACTACTACAAGAACAACCACTACTACTACTACAAGTTTTACAAGAAAAACCACTACTACTACTACAAGAACAACCACTACTACTTCTACAAGAACAACCACTACAACTACCACTACTACAACTACAAGAACAACCACTACTACTACAAGAACAACCACCACTACTACTACTGCTACTACAAGAACAACCGCTACTACTACTACTACTACTACAAGAACAACCACTACTACTTCTACAAGAACAACCACTACTTCTCCTACTACTACTAATACTACTACTACAAGAACAACCACTAATACTACTACTACTAAAAGAACAACCACTACTACTACTACAAGAACAACCACTACTACTACTAGTACTACTACTACTACTACTACTACTACAAGAACAACCACTACTACTACTACAAGTACAACCACGACTACTACTACTACTACAAGAACAACCACTACTACTACTACTACTACTACAAGTAGAACCACTACTACTACTAAAACAACAACCACTACTACTACTACAAGAACAACCACTACTACTACTACAAGTATTACAAGAAAAACCACTACTACTACTACAAGAACAACCACTACTACTTCTACAAGAACAACCACTACAACTACCATTACTACAACTACAAGAACAACCACTACTACTACAAGAACAACCACCACTACTACTACTGCTACTACAAGAACAACCGCTACTACTACTACTACTGCTACAAAAACAACCACTACTACTTCTACAAGAACAACCACTACTTCTCCTACTACTACTACTACTACTACAAGAACAACCACTACTACTACTACTACTAAAAGAACAACCACTACTACTACTACAAGAACAACCACTACTACTACTAGTACTACTACTACTACTACTACTACTACAAGAACAACCACTACTACTTCTAAAAGTACAGCCACAACTACTACTACAAGAATAACCCCTACTACCGCTATAAGAACAACCACTGCTTCTCCTACTACTCCTTATACTACAAGAACAAACACTACTACTAGTAGTATTACAAGAAAAACCACTACTACTACTACAAGAACAACTGCTACTAATACTATTACAAGTACAACCACTACTACTACCAGAACAACCACTACTACTACTACAAGAGAAACCACTACTGCTACTACAGGAACAACCACTACTACTATTACTAGTATTACAACAACAACCAGTACTACCATTACAAGAACAAACACTACTATTTCCAGAAGTAAAACCACTACTACTACTGTTACTACAAGAACAACCAGCACCACTACTACTACTACAAGAACAACCACTACTACTACTACAAGAACAACCACTACAGCTACCACTACTACAACTACAAGAACAACCAACACTACAACAACAAATACTACTACTACAAGAGAAACCACTTCTACTACTACTACTACTACTACTACAAGAACAACCACTACTACTACTACAAGAACAACCACTACAACTACCACTACTACAACTACAAGAACAACCACTACTACTACAAGAACAACCACCACTACTACTACTTCTACAAGAACAACCACTACTACTACTACAAGAACAACCGCCACTACTACTACTACTACTACTACAAGATCAACCACTACTACTACTACTACTACATCTACAAGTAGAACCACTACTACTACTAAAACAACAACCACTACTACTACTACAAGAACAACCACTACTACTACTACAAGTATTACAAGAAAAACCACTACCACTACTACAAGAACAACCACTACTACTTCTACAAGAACAACCACTACAACTACCACTACTACAACTACAAGAACAACCACTACTACTACAAGAACAACCACCACTACTACTACTGCTACTACAAGAACAACCGCTACTACTACTACTACTACTACAAGAACAACCACTACTACTTCTACAAGAACAACCACTACTTCTCCTACTACTACTACTACTACTACTACAAGAACAACCACTACTTCTCCTACTACTACTACTACTACTACTACAAGAACAAACACTAATACTACTACTACTAAAAGAACAACCACTACTACTACTACAAGAACAACCACTACTACTACTAGTACTACTACTACTACTACTACTACAAGAACAACCACTACTACTACTACAAGTACAACCACGACTACGACTACTACTACAAGAACAACCACTACTACTACTACTACTACTACAAGTAGAACCACTACTACTACTAAAACAACAACCACTACTACTACTACAAGAACAACCACTACTACTACTACAAGTATTACAAGAAAAACCACTACTACTACTACAAGAACAACCACTACTACTTCTACAAGAACAACCACTACTACTACTAGTACTACTACTACTAGTACTACTACTACTACAAGAACAACCACTACTACTTCTAAAAGTACAGCCACAACTACTACTACAAGAATAACCCCTACTACTGCTACAAGAACAACCACTGCTTCTCCTACTACTCCTTATACTACAAGAACAAACACTACTACTAGTAGTATTACAAGAAAAACCACTACTACTACTACAAGAACAACTGCTACTAATACTATTACAAGTACAACCACTACTACTACCAGAACAACCACTACTACTACTACAAGAGAAACCACTACTACTACTACAGGAACAACCACTACTACTATTACTAGTATTACAACAACAACCAGTACTACCATTACAAGAACAAACACTACTATTTCCAGAAGTAAAACCACTACTACTACTGTTACTACAAGAACAACCAGCACCACTACTACTACTACAAGAACAACCACTACTACTACTACAAGAACAACCACTACAACTACCACTACTACAACTACAAGAACAACCACCACTACAACAACAAATACTACTACTACAAGAGAAACCACTTCTACTACTACTACTACTACTACAAGAACAACCACTACTACTACTACAAGAACAACCACTACAACTACCACTACTACAACTACAAGAACAACCACTACTACTACAAGAACAACCACCACTACTACTACTTCTACAAGAACAACCACTACTACTACTACAAGAACAACCGCTACTACTACTACTACTACTACAAGATCAACCACTACTACTACTACTACTACTACTACAAGTAGAACCACTACTACTACTAAAACAACAACCACTACTACTACTACAAGAACAACCACTACTACTACTACAAGTACTACAAAAAAATCACTACTACTACTACAAGAACAACCACTACTACTTCTACAAGAACAACCACTACAACTACCACTACTACAACTACAAGAACAACCACTACTACTACAAGAACAACCACCACTACTACTACTGCTACTACAAGAACAACCGCTACTACTACTACTACTACTACAAGAACAACCACTACTACTTCTACAAGAACAACCACTACTTCTCCTACTACTACTACTACTACTACAAGAACAACCACTACTACTACTACTACTAAAAGAACAACCACTACTACTACTACAAGAACAACCACTACTACTACTAGTACTACTACTACTACTACTACTACTACTACTACAAGAACAACCACTACTACTTCTAAAAGTACAGCCACAACTACTACTACAAGAATAACCCCTTCTACTGCTACAAGAACAACCACTGCTTCTCCTCCTACTACTTCTACTACAAGAACAACCACTACTACTAGTAGTATTACAAGAAAAACCACTACTACTACTACAAGAACAACTGCTACTAATACTATTACAAGTACAACCACTACTACTACCAGAACAACCACTACTACTACTACAAGAGAAACCACTACTACTACTACTACACGAACAACCACTATTACTATTACTAGTATTACAACAACAACCAGTACTACCATTACAAGAACAAACACTACTATTTCCAGAAGTAAAACCACTACTACTACTGCTACTACAAGAACAACCAGCACCACTACTACTACTACAAGAACAACCACTACTACTACTACAAGAACAACCACTACTACTACTACTAGTATTACAACAACAACCAGTACTACCACTACAAGAACAAACACTACTACATCCAGAAGTGAAACCACTACTACTACTACTACAAGAACAACCACCACCACTACTACGACTACTACTACAAGAACAACCACTACTACTACTACAAGAACAACCACCACTACTTCTACTAGTATTACAAGAACAACCCCTACTACTACTACAAGAACAACAGCTACTACTAATAATACTACCACACGTACAACCACTACTACTACAACAACAACAAATACTACTACTACAAGAGAAACCACTACATCTACTACTACTACTACAAGAACAACCACTACTACTACTACAAGAAAAACCACTGCTTCTCCTACTACTACTATTACAAGAACAACCACTACTACTACTACAAGAACAACCTCCACTACTAATACTAGAACAACCACTACTACTACTACTACTTCTACTTCTACTACTACTACTTCTACTACTCCTACTACAAGAACAACCACTACTACTAATACTAATACTACTATTACAAGGACAACCACTACGATTACTACAACTAGAACCACTACAACTACTACAAGAACAACCACTACTACTACTACTACTACTACTACAAGTAGAACCACTACTACTACTGAAACAACAACCACTACTACTACTACAAGAACAACCACTACTACTACTACAAGTTTTACAAGAAAAACCACTACTACTACTACAAGAACAACCACTACTACTTCTACAAGAACAACCACTACAACTACCACTACTACAACTACAAGAACAACCACTACTACTACAAGAACAACCACCACTACTACTACTGCTACTACAAGAACAACCGCTACTACTACTACTACTACTACAAGAACAACCACTACTACTTCTACAAGAACAACCACTACTTCTCCTACTACTACTAATACTACTACTACAAGAACAACCACTAATACTACTACTACTAAAAGAACAACCACTACTACTACTACAAGAACAACCACTACTACTACTAGTACTACTACTACTACTACTACTACTACAAGAACAACCACTACTACTACTACAAGTACAACCACGACTACTACTACTACTACAAGAACAACCACTACTACTACTACTACTACTACAAGTAGAACCACTACTACTACTAAAACAACAACCACTACTACTACTACAAGAACAACCACTACTACTACTACAAGTATTACAAAAAAACCACTACTACTACTACAAGAACAACCACTACTACTTCTACAAGAACAACCACTACAACTACCATTACTACAACTACAAGAACAACCACTACTACTACAAGAACAACCACCACTACTACTACTGCTACTACAAGAACAACCGCTACTACTACTACTACTGCTACAAGAACAACCACTACTACTTCTACAAGAACAACCACTACTTCTCCTACTACTACTACTACTACTACTACTACAAGAACAACCACTACTACTACTACTACTAAAAGAACAACCACTACTACTACTACAAGAACAACCACTACTACTACTACTACTACTACTACTACTACTACTACTACAAGAACAACCACTACTACTTCTAAAAGTACAGCCACAACTACTACTACAAGAATAACCCCTACTACCGCTATAAGAACAACCACTGCTTGTCCTACTACTCCTTATACTACAAGAACAAACACTACTACTAGTAGTATTACAAGAAAAACCACTACTACTACTACAAGAACAACTGCTACTAATACTATTACAAGTACAACCACTACTACTACCAGAACAACCACTACTACTACTACAAGAGAAACCACTACTGCTACTACAGGAACAACCACTACTACTATTACTAGTATTACAACAACAACCAGTACTACCATTACAAGAACAAACACTACTATTTCCAGAAGTAAAACCACTACTACTACTGTTACTACAAGAACAACCAGCACCACTACTACTACTACAAGAACAACCACTACTACTACTACAAGAACAACCACTACAGCTACCACTACTACAACTACAAGAACAACCAACACTACAACAACAAATACTACTACTACAAGAGAAACCACTTCTACTACTACTACTACTACTACTACAAGAACAACCACTACTACTACTACAAGAACAACCACTACAACTACCACTACTACAACTACAAGAACAACCACTACTACTACAAGAACAACCACCACTACTACTACTTCTACAAGAACAACCACTACTACTACTACAAGAACAACCGCCACTACTACTACTACTACTACAAGATCAACCACTACTACTACTACTACTACATCTACAAGTAGAACCACTACTACTACTAAAACAACAACCACTACTACTACTACAAGAACAACCACTACTACTACTACAAGTATTACAAGAAAAACCACTACCACTACTACAAGAACAACCACTACTACTTCTACAAGAACAACCACTACAACTACCACTACTACAACTACAAGAACAACCACTACTACTACAAGAACAACCACCACTACTACTACTGCTACTACAAGAACAACCGCTACTACTACTTCTACTACTACAAGAACAACCACTACTACTTCTACAAGAACAACCACTACTTCTCCTACTACTACTACTACTACTACTACAAGAACAAACACTAATACTACTACTACTAAAAGAACAACCACTACTACTACTACAAGAACAACCACTACTACTACTAGTACTACTACTACTACTACTACTACAAGAACAACCACTACTACTACTACAAGTACAACCACGACTACTACTACTACTACAAGAACAACCACTACTACTACTACTACTACTACAAGTAGAACCACTACTACTACTAAAACAACAACCACTACTACTACTACAAGAACAACCACTACTACTACTACAAGTATTACAAGAAAAACCACTACTACTACTACAAGAACAACCACTACTACTTCTACAAGAACAACCACTACTACTACTAGTACTACTACTACTAGTACTACTACTACTACAAGAACAACCACTACTACTTCTAAAAGTACAGCCACAACTACTACTACAAGAATAACCCCTACTACTGCTACAAGAACAACCACTGCTTCTCCTACTACTCCTTATACTACAAGAACAAACACTACTACTAGTAGTATTACAAGAAAAACCACTACTACTACTACAAGAACAACTGCTACTAATACTATTACAAGTACAACCACTACTACTACCAGAACAACCACTACTACTACTACAAGAGAAACCACTACTACTACTACAGGAACAACCACTACTACTATTACTAGTATTACAACAACAACCAGTACTACCATTACAAGAACAAACACTACTATTTCCAGAAGTAAAACCACTACTACTACTGTTACTACAAGAACAACCAGCACCACTACTACTACTACAAGAACAACCACTACTACTACTAAAAGAACAACCACTACAACTACCACTACTACAACTACAAGAACAACCACCACTACAACAACAAATACTACTACTACAAGAGAAACCACTTCTACTACTACTACTACTACTACAAGAACAACCACTACTACTACTACAAGAACAACCACTACAACTACCACTACTACAACTACAAGAACAACCACTACTACTACAAGAACAACCACCACTACTACTACTTCTACAAGAACAACCACTACTACTACTACAAGAACAACCGCTACTACTACTACTACTACTACAAGATCAACCACTACTACTACTACTACTACTACTACAAGTAGAACCACTACTACTACTAAAACAACAACCACTACTACTACTACAAGAACAACCACTACTACTACTACAAGTACTACAAAAAAAATCACTACTACTACTACAAGAACAACCACTACTACTTCTACAAGAACAACCACTACAACTACCACTACTACAACTACAAGAACAACCACTACTACTACAAGAACAACCACCACTACTACTACTGCTACTACAAGAACAACCGCTACTACTACTACTACTACTACAAGAACAACCACTACTACTTCTACAAGAACAACCACTACTTCTCCTACTACTACTACTACTACTACAAGAACAACCACTACTACTACTACTACTAAAAGAACAACCACTACTACTACTACAAGAACAACCACTACTACTACTAGTACTACTACTACTACTACTACTACTACTACTACAAGAACAACCACTACTACTTCTAAAAGTACAGCCACAACTACTACTACAAGAATAACCCCTTCTACTGCTACAAGAACAACCACTGCTTCTCCTCCTACTACTTCTACTACAAGAACAACCACTACTACTAGTAGTATTACAAGAAAAACCACTACTACTACTACAAGAACAACTGCTACTAATACTATTACAAGTACAACCACTACTACTACCAGAACAACCACTACTACTACTACAAGAGAAACCACTACTACTACTACTACACGAACAACCACTATTACTATTACTAGTATTACAACAACAACCAGTACTACCATTACAAGAACAAACACTACTATTTCCAGAAGTAAAACCACTACTACTACTGCTACTACAAGAACAACCAGCACCACTACTACTACTACAAGAACAACCACTACTACTACTACAAGAACAACCACTACTACTACTACTAGTATTACAACAACAACCAGTACTACCACTACAAGAACAAACACTACTACATCCAGAAGTGAAACCACTACTACTACTACTACAAGAACAACCACCACCACTACTACGACTACTACTACAAGAACAACCACTACTACTACTACAAGAACAACCACCACTACTTCTACTAGTATTACAAGAACAACCCCTACTACTACTACAAGAACAACAGCTACTACTAATAATACTACCACACGTACAACCACTACTACTACAACAACAACAAATACTACTACTACAAGAGAAACCACTACATCTACTACTACTACTACAAGAACAACCACTACTACTACTACAAGAAAAACCACTGCTTCTCCTACTACTACTATTACAAGAACAACCACTACTACTACTACAAGAACAACCTCCACTACTAATACTAGAACAACCACTACTACTACTACTACTACTACTTCTACTACTACTACTTCTACTACTCCTACTACAAGAACAACCACTACTACTAATACTAATACTACTATTACAAGGACAACCACTACGATTACTACAACTAGAACCACTACAACTACTACAAGAACAACCACTACTACTACTACTACTACTACTACAAGTAGAACCACTACTACTACTGAAACAACAACCACTACTACTACTACAAGAACAACCACTACTACTACTACAAGTTTTACAAGAAAAACCACTACTACTACTACAAGAACAACCACTACTACTTCTACAAGAACAACCACTACAACTACCACTACTACAACTACAAGAACAACCACTACTACTACAAGAACAACCACCACTACTACTACTGCTACTACAAGAACAACCGCTACTACTACTACTACTACTACAAGAACAACCACTACTACTTCTACAAGAACAACCACTACTTCTCCTACTACTACTAATACTACTACTACAAGAACAACCACTAATACTACTACTACTAAAAGAACAACCACTACTACTACTACAAGAACAACCACTACTACTACTAGTACTACTACTACTACTACTACTACAAGAACAACCACTACTACTACTACAAGTACAACCACGACTACTACTACTACTACAAGAACAACCACTACTACTACTACTACTACTACAAGTAGAACCACTACTACTACTAAAACAACAACCACTACTACTACTACAAGAACAACCACTACTACTACTACAAGTATTACAAGAAAAACCACTACTACTACTACAAGAACAACCACTACTACTTCTACAAGAACAACCACTACAACTACCATTACTACAACTACAAGAACAACCACTACTACTACAAGAACAACCACCACTACTACTACTGCTACTACAAGAACAAACGCTACTACTACTACTACTGCTACAAGAACAACCACTACTACTTCTACAAGAACAACCACTACTTCTCCTACTACTACTACTACTACTACTACAAGAACAACCACTACTACTACTACTACTAAAAGAACAACCACTACTACTACTACAAGAACAACCACTACTACTACTAATACTACTACTACTACTACTACTACTACAAGAACAACCACTACTACTTCTAAAAGTACAGCCACAACTACTACTACAAGAATAACCCCTACTACCGCTATAAGAACAACCACTGCTTCTCCTACTACTCCTTATACTACAAGAACAAACACTACTACTAGTAGTATTACAAGAAAAACCACTACTACTACTACAAGAACAACTGCTACTAATACTATTACAAGTACAACCACTACTACTACCAGAACAACCACTACTACTACTACAAGAGAAACCACTACTGCTACTACAGGAACAACCACTACTACTATTACTAGTATTACAACAACAACCAGTACTACCATTACAAGAACAAACACTACTATTTCCAGAAGTAAAACCACTACTACTACTGTTACTACAAGAACAACCAGCACCACTACTACTACTACAAGAACAACCACTACTACTACTACAAGAACAACCACTACAGCTACCACTACTACAACTACAAGAACAACCAACACTACAACAACAAATACTACTACTACAAGAGAAACCACTTCTACTACTACTACTACTACTACTACAAGAACAACCACTACTACTACTACAAGAACAACCACTACAACTACCACTACTACAACTACAAGAACAACCACTACTACTACAAGAACAACCACCACTACTACTACTTCTACAAGAACAACCACTACTACTACTACAAGAACAACCGCCACTACTACTACTACTACTACTACAAGATCAACCTCTACTACTACTACTACTACATCTACAAGTAGAACCACTACTACTACTAAAACAACAACCACTACTACTACTACAAGAACAACCACTACTACTACTACAAGTATTACAAGAAAAACCACTACCACTACTACAAGAACAACCACTACTACTTCTACAAGAACAACCACTACAACTACCACTACTACAACTACAAGAACAACCACTACTACTACAAGAACAACCACCACTACTACTACTGCTACTACAAGAACAACCGCTACTACTACTACTACTACTACAAGAACAACCACTACTACTTCTACAAGAACAACCACTACTTCTCCTACTACTACTACTACTACTACTACTACAAGAACAAACACTAATACTACTACTACTAAAAGAACAACCACTACTACTACTACAAGAACAACCACTACTACTACTAGTACTACTACTACTACTACTACTACTACAAGAACAACCACTACTACTACTACAAGTACAACCACGACTACTACTACTACTACAAGAACAACCACTACTACTACTACTACTACTACAAGTAGAACCACTACTACTACTAAAACAACAACCACTACTACTACTACAAGAACAACCACTACTACTACTACAAGTATTACAAGAAAAACCACTACTACTACTACAAGAACAACCACTACTACTTCTACAAGAACAACCACTACTACTACTAGTACTACTACTACTAGTACTACTACTACTACAAGAACAACCACTACTACTTCTAAAAGTACAGCCACAACTACTACTACAAGAATAACCCCTACTACTGCTACAAGAACAACCACTGCTTCTCCTACTACTCCTTATACTACAAGAACAAACACTACTACTAGTAGTATTACAAGAAAAACCACTACTACTACTACAAGAACAACTGCTACTAATACTATTACAAGTACAACCACTACTACTACCAGAACAACCACTACTACTACTACAAGAGAAACCACTACTACTACTACAGGAACAACCACTACTACTATTACTAGTATTACAACAACAACCAGTACTACCATTACAAGAACAAACACTACTATTTCCAGAAGTAAAACCACTACTACTACTGTTACTACAAGAACAACCAGCACCACTACTACTACTACAAGAACAACCACTACTACTACTACAAGAACAACCACTACAACTACCACTACTACAACTACAAGAACAACCACCACTACAACAACAAATACTACTACTACAAGAGAAACCACTTCTACTACTACTACTACTACTACAAGAACAACCACTACTACTACTACAAGAACAACCACTACAACTACCACTACTACAACTACAAGAACAACCACTACTACTACAAGAACAACCACCACTACTACTACTTCTACAAGAACAACCACTACTACTACTACAAGAACAACCGCTACTACTACTACTACTACTACAAGATCAACCACTTCTACGACTACTACTACTACTACAAGTAGAACCACTACTACTACTAAAACAACAACCACTACTACTACTACAAGAACAACCACTACTACTACTACAAGTACTACAAAAAAAATCACTACTACTACTACAAGAACAACCACTACTACTTCTACAAGAACAACCACTACAACTACCACTACTACAACTACAAGAACAACCACTACTACTACAAGAACAACCACCACTACTACTACTGCTACTACAAGAACAACCGCTACTACTACTACTACTACTACAAGAACAACCACTACTACTTCTACAAGAACAACCACTACTTCTCCTACTACTACTACTACTACTACAAGAACAACCACTACTACTACTACTACTAAAAGAACAACCACTACTACTACTACAAGAACAACCACTACTACTACTAGTACTACTACTACTACTACTACTACTACAAGAACAACCACTACTACTTCTAAAAGTACAGCCACAACTACTACTACAAGAATAACCCCTACTACTGCTACAAGAACAACCACTGCTTCTCCTCCTACTACTTCTACTACAAGAACAACCACTACTACTAGTAGTATTACAAGAAAAACCACTACTACTACTACAAGAACAACTGCTACTAATACTATTACAAGTACAACCACTACTACTACCAGAACAACCACTACTACTACTACAAGAGAAACCACTACTACTACTACTACTACACGAACAACCACTATTACTATTACTAGTATTACAACAACAACCAGTACTACCATTACAAGAACAAACACTACTATTTCCAGAAGTAAAACCACTACTACTACTGCTACTACAAGAACAACCAGCACCACTACTACTACTACAAGAACAACCACTACT
Source organism: Alligator mississippiensis (assembly GCF_030867095.1). NCBI lineage: Eukaryota > Metazoa > Chordata > Crocodylia > Alligatoridae > Alligator > Alligator mississippiensis. The sequence continues at coordinate 33,544,093 of NC_081832.1, forward strand.
ACTACTACAAGAACAACCACTACTACTACTACTAGTATTACAACAACAACCAGTACTACCACTACAAGAACAAACACTACTACATCCAGAAGTGAAACCACTACTACTACTACTACAAGAACAACCACTACTACTACTACTACTACAAGAACAACCACTACTACTACTACTACTACTAAAAGAACAACCACTACTACTACTACAAGAACAACCACTACTACTACTAGTACTACTACTACTACTACTACAAGAACAACCACTACTACTTCTAAAAGTACAGCCACAACTACTACTACAAGAATAACCCCTACTACTGCTACAAGAACAACCACTGCTTCTCCTACTACTACTTCTACTACAAGAACAACCACTACTACTAGTAGTATTACAAGAAAAACCACTACTACTACTACAAGAACATCTGCTACTAATGCTATTACAAGTACAACCACTACTACTACCAGAACAACCACTACTACTACTACAAGAGAAACCACTACTACTACTACAGGAACAACCACTACTACTATTACTAGTATTACAACAACAACCAGTACTACCATTACAAGAACAAACACTACTATTTCCAGAAGTAAAACCACTACTACTACTGCTACTACAAGAACAACCAGCACCACTACTACTACTACAAGAACAACCACTACTACTACTACAAGAACAACCACTACTTCTCCTACTACTACTACTACTACTACTACTACAAGAACAAACACTAATACTACTACTACTAAAAGAACAACCACTACTACTACTACAAGAACAACCACTACTACTACTAGTACTACTACTACTACTACTACTACTACAAGAACAACCACTACTACTACTACAAGTACAACCACGACTACTACTACTACTACAAGAACAACCACTACTACTACTACTACTACTACAAGTAGAACCACTACTACTACTAAAACAACAACCACTACTACTACTACAAGAACAACCACTACTACTACTACAAGTATTACAAGAAAAACCACTACTACTACTACAAGAACAACCACTACTACTTCTACAAGAACAACCACTACTACTACTAGTACTACTACTACTAGTACTACTACTACTACAAGAACAACCACTACTACTTCTAAAAGTACAGCCACAACTACTACTACAAGAATAACCCCTACTACTGCTACAAGAACAACCACTGCTTCTCCTACTACTCCTTATACTACAAGAACAAACACTACTACTAGTAGTATTACAAGAAAAACCACTACTACTACTACAAGAACAACTGCTACTAATACTATTACAAGTACAACCACTACTACTACCAGAACAACCACTACTACTACTACAAGAGAAACCACTACTACTACTACAGGAACAACCACTACTACTATTACTAGTATTACAACAACAACCAGTACTACCATTACAAGAACAAACACTACTATTTCCAGAAGTAAAACCACTACTACTACTGTTACTACAAGAACAACCAGCACCACTACTACTACTACAAGAACAACCACTACTACTACTACAAGAACAACCACTACAACTACCACTACTACAACTACAAGAACAACCACCACTACAACAACAAATACTACTACTACAAGAGAAACCACTTCTACTACTACTACTACTACTACAAGAACAACCACTACTACTACTACAAGAACAACCACTACAACTACCACTACTACAACTACAAGAACAACCACTACTACTACAAGAACAACCACCACTACTACTACTTCTACAAGAACAACCACTACTACTACTACAAGAACAACCGCTACTACTACTACTACTACTACAAGATCAACCACTTCTACGACTACTACTACTACTACAAGTAGAACCACTACTACTACTAAAACAACAACCACTACTACTACTACAAGAACAACCACTACTACTACTACAAGTACTACAAAAAAAATCACTACTACTACTACAAGAACAACCACTACTACTTCTACAAGAACAACCACTACAACTACCACTACTACAACTACAAGAACAACCACTACTACTACAAGAACAACCACCACTACTACTACTGCTACTACAAGAACAACCGCTACTACTACTACTACTACAAGAACAACCACTACTACTTCTACAAGAACAACCACTACTTCTCCTACTACTACTACTACTACTACAAGAACAACCACTACTACTACTACTACTAAAAGAACAACCACTACTACTACTACAAGAACAACCACTACTACTACTAGTACTACTACTACTACTACTACTACTACAAGAACAACCACTACTACTTCTAAAAGTACAGCCACAACTACTACTACAAGAATAACCCCTACTACTGCTACAAGAACAACCACTGCTTCTCCTCCTACTACTTCTACTACAAGAACAACCACTACTACTAGTAGTATTACAAGAAAAACCACTACTACTACTACAAGAACAACTGCTACTAATACTATTACAAGTACAACCACTACTACTACCAGAACAACCACTACTACTACTACAAGAGAAACCACTACTACTACTACTACTACACGAACAACCACTATTACTATTACTAGTATTACAACAACAACCAGTACTACCATTACAAGAACAAACACTACTATTTCCAGAAGTAAAACCACTACTACTACTGCTACTACAAGAACAACCAGCACCACTACTACTACTACAAGAACAACCACTACTACTACTACAAGAACAACCACTACTACTACTACTAGTATTACAACAACAACCAGTACTACCACTACAAGAACAAACACTACTACATCCAGAAGTGAAACCACTACTACTACTACTACAAGAACAACCACTACTACTACTACTACTACAAGAACAACCACTACTACTACTACTACTACTAAAAGAACAACCACTACTACTACTACAAGAACAACCACTACTACTACTAGTACTACTACTACTACTACTACAAGAACAACCACTACTACTTCTAAAAGTACAGCCACAACTACTACTACAAGAATAACCCCTACTACTGCTACAAGAACAACCACTGCTTCTCCTACTACTACTTCTACTACAAGAACAACCACTACTACTAGTAGTATTACAAGAAAAACCACTACTACTACTACAAGAACATCTGCTACTAATGCTATTACAAGTACAACCACTACTACTACCAGAACAACCACTACTACTACTACAAGAGAAACCACTACTACTACTACAGGAACAACCACTACTACTATTACTAGTATTACAACAACAACCAGTACTACCATTACAAGAACAAACACTACTATTTCCAGAAGTAAAACCACTACTACTACTGCTACTACAAGAACAACCAGCACCACTACTACTACTACAAGAACAACCACTACTACTACTACAAGAACAACCACTACAACTACCACTACTACAACTACAAGAACAACCACTACTACTACAAGAACAACCACCACTACAACAACAAATACTACTACTACAAGAGAAACCACTACTACTACTACTACTACTACTACAAGAACAACCACTACTACTACTACTACAAGAACAACCACTACAACTACCACTACTACAACTACAAGAACAACCACTACTACTACAAGAACAACCACCACTACTACTACTTCTACAAGAACAACCACTACTACTACTACAAGAACAACCGCCACTACTACTACTACTACTACTACAAGATCAACCACTACTACTACTACTACTACTTCTACAAGTAGAACCACTACTACTACTGAAACAACAACCACTACTACTACTACAAGAACAACCACTACTACTTCTACAAGAACAACCACTACAACTACCATTACTACAACTACAAGAACAACCACTACTACTACAAGAACAACCACCACTACTACTACTGCTACTACAAGAACAACCGCTACTACTACTACTACTGCTACAAGAACAACCACTACTACTTCTACAAGAACAACCACTACTTCTCCTACTACTACTACTACTACTACAAGAACAACCACTACTACTACTACTACTAAAAGAACAACCACTACTACTACTACAAGAACAACCACTACTACTACTAGTACTACTACTACTACTACTACTACAAGAACAACCACTACTACTTCTAAAAGTACAGCCACAACTACTACTACAAGAATAACCCCTACTACCGCTATAAGAACAACCACTGCTTCTCCTACTACTCCTTATACTACAAGAACAAACACTACTACTAGTAGTATTACAAGAAAAACCACTACTACTACTACAAGAACAACTGCTACTAATACTATTACAAGTACAACCACTACTACTACCAGAACAACCACTACTACTACTACAAGAGAAACCACTACTGCTACTACAGGAACAACCACTACTACTATTACTAGTATTACAACAACAACCAGTACTACCATTACAAGAACAAACACTACTATTTCCAGAAGTAAAACCACTACTACTACTGTTACTACAAGAACAACCAGCACCACTACTACTACTACAAGAACAACCACTACTACTACTACAAGAACAACCACTACAGCTACCACTACTACAACTACAAGAACAACCAACACTACAACAACAAATACTACTACTACAAGAGAAACCACTTCTACTACTACTACTACTACTACTACAAGAACAACCACTACTACTACTACAAGAACAACCACTACAACTACCACTACTACAACTACAAGAACAACCACTACTACTACAAGAACAACCACCACTACTACTACTTCTACAAGAACAACCACTACTACTACTACAAGAACAACCGCCACTACTACTACTACTACTACTACAAGATCAACCACTACTACTACTACTACTACATCTACAAGTAGAACCACTACTACTACTAAAACAACAACCACTACTACTACTACTACAAGAACAACCACTACTACTACTACAAGTATTACAAGAAAAACCACTACCACTACTACAAGAACAACCACTACTACTTCTACAAGAACAACCACTACAACTACCACTACTACAACTACAAGAACAACCACTACTACTACAAGAACAACCACCACTACTACTACTGCTACTACAAGAACAACCGCTACTACTACTACTACTACTACAAGAACAACCACTACTACTTCTACAAGAACAACCACTACTTCTCCTACTACTACTACTACTACTACTACAAGAACAAACACTAATACTACTACTACTAAAAGAACAACCACTACTACTACTACAAGAACAACCACTACTACTACTAGTACTACTACTACTACTACTACTACAAGAACAACCACTACTACTACTACAAGTACAACCACGACTACTACTACTACTACAAGAACAACCACTACTACTACTACTACTACTACAAGTAGAACCACTACTACTACTAAAACAACAACCACTACTACTACTACAAGAACAACCACTACTACTACTACAAGTATTACAAGAAAAACCACTACTACTACTACAAGAACAACCACTACTACTTCTACAAGAACAACCACTACTACTACTAGTACTACTACTACTAGTACTACTACTACTACAAGAACAACCACTACTACTTCTAAAAGTACAGCCACAACTACTACTACAAGAATAACCCCTACTACTGCTACAAGAACAACCACTGCTTCTCCTACTACTCCTTATACTACAAGAACAAACACTACTACTAGTAGTATTACAAGAAAAACCACTACTACTACTACAAGAACAACTGCTACTAATACTATTACAAGTACAACCACTACTACTACCAGAACAACCACTACTACTACTACAAGAGAAACCACTACTACTACTACAGGAACAACCACTACTACTATTACTAGTATTACAACAACAACCAGTACTACCATTACAAGAACAAACACTACTATTTCCAGAAGTAAAACCACTACTACTACTGTTACTACAAGAACAACCAGCACCAATACTACTACTACAAGAACAACCACTACTACTACTACAAGAACAACCACTACAACTACCACTACTACAACTACAAGAACAACCACCACTACAACAACAAATACTACTACTACAAGAGAAACCACTTCTACTACTACTACTACTACTACAAGAACAACCACTACTACTACTACAAGAACAACCACTACAACTACCACTACTACAACTACAAGAACAACCACTACTACTACAAGAACAACCACCACTACTACTACTTCTACAAGAACAACCACTACTACTACTACAAGAACAACCGCTACTACTACTACTACTACTACAAGATCAACCACTACTACTACTACTACTACTACTACTACAAGTAGAACCACTACTACTACTAAAACAACAACCACTACTACTACTACAAGAACAACCACTACTACTACTACAAGTACTACAAAAAAAATCACTACTACTACTACAAGAACAACCACTACTACTTCTACAAGAACAACCACTACAACTACCACTACTACAACTACAAGAACAACCACTACTACTACAAGAACAACCACCACTACTACTACTGCTACTACAAGAACAACCGCTACTACTACTACTACTACTACAAGAACAACCACTACTACTTCTACAAGAACAACCACTACTTCTCCTACTACTACTACTACTACTACAAGAACAACCACTACTACTACTACTACTAAAAGAACAACCACTACTACTACTACAAGAACAACCACTACTACTACTAGTACTACTACTACTACTACTACTACTACTACTACTACAAGAACAACCACTACTACTTCTAAAAGTACAGCCACAACTACTACTACAAGAATAACCCCTACTACTGCTACAAGAACAACCACTGCTTCTCCTCCTACTACTTCTACTACAAGAACAACCACTACTACTAGTAGTATTACAAGAAAAACCACTACTACTACTACAAGAACAACTGCTACTAATACTATTACAAGTACAACCACTACTACTACCAGAACAACCACTACTACTACTACAAGAGAAACCACTACTACTACTACTACACGAACAACCACTATTACTATTACTAGTATTACAACAACAACCAGTACTACCATTACAAGAACAAACACTACTATTTCCAGAAGTAAAACCACTACTACTACTGCTACTACAAGAACAACCAGCACCACTACTACTACTACAAGAACAACCACTACTACTACTACAAGAACAACCACTACTACTACTACTAGTATTACAACAACAACCAGTACTACCACTACAAGAACAAACACTACTACATCCAGAAGTGAAACCACTACTACTACTACTACAAGAACAACCACCACCACTACTACGACTACTACTACAAGAACAACCACTACTACTACTACAAGAACAACCACCACTACTTCTACTAGTATTACAAGAACAACCCCTACTACTACTACAAGAACAACAGCTACTACTAATAATACTACCACACGTACAACCACTACTACTACAACAACAACAAATACTACTACTACAAGAGAAACCACTACATCTACTACTACTAGTACAAGAACAACCACTACTACTACTACAAGAAAAACCACTGCTTCTCCTACTACTACTATTACAAGAACAACCACTACTACTACTACAAGAACAACCTCCACTACTAATACTAGAACAACCACTACTACTACTACTACTACTACTACTTCTACTACTACTACTTCTACTACTCCTACTACAAGAACAACCACTACTACTAATACTAATACTACTATTACAAGGACAACCACTACGATTACTACAACTAGAACCACTACAACTACTACAAGAACAACCACTACTACTACTACAAGAACAACCGCCACTACTACTACTACTACTACTACAAGATCAACCTCTACTACTACTACTACTACATCTACAAGTAGAACCACTACTACTACTAAAACAACAACCACTACTACTACTACAAGAACAACCACTACTACTACTACAAGTATTACAAGAAAAACCACTACCACTACTACAAGAACAACCACTACTACTTCTACAAGAACAACCACTACAACTACCACTACTACAACTACAAGAACAACCACTACTACTACAAGAACAACCACCACTACTACTACTGCTACTACAAGAACAACCGCTACTACTACTACTACTACTACAAGAACAACCACTACTACTTCTACAAGAACAACCACTACTTCTCCTACTACTACTACTACTACTACTACTACAAGAACAAACACTAATACTACTACTACTAAAAGAACAACCACTACTACTACTACAAGAACAACCACTACTACTACTAGTACTACTACTACTACTACTACTACTACAAGAACAACCACTACTACTACTACAAGTACAACCACGACTACTACTACTACTACAAGAACAACCACTACTACTACTACTACTACTACAAGTAGAACCACTACTACTACTAAAACAACAACCACTACTACTACTACAAGAACAACCACTACTACTACTACAAGTATTACAAGAAAAACCACTACTACTACTACAAGAACAACCACTACTACTTCTACAAGAACAACCACTACTACTACTAGTACTACTACTACTAGTACTACTACTACTACAAGAACAACCACTACTACTTCTAAAAGTACAGCCACAACTACTACTACAAGAATAACCCCTACTACTGCTACAAGAACAACCACTGCTTCTCCTACTACTCCTTATACTACAAGAACAAACACTACTACTAGTAGTATTACAAGAAAAACCACTACTACTACTACAAGAACAACTGCTACTAATACTATTACAAGTACAACCACTACTACTACCAGAACAACCACTACTACTACTACAAGAGAAACCACTACTACTACTACAGGAACAACCACTACTACTATTACTAGTATTACAACAACAACCAGTACTACCATTACAAGAACAAACACTACTATTTCCAGAAGTAAAACCACTACTACTACTGTTACTACAAGAACAACCAGCACCACTACTACTACTACAAGAACAACCACTACTACTACTACAAGAACAACCACTACAACTACCACTACTACAACTACAAGAACAACCACCACTACAACAACAAATACTACTACTACAAGAGAAACCACTTCTACTACTACTACTACTACTACAAGAACAACCACTACTACTACTACAAGAACAACCACTACAACTACCACTACTACAACTACAAGAACAACCACTACTACTACAAGAACAACCACCACTACTACTACTTCTACAAGAACAACCACTACTACTACTACAAGAACAACCGCTACTACTACTACTACTACTACAAGATCAACCACTTCTACGACTACTACTACTACTACAAGTAGAACCACTACTACTACTAAAACAACAACCACTACTACTACTACAAGAACAACCACTACTACTACTACAAGTACTACAAAAAAAATCACTACTACTACTACAAGAACAACCACTACTACTTCTACAAGAACAACCACTACAACTACCACTACTACAACTACAAGAACAACCACTACTACTACAAGAACAACCACCACTACTACTACTGCTACTACAAGAACAACCGCTACTACTACTACTACTACTACAAGAACAACCACTACTACTTCTACAAGAACAACCACTACTTCTCCTACTACTACTACTACTACTACAAGAACAACCACTACTACTACTACTACTAAAAGAACAACCACTACTACTACTACAAGAACAAAAAATACTACTACTAGTACTACTACTACTACTACTACTACTACAAGAACAACCACTACTACTTCTAAAAGTACAGCCACAACTACTACTACAAGAATAACCCCTACTACTGCTACAAGAACAACCACTGCTTCTCCTCCTACTACTTCTACTACAAGAACAACCACTACTACTAGTAGTATTACAAGAAAAACCACTACTACTACTACAAGAACAACTGCTACTAATACTATTACAAGTACAACCACTACTACTACCAGAACAACCACTACTACTACTACAAGAGAAACCACTACTACTACTACTACTACACGAACAACCACTATTACTATTACTAGTATTACAACAACAACCAGTACTACCATTACAAGAACAAACACTACTATTTCCAGAAGTAAAACCACTACTACTACTGCTACTACAAGAACAACCAGCACCACTACTACTACTACAAGAACAACCACTACTACTACTACAAGAACAACCACTACTACTACTACTAGTATTACAACAACAACCAGTACTACCACTACAAGAACAAACACTACTACATCCAGAAGTGAAACCACTACTACTACTACTACAAGAACAACCACTACTACTACTACTACTACAAGAACAACCACTACTACTACTACTACTACTAAAAGAACAACCACTACTACTACTACAAGAACAACCACTACTACTACTAGTACTACTACTACTACTACTACAAGAACAACCACTACTACTTCTAAAAGTACAGCCACAACTACTACTACAAGAATAACCCCTACTACTGCTACAAGAACAACCACTGCTTCTCCTACTACTACTTCTACTACAAGAACAACCACTACTACTAGTAGTATTACAAGAAAAACCACTACTACTACTACAAGAACATCTGCTACTAATGCTATTACAAGTACAACCACTACTACTACCAGAACAACCACTACTACTACTACAAGAGAAACCACTACTACTACTACAGGAACAACCACTACTACTATTACTAGTATTACAACAACAACCAGTACTACCATTACAAGAACAAACACTACTATTTCCAGAAGTAAAACCACTACTACTACTGCTACTACAAGAACAACCAGCACCACTACTACTACTACAAGAACAACCACTACTACTACTACAAGAACAACCACTACTTCTCCTACTACTACTACTACTACTACTACTACAAGAACAAACACTAATACTACTACTACTAAAAGAACAACCACTACTACTACTACAAGAACAACCACTACTACTACTAGTACTACTACTACTACTACTACTACTACAAGAACAACCACTACTACTACTACAAGTACAACCACGACTACTACTACTACTACAAGAACAACCACTACTACTACTACTACTACTACAAGTAGAACCACTACTACTACTAAAACAACAACCACTACTACTACTACAAGAACAACCACTACTACTACTACAAGTATTACAAGAAAAACCACTACTACTACTACAAGAACAACCACTACTACTTCTACAAGAACAACCACTACTACTACTAGTACTACTACTACTAGTACTACTACTACTACAAGAACAACCACTACTACTTCTAAAAGTACAGCCACAACTACTACTACAAGAATAACCCCTACTACTGCTACAAGAACAACCACTGCTTCTCCTACTACTCCTTATACTACAAGAACAAACACTACTACTAGTAGTATTACAAGAAAAACCACTACTACTACTACAAGAACAACTGCTACTAATACTATTACAAGTACAACCACTACTACTACCAGAACAACCACTACTACTACTACAAGAGAAACCACTACTACTACTACAGGAACAACCACTACTACTATTACTAGTATTACAACAACAACCAGTACTACCATTACAAGAACAAACACTACTATTTCCAGAAGTAAAACCACTACTACTACTGTTACTACAAGAACAACCAGCACCACTACTACTACTACAAGAACAACCACTACTACTACTACAAGAACAACCACTACAACTACCACTACTACAACTACAAGAACAACCACCACTACAACAACAAATACTACTACTACAAGAGAAACCACTTCTACTACTACTACTACTACTACAAGAACAACCACTACTACTACTACAAGAACAACCACTACAACTACCACTACTACAACTACAAGAACAACCACTACTACTACAAGAACAACCACCACTACTACTACTTCTACAAGAACAACCACTACTACTACTACAAGAACAACCGCTACTACTACTACTACTACTACAAGATCAACCACTTCTACGACTACTACTACTACTACAAGTAGAACCACTACTACTACTAAAACAACAACCACTACTACTACTACAAGAACAACCACTACTACTACTACAAGTACTACAAAAAAAATCACTACTACTACTACAAGAACAACCACTACTACTTCTACAAGAACAACCACTACAACTACCACTACTACAACTACAAGAACAACCACTACTACTACAAGAACAACCACCACTACTACTACTGCTACTACAAGAACAACCGCTACTACTACTACTACTACAAGAACAACCACTACTACTTCTACAAGAACAACCACTACTTCTCCTACTACTACTACTACTACTACAAGAACAACCACTACTACTACTACTACTAAAAGAACAACCACTACTACTACTACAAGAACAACCACTACTACTACTAGTACTACTACTACTACTACTACTACTACAAGAACAACCACTACTACTTCTAAAAGTACAGCCACAACTACTACTACAAGAATAACCCCTACTACTGCTACAAGAACAACCACTGCTTCTCCTCCTACTACTTCTACTACAAGAACAACCACTACTACTAGTAGTATTACAAGAAAAACCACTACTACTACTACAAGAACAACTGCTACTAATACTATTACAAGTACAACCACTACTACTACCAGAACAACCACTACTACTACTACAAGAGAAACCACTACTACTACTACTACTACACGAACAACCACTATTACTATTACTAGTATTACAACAACAACCAGTACTACCATTACAAGAACAAACACTACTATTTCCAGAAGTAAAACCACTACTACTACTGCTACTACAAGAACAACCAGCACCACTACTACTACTACAAGAACAACCACTACTACTACTACAAGAACAACCACTACTACTACTACTAGTATTACAACAACAACCAGTACTACCACTACAAGAACAAACACTACTACATCCAGAAGTGAAACCACTACTACTACTACTACAAGAACAACCACTACTACTACTACTACTACAAGAACAACCACTACTACTACTACTACTACTAAAAGAACAACCACTACTACTACTACAAGAACAACCACTACTACTACTAGTACTACTACTACTACTACTACAAGAACAACCACTACTACTTCTAAAAGTACAGCCACAACTACTACTACAAGAATAACCCCTACTACTGCTACAAGAACAACCACTGCTTCTCCTACTACTACTTCTACTACAAGAACAACCACTACTACTAGTAGTATTACAAGAAAAACCACTACTACTACTACAAGAACATCTGCTACTAATGCTATTACAAGTACAACCACTACTACTACCAGAACAACCACTACTACTACTACAAGAGAAACCACTACTACTACTACAGGAACAACCACTACTACTATTACTAGTATTACAACAACAACCAGTACTACCATTACAAGAACAAACACTACTATTTCCAGAAGTAAAACCACTACTACTACTGCTACTACAAGAACAACCAGCACCACTACTACTACTACAAGAACAACCACTACTACTACTACAAGAACAACCACTACAACTACCACTACTACAACTACAAGAACAACCACTACTACTACAAGAACAACCACCACTACAACAACAAATACTACTACTACAAGAGAAACCACTACTACTACTACTACTACTACTACAAGAACAACCACTACTACTACTACTACAAGAACAACCACTACAACTACCACTACTACAACTACAAGAACAACCACTACTACTACAAGAACAACCACCACTACTACTACTTCTACAAGAACAACCACTACTACTACTACAAGAACAACCGCCACTACTACTACTACTACTACTACAAGATCAACCACTACTACTACTACTACTACTTCTACAAGTAGAACCACTACTACTACTGAAACAACAACCACTACTACTACTACAAGAACAACCACTACTACTTCTACAAGAACAACCACTACAACTACCATTACTACAACTACAAGAACAACCACTACTACTACAAGAACAACCACCACTACTACTACTGCTACTACAAGAACAACCGCTACTACTACTACTACTGCTACAAGAACAACCACTACTACTTCTACAAGAACAACCACTACTTCTCCTACTACTACTACTACTACTACAAGAACAACCACTACTACTACTACTACTAAAAGAACAACCACTACTACTACTACAAGAACAACCACTACTACTACTAGTACTACTACTACTACTACTACTACAAGAACAACCACTACTACTTCTAAAAGTACAGCCACAACTACTACTACAAGAATAACCCCTACTACCGCTATAAGAACAACCACTGCTTCTCCTACTACTCCTTATACTACAAGAACAAACACTACTACTAGTAGTATTACAAGAAAAACCACTACTACTACTACAAGAACAACTGCTACTAATACTATTACAAGTACAACCACTACTACTACCAGAACAACCACTACTACTACTACAAGAGAAACCACTACTGCTACTACAGGAACAACCACTACTACTATTACTAGTATTACAACAACAACCAGTACTACCATTACAAGAACAAACACTACTATTTCCAGAAGTAAAACCACTACTACTACTGTTACTACAAGAACAACCAGCACCACTACTACTACTACAAGAACAACCACTACTACTACTACAAGAACAACCACTACAGCTACCACTACTACAACTACAAGAACAACCAACACTACAACAACAAATACTACTACTACAAGAGAAACCACTTCTACTACTACTACTACTACTACTACAAGAACAACCACTACTACTACTACAAGAACAACCACTACAACTACCACTACTACAACTACAAGAACAACCACTACTACTACAAGAACAACCACCACTACTACTACTTCTACAAGAACAACCACTACTACTACTACAAGAACAACCGCCACTACTACTACTACTACTACTACAAGATCAACCACTACTACTACTACTACTACATCTACAAGTAGAACCACTACTACTACTAAAACAACAACCACTACTACTACTACTACAAGAACAACCACTACTACTACTACAAGTATTACAAGAAAAACCACTACCACTACTACAAGAACAACCACTACTACTTCTACAAGAACAACCACTACAACTACCACTACTACAACTACAAGAACAACCACTACTACTACAAGAACAACCACCACTACTACTACTGCTACTACAAGAACAACCGCTACTACTACTACTACTACTACAAGAACAACCACTACTACTTCTACAAGAACAACCACTACTTCTCCTACTACTACTACTACTACTACTACAAGAACAAACACTAATACTACTACTACTAAAAGAACAACCACTACTACTACTACAAGAACAACCACTACTACTACTAGTACTACTACTACTACTACTACTACAAGAACAACCACTACTACTACTACAAGTACAACCACGACTACTACTACTACTACAAGAACAACCACTACTACTACTACTACTACTACAAGTAGAACCACTACTACTACTAAAACAACAACCACTACTACTACTACAAGAACAACCACTACTACTACTAGTACTACTACTACTAGTACTACTACTACTACAAGAACAACCACTACTACTTCTACAAGAACAACCACTACTACTACTAGTACTACTACTACTAGTACTACTACTACTACAAGAACAACCACTACTACTTCTAAAAGTACAGCCACAACTACTACTACAAGAATAACCCCTACTACTGCTACAAGAACAACCACTGCTTCTCCTACTACTCCTTATACTACAAGAACAAACACTACTACTAGTAGTATTACAAGAAAAACCACTACTACTACTACAAGAACAACTGCTACTAATACTATTACAAGTACAACCACTACTACTACCAGAACAACCACTACTACTACTACAAGAGAAACCACTACTACTACTACAGGAACAACCACTACTACTATTACTAGTATTACAACAACAACCAGTACTACCATTACAAGAACAAACACTACTATTTCCAGAAGTAAAACCACTACTACTACTGTTACTACAAGAACAACCAGCACCAATACTACTACTACAAGAACAACCACTACTACTACTACAAGAACAACCACTACAACTACCACTACTACAACTACAAGAACAACCACCACTACAACAACAAATACTACTACTACAAGAGAAACCACTTCTACTACTACTACTACTACTACAAGAACAACCACTACTACTACTACAAGAACAACCACTACAACTACCACTACTACAACTACAAGAACAACCACTACTACTACAAGAACAACCACCACTACTACTACTTCTACAAGAACAACCACTACTACTACTACAAGAACAACCGCTACTACTACTACTACTACTACAAGATCAACCACTACTACTACTACTACTACTACTACTACAAGTAGAACCACTACTACTACTAAAACAACAACCACTACTACTACTACAAGAACAACCACTACTACTACTACAAGTACTACAAAAAAAATCACTACTACTACTACAAGAACAACCACTACTACTTCTACAAGAACAACCACTACAACTACCACTACTACAACTACAAGAACAACCACTACTACTACAAGAACAACCACCACTACTACTACTGCTACTACAAGAACAACCGCTACTACTACTACTACTACTACAAGAACAACCACTACTACTTCTACAAGAACAACCACTACTTCTCCTACTACTACTACTACTACTACAAGAACAACCACTACTACTACTACTACTAAAAGAACAACCACTACTACTACTACAAGAACAACCACTACTACTACTAGTACTACTACTACTACTACTACTACTACTACAAGAACAACCACTACTACTTCTAAAAGTACAGCCACAACTACTACTACAAGAATAACCCCTACTACTGCTACAAGAACAACCACTGCTTCTCCTCCTACTACTTCTACTACAAGAACAACCACTACTACTAGTAGTATTACAAGAAAAACCACTACTACTACTACAAGAACAACTGCTACTAATACTATTACAAGTACAACCACTACTACTACCAGAACAACCACTACTACTACTACAAGAGAAACCACTACTACTACTACTACACGAACAACCACTATTACTATTACTAGTATTACAACAACAACCAGTACTACCATTACAAGAACAAACACTACTATTTCCAGAAGTAAAACCACTACTACTACTGCTACTACAAGAACAACCAGCACCACTACTACTACTACAAGAACAACCACTACTACTACTACAAGAACAACCACTACTACTACTACTAGTATTACAACAACAACCAGTACTACCACTACAAGAACAAACACTACTACATCCAGAAGTGAAACCACTACTACTACTACTACAAGAACAACCACCACCACTACTACGACTACTACTACAAGAACAACCACTACTACTACTACAAGAACAACCACCACTACTTCTACTAGTATTACAAGAACAACCCCTACTACTACTACAAGAACAACAGCTACTACTAATAATACTACCACACGTACAACCACTACTACTACAACAACAACAAATACTACTACTACAAGAGAAACCACTACATCTACTACTACTAGTACAAGAACAACCACTACTACTACTACAAGAAAAACCACTGCTTCTCCTACTACTACTATTACAAGAACAACCACTACTACTACTACAAGAACAACCTCCACTACTAATACTAGAACAACCACTACTACTACTACTACTACTACTACTTCTACTACTACTACTTCTACTACTCCTACTACAAGAACAACCACTACTACTAATACTAATACTACTATTACAAGGACAACCACTACGATTACTACAACTAGAACCACTACAACTACTACAAGAACAACCACTACTACTACTACTACTACTACTACAAGTAGAACCACTACTACTACTGAAACAACAACCACTACTACTACTACAAGAACAACCACTACTACTACTACAAGTTTTACAAGAAAAACCACTACTACTACTACAAGAACAACCACTACTACTTCTACAAGAACAACCACTACAACTACCACTACTACAACTACAAGAACAACCACTACTACTACAAGAACAACCACCACTACTACTACTGCTACTACAAGAACAACCGCTACTACTACTACTACTACTACAAGAACAACCACTACTACTTCTACAAGAACAACCACTACTTCTCCTACTACTACTAATACTACTACTACAAGAACAACCACTAATACTACTACTACTAAAAGAACAACCACTACTACTACTACAAGAACAACCACTACTACTACTAGTACTACTACTACTACTACTACTACTACAAGAACAACCACTACTACTACTACAAGTACAACCACGACTACTACTACTACTACAAGAACAACCACTACTACTACTACTACTACTACAAGTAGAACCACTACTACTACTAAAACAACAACCACTACTACTACTACAAGAACAACCACTACTACTACTACAAGTATTACAAGAAAAACCACTACTACTACTACAAGAACAACCACTACTACTTCTACAAGAACAACCACTACAACTACCATTACTACAACTACAAGAACAACCACTACTACTACAAGAACAACCACCACTACTACTACTGCTACTACAAGAACAACCGCTACTACTACTACTACTGCTACAAAAACAACCACTACTACTTCTACAAGAACAACCACTACTTCTCCTACTACTACTACTACTACTACAAGAACAACCACTACTACTACTACTACTAAAAGAACAACCACTACTACTACTACAAGAACAACCACTACTACTACTAGTACTACTACTACTACTACTACTACTACAAGAACAACCACTACTACTTCTAAAAGTACAGCCACAACTACTACTACAAGAATAACCCCTACTACCGCTATAAGAACAACCACTGCTTCTCCTACTACTCCTTATACTACAAGAACAAACACTACTACTAGTAGTATTACAAGAAAAACCACTACTACTACTACAAGAACAACTGCTACTAATACTATTACAAGTACAACCACTACTACTACCAGAACAACCACTACTACTACTACAAGAGAAACCACTACTGCTACTACAGGAACAACCACTACTACTATTACTAGTATTACAACAACAACCAGTACTACCATTACAAGAACAAACACTACTATTTCCAGAAGTAAAACCACTACTACTACTGTTACTACAAGAACAACCAGCACCACTACTACTACTACAAGAACAACCACTACTACTACTACAAGAACAACCACTACAGCTACCACTACTACAACTACAAGAACAACCAACACTACAACAACAAATACTACTACTACAAGAGAAACCACTTCTACTACTACTACTACTACTACTACAAGAACAACCACTACTACTACTACAAGAACAACCACTACAACTACCACTACTACAACTACAAGAACAACCACTACTACTACAAGAACAACCACCACTACTACTACTTCTACAAGAACAACCACTACTACTACTACAAGAACAACCGCCACTACTACTACTACTACTACTACAAGATCAACCACTACTACTACTACTACTACATCTACAAGTAGAACCACTACTACTACTAAAACAACAACCACTACTACTACTACAAGAACAACCACTACTACTACTACAAGTATTACAAGAAAAACCACTACCACTACTACAAGAACAACCACTACTACTTCTACAAGAACAACCACTACAACTACCACTACTACAACTACAAGAACAACCACTACTACTACAAGAACAACCACCACTACTACTACTGCTACTACAAGAACAACCGCTACTACTACTACTACTACTACAAGAACAACCACTACTACTTCTACAAGAACAACCACTACTTCTCCTACTACTACTACTACTACTACTACAAGAACAACCACTACTTCTCCTACTACTACTACTACTACTACTACAAGAACAAACACTAATACTACTACTACTAAAAGAACAACCACTACTACTACTACAAGAACAACCACTACTACTACTAGTACTACTACTACTACTACTACTACAAGAACAACCACTACTACTACTACAAGTACAACCACGACTACTACTACTACTACAAGAACAACCACTACTACTACTACTACTACTACAAGTAGAACCACTACTACTACTAAAACAACAACCACTACTACTACTACAAGAACAACCACTACTACTACTACAAGTATTACAAGAAAAACCACTACTACTACTACAAGAACAACCACTACTACTTCTACAAGAACAACCACTACTACTACTAGTACTACTACTACTAGTACTACTACTACTACAAGAACAACCACTACTACTTCTAAAAGTACAGCCACAACTACTACTACAAGAATAACCCCTACTACTGCTACAAGAACAACCACTGCTTCTCCTACTACTCCTTATACTACAAGAACAAACACTACTACTAGTAGTATTACAAGAAAAACCACTACTACTACTACAAGAACAACTGCTACTAATACTATTACAAGTACAACCACTACTACTACCAGAACAACCACTACTACTACTACAAGAGAAACCACTACTACTACTACAGGAACAACCACTACTACTATTACTAGTATTACAACAACAACCAGTACTACCATTACAAGAACAAACACTACTATTTCCAGAAGTAAAACCACTACTACTACTGTTACTACAAGAACAACCAGCACCACTACTACTACTACAAGAACAACCACTACTACTACTACAAGAACAACCACTACAACTACCACTACTACAACTACAAGAACAACCACCACTACAACAACAAATACTACTACTACAAGAGAAACCACTTCTACTACTACTACTACTACTACAAGAACAACCACTACTACTACTACAAGAACAACCACTACAACTACCACTACTACAACTACAAGAACAACCACTACTACTACAAGAACAACCACCACTACTACTACTTCTACAAGAACAACCACTACTACTACTACAAGAACAACCGCTACTACTACTACTACTACTACAAGATAAACCACTACTACTACTACTACTACTACTACAAGTAGAACCACTACTACTACTAAAACAACAACCACTACTACTACTACAAGAACAACCACTACTACTACTACAAGTACTACAAAAAAATCACTACTACTACTACAAGAACAACCACTACTACTTCTACAAGAACAACCACTACAACTACCACTACTACAACTACAAGAACAACCACTACTACTACAAGAACAACCACCACTACTACTACTGCTACTACAAGAACAACCGCTACTACTACTACTACTACTACAAGAACAACCACTACTACTTCTACAAGAACAACCACTACTTCTCCTACTACTACTACTACTACTACAAGAACAACCACTACTACTACTACTACTAAAAGAACAACCACTACTACTACTACAAGAACAACCACTACTACTACTAGTACTACTACTACTACTACTACTACTACTACTACAAGAACAACCACTACTACTTCTAAAAGTACAGCCACAACTACTACTACAAGAATAACCCCTTCTACTGCTACAAGAACAACCACTGCTTCTCCTCCTACTACTTCTACTACAAGAACAACCACTACTACTAGTAGTATTACAAGAAAAACCACTACTACTACTACAAGAACAACTGCTACTAATACTATTACAAGTACAACCACTACTACTACCAGAACAACCACTACTACTACTACAAGAGAAACCACTACTACTACTACTACACGAACAACCACTATTACTATTACTAGTATTACAACAACAACCAGTACTACCATTACAAGAACAAACACTACTATTTCCAGAAGTAAAACCACTACTACTACTGCTACTACAAGAACAACCAGCACCACTACTACTACTACAAGAACAACCACTACTACTACTACAAGAACAACCACTACTACTACTACTAGTATTACAACAACAACCAGTACTACCACTACAAGAACAAACACTACTACATCCAGAAGTGAAACCACTACTACTACTACTACAAGAACAACCACCACCACTACTACGACTACTACTACAAGAACAACCACTACTACTACTACAAGAACAACCACCACTACTTCTACTAGTATTACAAGAACAACCCCTACTACTACTACAAGAACAACAGCTACTACTAATAATACTACCACACGTACAACCACTACTACTACAACAACAACAAATACTACTACTACAAGAGAAACCACTACATCTACTACTACTACTACAAGAACAACCACTACTACTACTACAAGAAAAACCACTGCTTCTCCTACTACTACTATTACAAGAACAACCACTACTACTACTACAAGAACAACCTCCACTACTAATACTAGAACAACCACTACTACTACTACTACTTCTACTTCTACTACTACTACTTCTACTACTCCTACTACAAGAACAACCACTACTACTAATACTAATACTACTATTACAAGGACAACCACTACGATTACTACAACTAGAACCACTACAACTACTACAAGAACAACCACTACTACTACTACTACTACTACTACAAGTAGAACCACTACTACTACTGAAACAACAACCACTACTACTACTACAAGAACAACCACTACTACTACTACAAGTTTTACAAGAAAAACCACTACTACTACTACAAGAACAACCACTACTACTTCTACAAGAACAACCACTACAACTACCACTACTACAACTACAAGAACAACCACTACTACTACAAGAACAACCACCACTACTACTACTGCTACTACAAGAACAACCGCTACTACTACTACTACTACTACAAGAACAACCACTACTACTTCTACAAGAACAACCACTACTTCTCCTACTACTACTAATACTACTACTACAAGAACAACCACTAATACTACTACTACTAAAAGAACAACCACTACTACTACTACAAGAACAACCACTACTACTACTAGTACTACTACTACTACTACTACTACTACAAGAACAACCACTACTACTACTACAAGTACAACCACGACTACTACTACTACTACAAGAACAACCACTACTACTACTACTACTACTACAAGTAGAACCACTACTACTACTAAAACAACAACCACTACTACTACTACAAGAACAACCACTACTACTACTACAAGTATTACAAGAAAAACCACTACTACTACTACAAGAACAACCACTACTACTTCTACAAGAACAACCACTACAACTACCATTACTACAACTACAAGAACAACCACTACTACTACAAGAACAACCACCACTACTACTACTGCTACTACAAGAACAACCGCTACTACTACTACTACTGCTACAAGAACAACCACTACTACTTCTACAAGAACAACCACTACTTCTCCTACTACTACTACTACTACTACTACAAGAACAACCACTACTACTACTACTACTAAAAGAACAACCACTACTACTACTACAAGAACAACCACTACTACTACTAGTACTACTACTACTACTACTACTACAAGAACAACCACTACTACTTCTAAAAGTACAGCCACAACTACTACTACAAGAATAACCCCTACTACCGCTATAAGAACAACCACTGCTTGTCCTACTACTCCTTATACTACAAGAACAAACACTACTACTAGTAGTATTACAAGAAAAACCACTACTACTACTACAAGAACAACTGCTACTAATACTATTACAAGTACAACCACTACTACTACCAGAACAACCACTACTACTACTACAAGAGAAACCACTACTGCTACTACAGGAACAACCACTACTACTATTACTAGTATTACAACAACAACCAGTACTACCATTACAAGAACAAACACTACTATTTCCAGAAGTAAAACCACTACTACTACTGTTACTACAAGAACAACCAGCACCACTACTACTACTACAAGAACAACCACTACTACTACTACAAGAACAACCACTACAGCTACCACTACTACAACTACAAGAACAACCAACACTACAACAACAAATACTACTACTACAAGAGAAACCACTTCTACTACTACTACTACTACTACTACTACAAGAACAACCACTACTACTACTACAAGAACAACCACTACAACTACCACTACTACAACTACAAGAACAACCACTACTACTACAAGAACAACCACCACTACTACTACTTCTACAAGAACAACCACTACTATTACTACAAGAACAACCGCCACTACTACTACTACTACTACTACAAGATCAACCACTACTACTACTACTACTACATCTACAAGTAGAACCACTACTACTACTAAAACAACAACCACTACTACTACTACAAGAACAACCACTACTACTACTACAAGTATTACAAGAAAAACCACTACCACTACTACAAGAACAACCACTACTACTTCTACAAGAACAACCACTACAACTACCACTACTACAACTACAAGAACAACCACTACTACTACAAGAACAACCACCACTACTACTACTGCTACTACAAGAACAACCGCTACTACTACTTCTACTACTACAAGAACAACCACTACTACTTCTACAAGAACAACCACTACTTCTCCTACTACTACTACTACTACTACAAGAACAAACACTAATACTACTACTACTAAAAGAACAACCACTACTACTACTACAAGAACAACCACTACTACTACTAGTACTACTACTACTACTACTACTACAAGAACAACCACTACTACTACTACAAGTACAACCACGACTACTACTACTACTACAAGAACAACCACTACTACTACTACTACTACTACAAGTAGAACCACTACTACTACTAAAACAACAACCACTACTACTACTACAAGAACAACCACTACTACTACTACAAGTATTACAAGAAAAACCACTACTACTACTACAAGAACAACCACTACTACTTCTACAAGAACAACCACTACTACTACTAGTACTACTACTACTAGTACTACTACTACTACAAGAACAACCACTACTACTTCTAAAAGTACAGCCACAACTACTACTACAAGAATAACCCCTACTACTGCTACAAGAACAACCACTGCTTCTCCTACTACTCCTTATACTACAAGAACAAACACTACTACTAGTAGTATTACAAGAAAAACCACTACTACTACTACAAGAACAACTGCTACTAATACTATTACAAGTACAACCACTACTACTACCAGAACAACCACTACTACTACTACAAGAGAAACCACTACTACTACTACAGGAACAACCACTACTACTATTACTAGTATTACAACAACAACCAGTACTACCATTACAAGAACAAACACTACTATTTCCAGAAGTAAAACCACTACTACTACTGTTACTACAAGAACAACCAGCACCACTACTACTACTACAAGAACAACCACTACTACTACTAAAAGAACAACCACTACAACTACCACTACTACAACTACAAGAACAACCACCACTACAACAACAAATACTACTACTACAAGAGAAACCACTTCTACTACTACTACTACTACTACAAGAACAACCACTACTACTACTACAAGAACAACCACTACAACTACCACTACTACAACTACAAGAACAACCACTACTACTACAAGAACAACCACCACTACTACTACTTCTACAAGAACAACCACTACTACTACTACAAGAACAACCGCTACTACTACTACTACTACTACAAGATCAACCACTACTACTACTACTACTACTACTACAAGTAGAACCACTACTACTACTAAAACAACAACCACTACTACTACTACAAGAACAACCACTACTACTACTACAAGTACTACAAAAAAAATCACTACTACTACTACAAGAACAACCACTACTACTTCTACAAGAACAACCACTACAACTACCACTACTACAACTACAAGAACAACCACTACTACTACAAGAACAACCACCACTACTACTACTGCTACTACAAGAACAACCGCTACTACTACTACTACTACTACAAGAACAACCACTACTACTTCTACAAGAACAACCACTACTTCTCCTACTACTACTACTACTACTACAAGAACAACCACTACTACTACTACTACTAAAAGAACAACCACTACTACTACTACAAGAACAACCACTACTACTACTAGTACTACTACTACTACTACTACTACTACTACTACTACAAGAACAACCACTACTACTTCTAAAAGTACAGCCACAACTACTACTACAAGAATAACCCCTTCTACTGCTACAAGAACAACCACTGCTTCTCCTCCTACTACTTCTACTACAAGAACAACCACTACTACTAGTAGTATTACAAGAAAAACCACTACTACTACTACAAGAACAACTGCTACTAATACTATTACAAGTACAACCACTACTACTACCAGAACAACCACTACTACTACTACAAGAGAAACCACTACTACTACTACTACACGAACAACCACTATTACTATTACTAGTATTACAACAACAACCAGTACTACCATTACAAGAACAAACACTACTATTTCCAGAAGTAAAACCACTACTACTACTGCTACTACAAGAACAACCAGCACCACTACTACTACTACAAGAACAACCACTACTACTACTACAAGAACAACCACTACTACTACTACTAGTATTACAACAACAACCAGTACTACCACTACAAGAACAAACACTACTACATCCAGAAGTGAAACCACTACTACTACTACTACAAGAACAACCACCACCACTACTACGACTACTACTACAAGAACAACCACTACTACTACTACAAGAACAACCACCACTACTTCTACTAGTATTACAAGAACAACCCCTACTACTACTACAAGAACAACAGCTACTACTAATAATACTACCACACGTACAACCACTACTACTACAACAACAACAAATACTACTACTACAAGAGAAACCACTACATCTACTACTACTACTACAAGAACAACCACTACTACTACTACAAGAAAAACCACTGCTTCTCCTACTACTACTATTACAAGAACAACCACTACTACTACTACAAGAACAACCTCCACTACTAATACTAGAACAACCACTACTACTACTACTACTACTACTTCTACTACTACTACTTCTACTACTCCTACTACAAGAACAACCACTACTACTAATACTAATACTACTATTACAAGGACAACCACTACGATTACTACAACTAGAACCACTACAACTACTACAAGAACAACCACTACTACTACTACTACTACTACTACAAGTAGAACCACTACTACTACTGAAACAACAACCACTACTACTACTACAAGAACAACCACTACTACTACTACAAGTTTTACAAGAAAAACCACTACTACTACTACAAGAACAACCACTACTACTTCTACAAGAACAACCACTACAACTACCACTACTACAACTACAAGAACAACCACTACTACTACAAGAACAACCACCACTACTACTACTGCTACTACAAGAACAACCGCTACTACTACTACTACTACTACAAGAACAACCACTACTACTTCTACAAGAACAACCACTACTTCTCCTACTACTACTAATACTACTACTACAAGAACAACCACTAATACTACTACTACTAAAAGAACAACCACTACTACTACTACAAGAACAACCACTACTACTACTAGTACTACTACTACTACTACTACTACTACAAGAACAACCACTACTACTACTACAAGTACAACCACGACTACTACTACTACTACAAGAACAACCACTACTACTACTACTACTACTACAAGTAGAACCACTACTACTACTAAAACAACAACCACTACTACTACTACAAGAACAACCACTACTACTACTACAAGTATTACAAGAAAAACCACTACTACTACTACAAGAACAACCACTACTACTTCTACAAGAACAACCACTACAACTACCATTACTACAACTACAAGAACAACCACTACTACTACAAGAACAACCACCACTACTACTACTGCTACTACAAGAACAACCGCTACTACTACTACTACTGCTACAAGAACAACCACTACTACTTCTACAAGAACAACCACTACTTCTCCTACTACTACTACTACTACTACTACAAGAACAACCACTACTACTACTACTACTAAAAGAACAACCACTACTACTACTACAAGAACAACCACTACTACTACTAGTACTACTACTACTACTACTACAAGAACAACCACTACTACTTCTAAAAGTACAGCCACAACTACTACTACAAGAATAACCCCTACTACCGCTATAAGAACAACCACTGCTTCTCCTACTACTCCTTATACTACAAGAACAAACACTACTACTAGTAGTATTACAAGAAAAACCACTACTACTACTACAAGAACAACTGCTACTAATACTATTACAAGTACAACCACTACTACTACCAGAACAACCACTACTACTACTACAAGAGAAACCACTACTGCTACTACAGGAACAACCACTACTACTATTACTAGTATTACAACAACAACCAGTACTACCATTACAAGAACAAACACTACTATTTCCAGAAGTAAAACCACTACTACTACTGTTACTACAAGAACAACCAGCACCACTACTACTACTACAAGAACAACCACTACTACTACTACAAGAACAACCACTACAGCTACCACTACTACAACTACAAGAACAACCAACACTACAACAACAAATACTACTACTACAAGAGAAACCACTTCTACTACTACTACTACTACTACTACAAGAACAACCACTACTACTACTACAAGAACAACCACTACAACTACCACTACTACAACTACAAGAACAACCACTACTACTACAAGAACAACCACCACTACTACTACTTCTACAAGAACAACCACTACTACTACTACAAGAACAACCGCCACTACTACTACTACTACTACTACAAGATCAACCACTACTACTACTACTACTACATCTACAAGTAGAACCACTACTACTACTAAAACAACAACCACTACTACTACTACAAGAACAACCACTACTACTACTACAAGTATTACAAGAAAAACCACTACCACTACTACAAGAACAACCACTACTACTTCTACAAGAACAACCACTACAACTACCACTACTACAACTACAAGAACAACCACTACTACTACAAGAACAACCACCACTACTACTACTGCTACTACAAGAACAACCGCTACTACTACTTCTACTACTACAAGAACAACCACTACTACTTCTACAAGAACAACCACTACTTCTCCTACTACTACTACTACTACTACTACAAGAACAAACACTAATACTACTACTACTAAAAGAACAACCACTACTACTACTACAAGAACAACCACTACTACTACTAGTACTACTACTACTACTACTACTACAAGAACAACCACTACTACTACTACAAGTACAACCACGACTACTACTACTACTACAAGAACAACCACTACTACTACTACTACTACTACAAGTAGAACCACTACTACTACTAAAACAACAACCACTACTACTACTACAAGAACAACCACTACTACTACTACAAGTATTACAAGAAAAACCACTACTACTACTACAAGAACAACCACTACTACTTCTACAAGAACAACCACTACTACTACTAGTACTACTACTACTAGTACTACTACTACTACAAGAACAACCACTACTACTTCTAAAAGTACAGCCACAACTACTACTACAAGAATAACCCCTACTACTACTAGTACTACTACTACTACTACTACAAAAACAACCACTACTACTACTACAAGTACAACCACGACTACTACTACTACTACAAGAACAACCACTACTACTACTACTACTACTACAAGTAGAACCACTACTACTACTAAAACAACAACCACTACTACTACTACAAGAACAACCACTACTACTACTACAAGTATTACAAGAAAAACCACTACTAGTACTGCAAGAACAACCACTACTACTTCTACAAGAACAACCACTACAACTACCATTACTACAACTACAAGAACAACCACTACTACTACAAGAACAACCACCACTACTACTACTGCTACTACAAGAACAACCGCTACTACTACTACTACTACTACAAGAACAACCACTACTACTTATACAAGAACAACCACTACTTCTCCTACTACTACTACTACTACTACAAGAACAACCACTACTACTACTACTACTAAAAGAACAACCACTACTACTACTACAAGAACAACCACTACTACTACTAGTACTACTACTACTACTACTACTACAAGAACAACCACTACTACTTCTAAAAGTACAGCCACAACTACTACGACAAGAATAACCCCTACTACTGCTACAAGAACAACCACTGCTTCTCCTGCTACTCCTTATACTACAAGAACAAACACTACTACTAGTAGTATTACAAGAAAAACCACTACTACTACTACAAGAACAACTGCTACTAATACTATTACAAGTACAACCACTACTACTACCAGTACAACCACTACTACTACTACAAGAGAAACCACTACTGCTACTACAGGAACAACCACTACTACTATTACTAGTATTACAACAACAACCAGTACTACCATTACAAGAACAAACACTACTATTTCCAGAAGTAAAACCACTACTACTACTGTTACTACAAGAACAACCAGCACCACTACTACTACTACAAGAACAACCACTACTACTACTAGTATTAAAAGAACAACCACCACTACTACAACAAGAGCAACTACTACTACTACTACCACAAGTACAACCACTACTACTACCAGAACAACCACTACTACTACTACAAGAGAAACCACTACATCTACTACTACTACTACTAGAAGTACAACCACTACTCCTACAACTACTACTACAAGAACAACCACTACTACTACTACAATACAACCACTGCTTCTCCTCCTCCTACTACTACAAGAACAACCACTACTTCTTCTACTACTACTACTACTAGTACTACAAGAACAACCAATACTACTACTACTACTACAAGAACAACCACTACTACTACTACAAGAACAACCACTACTACTACTAGTACTACTACTACTACTACAAGAACAACCACTACTACTTTTAAAAGTACAACCACAACTACTACTACAAGAATAACCCCTACTACTGCTACAAGAACAACCACTGCTTCTCCTAATTCTACTTCTATTACAAGAACAACCACTACTACTAGTAGTATTAAAAGAAAAACTACTACTACTGCTACAAGAACAACTACTACTAATACTATTACAAGTACAACCACTACTACTACCAGAACAAGCACTACTACTACTACAAGAGAAACCACTTCTACTACTACAGGAACAACCACTACTACTATTACTAGTATTACAACAACAACCAGTACAAGAACAAACACTACTATTTCCAGACGTAAAACCACTACTACTACTACTACTACTACAAGAACAACCACTACTACTACTACTACAGGAACAACCACTACTACTACTACAAGAACAACCACTACTAGTGCTACTACAGGAAAAAACAACACTACTACTACCACTACTACTACTACTACTGCTGCTACTACGAATACGACTACTACAAGAACAACCAATACTACTACTACTACAAGAACAAGCACTACTACCACTATTACTACTACTACTTCCAGAACAACCACTACTACTAATACTAGAACAACTACTACTACTACTACAAGAACAACCACTACTACTAATACTAATACTACTATTACAAGGACAACCACTACTGTTACTACAAATAGAACCAATACAACTACTACAAGAGCAACCACTTCTACTGCTACTACTACTACTACTACTTATACAAGAACAACCACTAATACTAATACAAGAACAACCACTACTTCTACTACTTCAAGAACAAGCACTACCGCTACTACTACAAGAACTACCACTACTACTACTACAAGAACAACCACTGCTTCTCCGACTACTACTACTTCAAGAACATCCACTACTACTTCTACAAGATCAACCACTGCTTCTCCTCCTACTACTACTACAAAAACAACCACTACTACTACTACAAGAATGACCACCACTACTACTACTACTAAAAGAACAACCATGACGACTACTACAAGAACAACCACTACTACTTTTAAAAGTACAACCACAACTACTACTACAAGAATAACCCCTACTACTGCTACAAGAACAACCACTGCTTCTCCTAATTCTACTTCTATTACAAGAACAACCACTACTACTAGTAGTATTAAAAGAAAAACTACTACTACTGCTACAAGAACAACTACTACTAATACTATTACAAGTACAACCACTACTACTACCAGAACAACCACTACTACTACTACAAGAGAAACCACTACTAGTACTACAGGAACAACCACTACTACTATTACTAGTATTACAACAACAACCAGTACAAGAACAAACACTACTATTTCCAGACGTAAAACCACTACTACTACTACTACTTCTACTACAAGAACAACCACTACTACTACTAGTACTACAAGAACAACCACTACTACTACTACTACAGGAACAACCACTACTACTACTACAAGAACAACCACTACTAGTGCTACTACAGGAACAACCAACACTACTACTACCACTACTACTACTACTGCTGCTGCTACAACGAATACGACTGCTACAAGAACAACCAATACTACTACTACTACAAGAACAAGCACTACTACCACTATTACTACTACTACTTCCAGAACAACCACTTCTACTAATACTAGAACAACTACTATTAATACTACAAGAACAACCACTACTACTAATACTAATACTACTATTACAAGGACAACCACTACTGTTACTACAAATAGAACCAATACAACTACTACAAGAGCAACCACTTCTACTGCTACTACTACTACTACTACTACTTCTACAAGAACAGCCACTACTACTAATACAAGAACAACCACCACGACCACTCCTACTACTTCAAGAACAACCACTACTGTTACTACTACTACTAGTACAGGAACAACCACTACTACTACTACAAGAACAACCATCACTACTACTACTACTACAAGAGCAACAACTTCTATTTCTACAAGAACAACCACTACATCTACTACTGCTGCTACTACAAGAACAAACACTACTACTACTACAAGAACAACCACTACTACTACTACAAGAACAACCACTACAACTACCAGTACTACAACTACAAGAACAACAACTACTACTACAAGAACAACCACCACTACTACTACTACTACTACTACAAGAACAACCACTACTGCTACTACAAGAACAACCGCTACTACTACTACTACTACAAGAACAACCACCACCACTACTACTACTACAAGAACAACCACTACTACTACTAGTAGTATTACAACAACCAGTACTACCTCTACAAGAACAAACACTACTACTTCCAGAAGTAAAACCACTACTACTAATACTACTACTACTACTACAAGAACAACCACTACTACTTCTAAAAGTACAGCCACAACTACTACTACAAGAATAACCCCTACTACTGCTACAAGAACAACCACTGCTTCTCCTACTACTACTTCTACTACAAGAACAACCACTACTACTAGTAGTATTACAAGAAAAACCACTACTACTACTAGAAGAACAACCACTACTACTTTTACAAGAACAACCACTACAACTACCACTACTACAACTACAAGAACAACCACTACTACTACAAGAACAACCACCACTACTACTACTGCTACTACAAGAACAACCGCTACTACTACTACTACTACTACAAGAACAACCACTACTACTTCTACAAGAACAACCACTACTTCTCCTACTACTACTACTACTGCTACTACAAGAACAACCACTAATACTACTACTACTAAAAGAACAACCACTACTACTACTACAAGAACAACCACTACTACTACTAGTACTACTACTACTACTACAACTACTACAAGAACAACCACTACTACTACTACAAGTACAACCACGACTACTACTACTACTACAAGAACAACCACTACTACTACTACTACTACAAGTAGAACCACTACTACTACTAAAACAACAACCACTACTACTACTACAAGAACAACCACTACTACTACTACAAATATTACAAGGAAAACCACTACTACTACTACAAGAACAACCACTACTACTTCTACAAGAACAACCACTACAACTACCATTACTACAACTACAAGAACAACCACTACTACTACAAGAACGACCACCACTACTACTACTGCTACTACAAGAACAACCGCTACTACTACTACTACTACTACAAGAACAACCACTAATACTTCTACAAGAACAACCACTACTTCTCCTACTACTACTACTACTACAAGAACAACCACTACTACTACTACTACTAAAAGAACAACCACTACTACTACTACAAGAACAACCACTACTACTACTAGTACTACTACTACTACTACTACTACTACTACTACAAGAACAACCACTACTACTTCTAAAAGTACAGCCACAACTACTACTACAAGAATAACCCCTACTACTGCTACAAGAACAACCACTGCTTCTCCTACTACTCCTTATACTACAAGAACAAACACTACTACTAGTAGTATTACAAGAAAAACCACTACTACTACTACAAGAACAACTGCTACTAATACTATTACAAGTACAACCACTACTACTACCAGAACAACCACTACTACTACTACAAGAGAAACCACTACTTCTACTACAGGAACAACCACTACTACTATTACTAGTATTACAACAACAACCAGTACTACCATTACAAGAACAAACACTACTATTTCCAGAAGTAAAACCACTACTACTACTGTTACTACAAGAACAACCAGCACCACTACTACTACTACAAGAACAACCACTACTACTACTACAAGAACAACCACTACAACTACCACTACTACAACTACAAGAACAACCACCACTACAACAACAAATACTACTACTACAAGAGAAACAACTTCTACTACTACTACTACTACTACTACAAGAACAACCACTACTACTACTACAAGAACAACCACTACAACTACCACTACTACAACTACAAGAACAACCACTACTACTACAAGAACAACCACCACTACTACTACTTCTACAAGAACAACCACTACTACTACTACAAGAACAACCGCCACTACTACTACTACTACTACTACAAGATCAACCACTACTACTACTACTACTTCTACAAGTAGAACCACTACTACTACTAAAACAACAACCACTACTACTACTACAAGAACAACCACTACTACTACTACAAGTATTACAAGAAAAACCACTACTACTACTACAAGAACAACCACTACTACTTCTACAAGAACAACCACTACAACTACCACTACTACAACTACAAGAACAACCACTACTACTACAAGAACAACCACCACTACTACTACTGCTACTACAAGAACAACCACTACTACTACTACAAGAACAACCACTACTACTTCTACAAGAACAACCACTACTTCTCCTACTACTACTACTACTACTACAAGAACAACCACTAATACTACTACTACTAAAAGAACAACCACTACTACTACTACAAGAACAACCACTACTACTACTACTACTACTACTACTACTACTACTACAAGAACAACCACTACTACTACTACAAGTACAACCACGACTACTACTACTACTACTACAAGAACAACCACTACTACTACTACTACTACTACAAGTAGAACCACTACTACTACTAAAACAACAACCACTACTACTACTACAAGAACAACCACTACTACTACTACAAGTATTACAAGAAAAACCACTACTACTACTACAAGAACAACCACTACTACTTCTACAAGAACAACCACTACAAGTACCAGTACTACAACTACAAGAACAACCACTACTACTACAAGAACAACCACCACTACTACTACTGCTACTACAAGAACAACCGCTACTACCACTACTACTACAAGAACAACCACTACTACTTCTACAAGAACAACCACTACTTCTCCTACTACTACTACTACTACTACAAGAACAACCACTACTACTACTACTACTAAAAGAACAACCACTACTACTACTACAAGAACAACCACTACTACTACTAGTACTACTACTACTACTACTACAAGAACAACCACTACTACTTCTAAAAGTACAGCCACAACTACTACTACAAGAATAACCCCTACTACTGCTACAAGAACAACCACTGCTTCTCCTACTACTACTTCTACTACAAGAACAACCACTACTACTAGTAGTATTACAAGAAAAACCACTACTACTACTACAAGAACATCTGCTACTAATGCTATTACAAGTACAACCACTACTACTACCAGAACAACCACTAATACTACTACAAGAGAAACCACTACTACTACTACAGGAACAACCACTACTACTATTACTAGTATTACAACAACAACCAGTACTACCATTACAAGAACAAACACTACTATTTCCAGAAGTAAAACCACTACTACTACTGCTACTACAAGAACAACCAGCACCACTACTACTACTACAAGAACAACCACTACTACTACTACAAGAACAACCACTACAACTACCACTACTACAACTACAAGAACAACCACTACTACTACAAGAACAACCACCACTACAACAACAAATACTACTACTACAAGAGAAACCACTACTACTACTACTACTACTACTACTACAAGAACAACCACTACTACTACTACTACAAGAACAACCACTACAACTACCACTACTACAACTACAAGAACAACCACTACTACTACAAGAACAACCACCACTACTACTACTTCTACAAGAACAACCACTACTACTACTACAAGAACAACCGCCACTACTACTACTACTACTACTACAAGATCAACCACTACTACTACTACTACTACTTCTACAAGTAGAACCACTACTACTACTGAAACAACAACCACTACTACTACTACAAGAACAACCACTACTACTACTACAAGTATTACTAGAAAAACCACTACTACTACTACAAGAACAACCACTACTACTTCTACAAGAACAACCACTACAACTACCAATACTACAACTCCAAGAACAACCACTACTACTACAAGAACAACCACCACTACTACTACTGCTACTACAACAACAACCGCTACTACTACTACTACTACTACAAGAACAACCACTACTACTTCTACAAGAACAACCACTACTTCTCCTACTACTACTACTACTACTACTACAAGAACAACCACTAATACTACTACTACTAAAAGAACAACCACTACTACTACTACAAGAACAACCACTACTACTACTAGTACTACTACTACTACTACAACTACTACAAGAACAACCACTACTACTACTACAAGTACAACCACGACTACTACTACTACTACAAGAACAACCACTACTACTACTACTACTACTACAAGTAGAACCACTACTACTACTAAAACAACAACCACTACTACTACTACAAGAACAACCACTACTACTACTACAAGTATTACAAGAAAAACCACTACTACTACTACAAGAACAACCACTACTACTTCTACAAGAACAACCACTACTTCTCCTACTACTACTACTACTACTACAAGAACAACCACTAATACTACTACTACTAAAAGAACAACCACTACTACTACTACAAGAACAACCACTACTACTACTACTACTACTACTACAAGAACAACCACTACTACTACTACAAGTACAACCACGACTACTACTACTACTACTACAAGAACAACCACTACTACTACTACTACTACAAGTAGAACCACTACTACTACTAAAACAACAACCACTACTACTACTACAAGAACAACCACTACTACTACTACAAGTATTACAAGAAAAACCACTACTACTACTACAAGAACAACCACTACTACTTCTACAAGAACAACCACTACAACTACCAGTACTACAACTACAAGAACAACCACTACTACTACAAGAACAACCACCACTACTACTACTGCTACTACAAGAACAACCGCTACTACTACTACTACTACAAGAACAACCACTACTACTTCTACAAGAACAACCACTACTTCTCCTATTACTACTACTACTACTACTACAAGAACAACCACTACTACTACTACTACTAAAAGAACAACCACTACTACTACTACAAGAACAACCACCACTACTACTAGTACTACTACTACTACTACAAGAACAACCACTACTACTTCTAAAAGTACAGCCACAACTACTACTACAAGAATAACCCCTACTACTGCTACAAGAACAACCACTGCTTCTCCTACTACTACTTCTACTACAAGAACAACCACTACTACTAGTAGTATTACAAGAAAAACCACTACTACTACTACAAGAACATCTGCTACTAATGCTATTACAAGTACAACCACTACTACTACCAGAACAACCACTACTACTACTACAAGAGAAACCACTACTACTACTACAGGAACAACCACTACTACTATTACTAGTATTACAACAACAACCAGTACTACCATTACAAGAACAAACACTACTATTTCCAGAAGTAAAACCACTACTACTACTGCTACTACAAGAACAACCAGCACCACTACTACTACTACAAGAACAACCACTACTACTACTACAAGAACAACCACTACAACTACCACTACTACAACTACAAGAACAACCACTACTACTACAAGAACAACCACCACTACAACAAAAAATACTACTACTACAAGAGAAACCACTACTACTACTACTACTACTACTACAAGAACAACCACTACTACTACTACTACAAGAACAACCACTAGAACTACCACTACTACAACTACAAGAACAACCACTACTACTACAAGAACAACCACCACTACTACTACTTCTACAAGAACAACCACTACTACTACTACAAGAACAACCGCCACTACTACTACTACTACTATTACAAGATCAACCACTACTACTACTACTACTACTTCTACAAGTAGAACCACTACTACTACTGAAACAACAACCACTACTACTACTACAAGAACAACCACTACTACTACTACAAGTATTACAAGAAAAACCACTACTACTACTACAAGAACAACCACTACTACTTCTACAAGAACAACCACTACTTCTCCTATTACTACTACTACTACTACAAGAACAACCACTACTACTACTACTACTACAAGAACAACCACTACTACTACTACTACTAAAAGAACAACCACTACTACTACTACAAGAACAACCACTACTACTACTAGTACTACTACTACTACTACTACAAGAACAACCACTACTACTTCTAAAAGTACAGCCACAACTACTACTACAAGAATAAGCCCTACTACTGCTACAAGAACAACCACTGCTTCTCCTACTACTACTTCTACTACAAGAACAACCACTACTACTAGTAGTATTACAAGAAAAACCACTACTACTACTACAAGAACATCTGCTACTAATGCTATTACAAGTACAACCACTACTACTACCAGAACAACCACTACTACTACTACAAGAGAAACCACTACTACTACTACAGGAACAACCACTACTACTATTACTAGTATTACAACAACAACCAGTACTACCATTACAAGAACAAACACTACTATTTCCAGAAGTAAAACCACTACTACTACTGCTACTACAAGAACAACCAGCACCACTACTACTACTACAAGAACAACCACTACTACTACTACAAGAACAACCACTACAACTACCACTACTACAACTACAAGAACAACCACTACTACTACAAGAACAACCACCACTACAACAACAAATACTACTACTACAAGACAAACCACTACTACTACTACTACTACTACTACAAGAACAACCACTACTACTACTACTACAAGAACAACCACTACAACTACCACTACTACAACTACAAGAACAACCACTACTACTACAAGAACAACCACCACTACTACTACTTCTACAAGAACAACCACTACTACTACTACAAGAACAACCGCCACTACTACTACTACTACTACTACAAGATCAACCACTACTACTACTACTACTACTTCTACAAGTAGAACCACTACTACTACTGAAACAACAACCACTACTACTACTACAAGAACAACCACTACTACTACTACAAGTATTACAAGAAAAACCACTACTACTACTACAAGAACAACCACTACTACTACTACAAGAACAACCACTACAACTACCAATACTACAACTCCAAGAACAACCACTACTACTACAAGAACAACCACCACTACTACTACTGCTACTACAAGAACAACCGCTACTACTACTACTACTACTACAAGAACAACCACTACTACTTCTACAAGAACAACCACTACTTCTCCTACTACTACTACTACTACTACTACAAGAACAACCACTAATACTACTACTACTAAAAGAACAACCACTACTACTACTACAAGAACAACCACTACTACTACTAGTACTACTACTACTACTACAACTACTACAAGAACAACCACTACTACTACTACAAGTACAACCACGACTACTACTACTACTACAAGAACAACCACTACTACTACTACTACTACTACAAGTAGAACCACTACTACTACTAAAACAACAACCACTACTACTACTACAAGAACAACCACTATTAATACTACAAGTATTACAAGAAAAACCACTACTACTACTACAAGAACAACCACTACTACTTCTACAAGAACAACCACTACTTCTCCTCCTCCTCCTACTACTACTACAAGAACAACCACTAATACTACTACTACTAAAAGAACAACCACTACTACTACTACAAGAACAACCACTACTACTACTACTACTACTACTACTACAAGAACAACCACTACTACTCCTACAAGTACAACCACGACTACTACTACTACTACTACAAGAACAACCACTACTACTACTACTACTACTACAAGTAGAACCACTACTACTACTAAAACAACAACCACTACTACTACTACAAGAACAACCACTACTACTACTACAAGTATTACAAGAAAAACCACTACTACTACTACAAGAACAACCACTACTACTTCTACAAGAACAACCACTACAACTACCAGTACTACAACTACAAGAACAACCACTACTACTACAAGAACAACCACCACTACTACTACTACTGCTACTACAAGAACAACCGCTACTACTACTACTACTACAAGAACAACCACTACTACTTCTACAAGAACAACCACTACTTCTCCTACTACTACTACTACTACTACTACAAGAACAACCACTACTACTACTACTACTAAAAGAACAACCACTACTACTACTACAAGAACAACCACTACTACTACTAGTACTACTACTACTACTACTACAAGAACAACCACTACTACTTCTAAAAGTACAGCCACAACTACTACTACAAGAATAACCCCTACTACTGCTACAAGAACAACCACTGCTTCTCCTACTACTACTTCTACTACAAGAACAACCACTACTACTAGTAGTATTACAAGAAAAACCACTACTACTACTACAAGAACATCTGCTACTAATGCTATTACAAGTACAACCACTACTACTACCAGAACAACCACTACTACTACTACAAGAGAAACCACTACTACTACTACAGGAACAACCACTACTACTATTACTAGTATTACAACAACAACCAGTACTACCATTACAAGAACAAACACTACTATTTCCAGAAGTAAAACCACTACTACTACTGCTACTACAAGAACAACCAGCACCACTACTACTACTACAAGAACAACCACTACTACTACTACAAGAACAACCACTACAACTACCACTACTACAACTACAAGAACAACCACTACTACTACAAGAACAACCACCACTACAACAACAAATACTACTACTACAAGACAAACCACTACTACTACTACTACTACTACTACAAGAACAACCACTACTACTACTACTACAAGAACAACCACTACAACTACCACTACTACAACTACAAGAACAACCACTACTACTACAAGAACAACCACCACTACTACTACTTCTACAAGAACAACCACTACTACTACTACAAGAACAACCGCCACTACTACTACTACTACTACTACAAGATCAACCACTACTACTACTACTACTACTTCTACAAGTAGAACCACTACTACTACTGAAACAACAACCACTACTACTACTACAAGGACAACCACTACTACTACTACAAGTATTACAAGAAAAACCACTACTACTACTACAAGAACAACCACTACTACTACTACAAGAACAACCACTACAACTACCAATACTACAACTCCAAGAACAACCACTACTACTACAAGAACAACCACCACTACTACTACTGCTACTACAAGAACAACCGCTACTACTACTACTACTACTACAAGAACAACCACTACTACTTCTACAAGAACAACCACTACTTCTCCTACTACTACTACTACTACTACAAGAACAACCACTAATACTACTACTACTAAAAGAACAACCACTACTACTACTACAAGAACAACCACTACTACTACTAGTACTACTACTACTACTACAACTACTACAAGAACAACCACTACTACTACTACAAGTACAACCACGACTACTACTACTACTACAAGAACAACCACTACTACTACTACTACTACTACAAGTAGAACCACTACTACTACTAAAACAACAACCACTACTACTACTACAAGAACAACCACTATTACTACTACAAGTATTACAAGAAAAACCACTACTACTACTACAAGAACAACCACTACTACTTCTACAAGAACAACCACTACTTCTCCTCCTCCTACTACTACTACTACAAGAACAACCACTAATACTACTACTACTAAAAGAACAACCACTACTACTACTACAAGAACAACCACTACTACTACTACTACTACTACTACTACAAGAACAACCACTACTACTCCTACAAGTACAACCACGACTACTACTACTACTACTACAAGAACAACCACTACTACTACTACTACTACTACAAGTAGAACCACTACTACTACTAAAACAACAACCACTACTACTACTACAAGAACAACCACTACTACTACTACAAGTATTACAAGAAAAACCACTACTACTACTACAAGAACAACCACTACTACTTCTACAAGAACAACCACTACAACTACCAGTACTACAACTACAAGAACAACCACTACTACTACAAGAACAACCACCACTACTACTACTGCTACTACAAGAACAACCGCTACTACTACTACTACTACAAGAACAACCACTACTACTTCTACAAGAACAACCACTACTTCTCCTCCTCCTACTACTACTACTACTACAAGAACAACCACTACTACTACTACTACTAAAAGAACAACCACTACTACTACTACAAGAACAACCACTACTACTACTAGTACTACTACTACTACTACAAGAACAACCACTACTACTTCTAAAAGTACAGCCACAACTACTACTACAAGAATAACCCCTACTACTGCTACAAGAACAACCACTGCTTCTCCTACTACTACTTCTACTACAAGAACAACCACTACTACTAGTAGTATTACAAGAAAAACCACTACTACTACTACAAGAACATCTGCTACTAATGCTATTACAAGTACAACCACTACTACTACCAGAACAACCACTACTACTACTACAAGAGAAACCACTACTACTACTACAGGAACAACCACTACTACTATTACTAGTATTACAACAACAACCAGTACTACCATTACAAGAACAAACACTACTATTTCCAGAAGTAAAACCACTACTACTACTGCTACTACAAGAACAACCAGCACCACTACTACTACTACAAGAACAACCACTACTACTACTACAAGAACAACCACTACAACTACCACTACTACAACTACAAGAACAACCACTACTACTACAAGAACAACCACCACTACAACAACAAATACTACTACTACAAGAGAAACCACTACTACTACTACTACTACTACTACAAGAACAACCACTACTACTACTACAAGAACAACCACTACAACTACCACTACTACAACTACAAGAACAACCACTACTACTACAAGAACAACCACCACTACTACTACTTCTACAAGAACAACCACTACTACTACTACAAGAACAACCGCCACTACTACTACTACTACTACTACAAGATCAACCACTACTACTACTACTACTACTTCTACAAGTAGAACCACTACTACTACTGAAACAACAACCACTACTACTACTACAAGAACAACCACTACTACTACTACAAGTATTACAAGAAAAACCACTACTACTACTACAAGAACAACCACTACTACTTCTACAAGAACAACCACTACTTCTCCTATTACTACTACTACTACTACAAGAACAACCACTACTACTACTACTACTAAAAGAACAACCACTACTACTACTACAAGAACAACCACTACTACTACTAGTACTACTACTACTACTACTACAAGAACAACCACTACTACTTCTAAAAGTACAGCCACAACTACTACTACAAGAATAACCCCTACTACTGCTACAAGAACAACCACTGCTTCTCCTACTACTACTTCTACTACAAGAACAACCACTACTACTAGTAGTATTACAAGAAAAACCACTACTACTACTACAAGAACATCTGCTACTAAT
This sequence comes from Alligator mississippiensis, assembly GCF_030867095.1. Lineage (NCBI taxonomy): Eukaryota > Metazoa > Chordata > Crocodylia > Alligatoridae > Alligator > Alligator mississippiensis. Next base: position 33,588,422 of record NC_081832.1, read on the forward strand.
GCTATTACAAGTACAACCACTACTACTACCAGAACAACCACTACTACTACTACAAGAGAAACCACTACTACTACTACAGGAACAACCACTACTACTATTACTAGTATTACAACAACAACCAGTACTACCATTACAAGAACAAACACTACTATTTCCAGAAGTAAAACCACTACTACTACTGCTACTACAAGAACAACCAGCACCACTACTACTACTACAAGAACAACCACTACTACTACTACAAGAACAACCACTACAACTACCACTACTACAACTACAAGAACAACCACTACTACTACAAGAACAACCACCACTACAACAACAAATACTACTACTACAAGAGAAACCACTACTACTACTACTACTACTACTACAAGAACAACCACCACTACTACTACTACAAGAACAACCACTACAACTACCACTACTACAACTACAAGAGCAACCACTACTACTACAAGAACAACCACCACTACTACTACTTCTACAAGAACAACCACTACTACTACTACAAGAACAACCGCCACTACTACTACTACTACTACTACAAGTTCAACCACTACTACTACTACTACTACTTCTACAAGTAGAACCACTACTACTACTGAAACAACAACCACTACTACTACTACAAGAACAACCACTACTACTACTACAAGTATTACAAGAAAAACCACTACTACTACTACAAGAACAACCACTACTACTTCTACAAGAACAACCACTACAACTACCACTATTACAACTACAAGAACAACCACTACTAGTATTACAACAACAACCAGTACTACCATTACAAGAACAAACACTACTATTTCCAGAAGTAAAACCACTACTACTACTGCTACTACAAGAACAACCAGCACCACTACTACTACTACAAGAACAACCACTACTACTACTACAAGAACAACCACTACAACTACCACTACTACAACTACAAGAACAACCACTACTACTACAAGAACAACCACCACTACAACAACAAATACTACTACTACAAGAGAAACCACTACTACTACTACTACTACTACTACAAGAACAACCACTACTACTACTACTACAAGAACAACCACTACAACTACCACTACTACAACTACAAGAACAACCACTACTACTACAAGAACAACCACCACTACTACTACTTCTACAAGAACAACCACTACTACTACTACAAGAACAACCGCCACTACTACTACTACTACTACTACAAGATCAACCACTACTACTACTACTACTACTTCTACAAGTAGAACCACTACTACTACTGAAACAACAACCACTACTACTACTACAAGAACAACCACTACTACTACTACAAGTATTACAAGAAAAACCACTACTACTACTACAAGAACAACCACTACTACTTCTACAAGAACAACCACTACAACTACCAATACTACAACTCCAAGAACAACCACTACTACTACAAGAACAACCACCACTACTACTACTGCTACTACAAGAACAACCGCTACTACTACTACTACTACTACAAGAACAACCACTACTACTTCTACAAGAACAACCACTACTTCTCCTACTACTACTACTACTACTACTACAAGAACAACCACTAATACTACTACTACTAAAAGAACAACCACTACTACTACTACAAGAACAACCACTACTACTACTAGTACTACTACTACTACTACTACAAGAACAACCACTACTACTTCTAAAAGTACAGCCACAACTACTACTACAAGAATAACCCCTACTACTGCTACAAGAACAACCACTGCTTCTCCTACTACTACTTCTACTACAAGAACAACCACTACTACTACTAGTATTACAAGAAAAACCACTACTACTACTACAAGAACATCTGCTACTAATGCTATTACAAGTACAACCACTACTACTACCAGAACAACCACTACTACTACTACAAGAGAAACCACTACTACTACTACAGGAACAACCACTACTACTATTACTAGTATTACAACAACAACCAGTACTACCATTACAAGAACAAACACTACTATTTCCAGAAGTAAAACCACTACTACTACTGCTACTACAAGAACAACCAGCACCACTACTACTACTACAAGAACAACCACTACTACTACTACAAGAACAACCACTACAACTACCACTACTACAACTACAAGAACAACCACTACTACTACAAGAACAACCACCACTACAACAACAAATACTACTACTACAAGAGAAACCACTACTACTACTACTACTACTACTACAAGAACAACCACTACTACTACTACAAGAACAACCACTACAACTACCACTACTACAACTACAAGAACAACCACTACTACTACAAGAACAACCACCACTACTACTACTTCTACAAGAACAACCACTACTACTACTACAAGAACAACCGCCACTACTACTACTACTACTACTACAAGATCAACCACTACTACTACTACTACTACTTCTACAAGTAGAACCACTACTACTACTGAAACAACAACCACTACTACTACTACAAGAACAACCACTACTACTACTACAAGTATTACAAGAAAAACCACTACTACTACTACAAGAACAACCACTACTACTTCTACAAGAACAACCACTACTTCTCCTATTACTACTACTACTACTACAAGAACAACCACTACTACTACTACTACAAGAACAACCACTACTACTACTACTACTAAAAGAACAACCACTACTACTACTACAAGAACAACCACTACTACTACTAGTACTACTACTACTACTACTACAAGAACAACCACTACTACTTCTAAAAGTACAGCCACAACTACTACTACAAGAATAACCCCTACTACTGCTACAAGAACAACCACTGCTTCTCCTACTACTACTTCTACTACAAGAACAACCACTACTACTAGTAGTATTACAAGAAAAACCACTACTACTACTACAAGAACATCTGCTACTAATGCTATTACAAGTACAACCACTACTACTACCAGAACAACCACTACTACTACTACAAGAGAAACCACTACTACTACTACAGGAACAACCACTACTACTATTACTAGTATTACAACAACAACCAGTACTACCATTACAAGAACAAACACTACTATTTCCAGAAGTAAAACCACTACTACTACTGCTACTACAAGAACAACCAGCACCACTACTACTACTACAAGAACAACCACTACTACTACTACAAGAACAACCACTACAACTACCACTACTACAACTACAAGAACAACCACTACTACTACAAGAACAACCACCACTACAACAACAAATACTACTACTACAAGAGAAACCACTACTACTACTACTACTACTACAAGAACAACCACCACTACTACTACTACAAGAACAACCACTACAACTACCACTACTACAACTACAAGAGCAACCACTACTACTACAAGAACAACCACCACTACTACTACTTCTACAAGAACAACCACTACTACTACTACAAGAACAACCGCCACTACTACTACTACTACTACTACAAGTTCAACCACTACTACTACTACTACTACTTCTACAAGTAGAACCACTACTACTACTGAAACAACAACCACTACTACTACTACAAGAACAACCACTACTACTACTACAAGTATTACAAGAAAAACCACTACTACTACTACAAGAACAACCACTACTACTTCTACAAGAACAACCACTACAACTACCACTATTACAACTACAAGAACAACCACTACTAGTATTACAACAACAACCAGTACTACCATTACAAGAACAAACACTACTATTTCCAGAAGTAAAACCACTACTACTACTGCTACTACAAGAACAACCAGCACCACTACTACTACTACAAGAACAACCACTACTACTACTACAAGAACAACCACTACAACTACCACTACTACAACTACAAGAACAACCACTACTACTACAAGAACAACCACCACTACAACAACAAATACTACTACTACAAGAGAAACCACTACTACTACTACTACTACTACTACAAGAACAACCACTACTACTACTACTACAAGAACAACCACTACAACTACCACTACTACAACTACAAGAACAACCACTACTACTACAAGAACAACCACCACTACTACTACTTCTACAAGAACAACCACTACTACTACTACAAGAACAACCGCCACTACTACTACTACTACTACTACAAGATCAACCACTACTACTACTACTACTACTTCTACAAGTAGAACAACTACTACTACTGAAACAACAACCACTACTACTACTACAAGAACAACCACTACTACTACTACAAGTATTACAAGAAAAACCACTACTACTACTACAAGAACAACCACTACTACTTCTACAAGAACAACCACTACAACTACCAATACTACAACTCCAAGAACAACCACTACTACTACAAGAACAACCACCACTACTACTACTGCTACTACAAGAACAACCGCTACTACTACTACTACTACTACAAGAACAACCACTACTACTTCTACAAGAACAACCACTACTTCTCCTACTACTACTACTACTACTACTACAAGAACAACCACTAATACTACTACTACTAAAAGAACAACCACTACTACTACTACAAGAACAACCACTACTACTACTAGTACTACTACTACTACTACTACAAGAACAACCACTACTACTTCTAAAAGTACAGCCACAACTACTACTACAAGAATAACCCCTACTACTGCTACAAGAACAACCACTGCTTCTCCTACTACTACTTCTACTACAAGAACAACCACTACTACTAGTAGTATTACAAGAAAAACCACTACTACTACTACAAGAACATCTGCTACTAATGCTATTACAAGTACAACCACTACTACTACCAGAACAACCACTACTACTACTACAAGAGAAACCACTACTACTACTACAGGAACAACCACTACTACTATTACTAGTATTACAACAACAACCAGTACTACCATTACAAGAACAAACACTACTATTTCCAGAAGTAAAACCACTACTACTACTGCTACTACAAGAACAACCAGCACCACTACTACTACTACAAGAACAACCACTACTACTACTACAAGAACAACCACTACAACTACCACTACTACAACTACAAGAACAACCACTACTACTACAAGAACAACCACCACTACAACAACAAATACTACTACTACAAGAGAAACCACTACTACTACTACTACTACTACTACAAGAACAACCACTACTACTACTACAAGAACAACCACTACAACTACCACTACTACAACTACAAGAACAACCACTACTACTACAAGAACAACCACCACTACTACTACTTCTACAAGAATAACCACTACTACTACTACAAGAACAACCGCCACTACTACTACTACTACTACTACAAGATCAACCACTACTACTACTACTACTACTTCTACAAGTAGAACCACTACTACTACTGAAACAACAACCACTACTACTACTACAAGAACAACCACTACTACTACTACAAGTATTACAAGAAAAACCACTACTACTACTACAAGAACAACCACTACTACTTCTACAAGAACAACCACTACTTCTCCTATTACTACTACTACTACTACAAGAACAACCACTACTACTACTACTACTACAAGAACAACCACTACTACTACTACTACTAAAAGAACAACCACTACTACTACTACAAGAACAACCACTACTACTACTAGTACTACTACTACTACTACTACAAGAACAACCACTACTACTTCTAAAAGTACAGCCACAACTACTACTACAAGAATAACCCCTACTACTGCTACAAGAACAACCACTGCTTCTCCTACTACTACTTCTACTACAAGAACAACCACTACTACTAGTAGTATTACAAGAAAAACCACTACTACTACTACAAGAACATCTGCTACTAATGCTATTACAAGTACAACCACTACTACTACCAGAACAACCACTACTACTACTACAAGAGAAACCACTACTACTACTACAGGAACAACCACTACTACTATTACTAGTATTACAACAACAACCAGTACTACCATTACAAGAACAAACACTACTATTTCCAGAAGTAAAACCACTACTACTACTGCTACTACAAGAACAACCAGCACCACTACTACTACTACAAGAACAACCACTACTACTACTACAAGAACAACCACTACAACTACCACTACTACAACTACAAGAACAACCACTACTACTACAAGAACAACCACCACTACAACAACAAATACTACTACTACAAGAGAAACCACTACTACTACTACTACTACTACTACAAGAACAACCACCACTACTACTACTACAAGAACAACCACTACAACTACCACTACTACAACTACAAGAGCAACCACTACTACTACAAGAACAACCACCACTACTACTACTTCTACAAGAACAACCACTACTACTACTACAAGAACAACCGCCACTACTACTACTACTACTACTACAAGTTCAACCACTACTACTACTACTACTACTTCTACAAGTAGAACCACTACTACTACTGAAACAACAACCACTACTACTACTACAAGAACAACCACTACTACTACTACAAGTATTACAAGAAAAACCACTACTACTACTACAAGAACAACCACTACTACTTCTACAAGAACAACCACTACAACTACCACTATTACAACTACAAGAATAACCACTACTACTACAAGAACACCAACCACTACTACTACTGCTACTACAAGAACAACCGCTACTACTACTACTACTACTACAAGAACAACCACTACTACTTCTACAAGAACAACCACTACTTCTCCTACTACTACTAATACTACTACTACAAGAACAACCACTAATACTACTACTACTAAAAGAACAACCACTACTACTACTACAAGAACAACCACTACTACTACTAGTACTACTACTACTACTACTACTACAAGAACAACCACTACTACTACTACAAGTACAACCACGACTACTACTACTACTACAAGAACAACCACTACTACTACTACTACTACAAGTAGAACCACTACTACTACTAAAACAACAACCACTACTACTACTACAAGAACAACCACTACTACTACTACAAATATTACAAGGAAAACCACTACTACTACTACAAGAACAACCACTACTACTTCTACAAGAACAACCACTACAACTACCATTACTACAACTACAAGAACAACCACTACTACTACAAGAACAACCACCACTACTACTACTGCTACTACAAGAACAACCGCTACTACTACTACTACTACTACAAGAACAACCACTAATACTTCTACAAGAACAACCACTACTTCTCCTACTACTACTACTACTACTACAAGAACAACCACTACTACTACTACTACTAAAAGAACAACCACTACTACTACTACAAGAACAACCACTACTACTACTAGTACTACTACTACTACTACTACTACTACTACTACAAGAACAACCACTACTACTTCTAAAAGTACAGCCACAACTACTACTACAAGAATAACCCCTACTACTGCTACAAGAACAACCACTGCTTCTCCTACTACTCCTTATACTACAAGAACAAACACTACTACTAGTAGTATTACAAGAAAAACCACTACTACTACTACAAGAACAACTGCTACTAATACTATTACAAGTACAACCACTACTACTACCAGAACAACCACTACTACTACTACAAGAGAAACCACTACTTCTACTACAGGAACAACCACTACTACTATTACTAGTATTACAACAACAACCAGTACTACCATTACAAGAACAAACACTACTATTTCCAGAAGTAAAACCACTACTACTACTGTTACTACAAGAACAACCAGCACCACTACTACTACTACAAGAACAACCACTACTACTACTACAAGAACAACCACTACAACTACCACTACTACAACTACAAGAACAACCACCACTACAACAACAAATACTACTACTACAAGAGAAACCACTTCTACTACTACTACTACTACTACTACAAGAACAACCACTACTACTACTACAAGAACAACCACTACAACTACCACTACTACAACTACAAGAACAACCACTACTACTACAAGAACAACCACCACTACTACTACTTCTACAAGAACAACCACTACTACTACTACAAGAACAACCGCCACTACTACTACTACTACTACTACAAGATCAACCACTACTACTACTACTACTACTTCTACAAGTAGAACCACGACTACTACTAAAACAACAACCACTACTACTACTACAAGAACAACCACTACTACTACTACAAGTATTACAAGAAAAACCACTACTACTACTACAAGAACAACCACTACTACTTCTACAAGAACAACCACTACAACTACCACTACTACAACTACAAGAACAACCACTACTACTACAAGAACAACCACCACTACTACTACTGCTACTACAAGAACAACCACTACTACTACTACTACTACAAGAACAACCACTACTACTTCTACAAGAACAACCACTACTTCTCCTACTACTACTACTACTACTACAAGAACAACCACTAATACTACTACTACTAAAAGAACAACCACTACTACTACTACAAGAACAACCACTACTACTACTACTACTACTACTACTACTACTACTACTACTACAAGAACAACCACTACTACTACTACAAGTACAACCACGACTACTACTACTACTACTACAAGAACAACCACTACTACTACTACTACTACTACAAGTAGAACCACTACTACTACTAAAACAACAACCACTACTACTACTACAAGAACAACCACTACTACTACTACAAGTATTACAAGAAAAACCACTACTACTACTACAAGAACAACCACTACTACTTCTACAAGAACAACCACTACAAGTACCAGTACTACAACTACAAGAACAACCACTACTACTACAAGAACAACCACCACTACTACTACTGCTACTACAAGAACAACCGCTACTACTACTACTACTACAAGAACAACCACTACTACTTCTACAAGAACAACCACTACTTCTCCTACTACTACTACTACTACTACAAGAACAACCACTACTACTACTACTACTAAAAGAACAACCACTACTACTACTACAAGAACAACCACTACTACTACTAGTACTACTACTACTACTACTACAAGAACAACCACTACTACTTCTAAAAGTACAGCCACAACTACTACTACAAGAATAACCCCTACTACTGCTACAAGAACAACCACTGCTTCTCCTACTACTACTTCTACTACAAGAACAACCACTACTACTAGTAGTATTACAAGAAAAACCACTACTACTACTACAAGAACATCTGCTACTAATGCTATTACAAGTACAACCACTACTACTACCAGAACAACCACTACTACTACTACAAGAGAAACCACTACTACTACTACAGGAACAACCACTACTACTATTACTAGTATTACAACAACAACCAGTACTACCATTACAAGAACAAACACTACTATTTCCAGAAGTAAAACCACTACTACTACTGCTACTACAAGAACAACCAGCACCACTACTACTACTACAAGAACAACCACTACTACTACTACAAGAACAACCACTACAACTACCACTACTACAACTACAAGAACAACCACTACTACTACAAGAACAACCACCACTACAACAACAAATACTACTACTACAAGACAAACCACTACTACTACTACTACTACTACTACAAGAACAACCACTACTACTACTACTACAAGAACAACCACTACAACTACCACTACTACAACTACAAGAACAACCACTACTACTACAAGAACAACCACCACTACTACTACTTCTACAAGAACAACCACTACTACTACTACAAGAACAACCGCCACTACTACTACTACTACTACTACAAGATCAACCACTACTACTACTACTACTACTTCTACAAGTAGAACCACTACTACTACTGAAACAACAACCACTACTACTACTACAAGGACAACCACTACTACTACTACAAGTATTACAAGAAAAACCACTACTACTACTACAAGAACAACCACTACTACTACTACAAGAACAACCACTACAACTACCAATACTACAACTCCAAGAACAACCACTACTACTACAAGAACAACCACCACTACTACTACTGCTACTACAAGAACAACCGCTACTACTACTACTACTACTACAAGAACAACCACTACTACTTCTACAAGAACAACCACTACTTCTCCTACTACTACTACTACTACTACAAGAACAACCACTAATACTACTACTACTAAAAGAACAACCACTACTACTACTACAAGAACAACCACTACTACTACTAGTACTACTACTACTACTACAACTACTACAAGAACAACCACTACTACTACTACAAGTACAACCACGACTACTACTACTACTACAAGAACAACCACTACTACTACTACTACTACAAGTAGAACCACTACTACTACTAAAACAACAACCACTACTACTACTACAAGAACAACCACTATTACTACTACAAGTATTACAAGAAAAACCACTACTACTACTACAAGAACAACCACTACTACTTCTACAAGAACAACCACTACTTCTCCTCCTCCTACTACTACTACTACAAGAACAACCACTAATACTACTACTACTAAAAGAACAACCACTACTACTACTACAAGAACAACCACTACTACTACTACTACTACTACTACTACTACAAGAACAACCACTACTACTCCTACAAGTACAACCACGACTACTACTACTACTACTACAAGAACAACCACTACTACTACTACTACTACTACTACAAGTAGAACCACTACTACTACTAAAACAACAACCACTACTACTACTACAAGAACAACCACTACTACTACTACAAGTATTACAAGAAAAACCACTACTACTACTACAAGAACAACCACTACTACTTCTACAAGAACAACCACTACAACTACCATTACTACAACTACAAGAACAACCACTACTACTACAAGAACAACCACCACTACTACTACTGCTACTACAAGAACAACCGCTACTACTACTACTACTACTACAAGAACAACCACTAATACTTCTACAAGAACAACCACTACTTCTCCTACTACTACTACTACTACTACAAGAACAACCACTACTACTACTACTACTAAAAGAACAACCACTACTACTACTACAAGAACAACCACTACTACTACTAGTACTACTACTACTACTACTACTACTACTACTACAAGAACAACCACTACTACTTCTAAAAGTACAGCCACAACTACTACTACAAGAATAACCCCTACTACTGCTACAAGAACAACCACTGCTTCTCCTACTACTCCTTATACTACAAGAACAAACACTACTACTAGTAGTATTACAAGAAAAACCACTACTACTACTACAAGAACAACTGCTACTAATACTATTACAAGTACAACCACTACTACTACCAGAACAACCACTACTACTACTACAAGAGAAACCACTACTTCTACTACAGGAACAACCACTACTACTATTACTAGTATTACAACAACAACCAGTACTACCATTACAAGAACAAACACTACTATTTCCAGAAGTAAAACCACTACTACTACTGTTACTACAAGAACAACCAGCACCACTACTACTACTACAAGAACAACCACTACTACTACTACAAGAACAACCACTACAACTACCACTACTACAACTACAAGAACAACCACCACTACAACAACAAATACTACTACTACAAGAGAAACCACTTCTACTACTACTACTACTACTACTACAAGAACAACCACTACTACTACTACAAGAACAACCACTACAACTACCACTACTACAACTACAAGAACAACCACTACTACTACAAGAACAACCACCACTACTACTACTTCTACAAGAACAACCACTACTACTACTACAAGAACAACCGCCACTACTACTACTACTACTACTACAAGATCAACCACTACTACTACTACTACTACTTCTACAAGTAGAACCACTACTACTACTGAAACAACAACCACTACTACTACTACAAGGACAACCACTACTACTACTACAAGTATTACAAGAAAAACCACTACTACTACTACAAGAACAACCACTACTACTACTACAAGAACAACCACTACAACTACCAATACTACAACTCCAAGAACAACCACTACTACTACAAGAACAACCACCACTACTACTACTGCTACTACAAGAACAACCGCTACTACTACTACTACTACTACAAGAACAACCACTACTACTTCTACAAGAACAACCACTACTTCTCCTACTACTACTACTACTACTACAAGAACAACCACTAATACTACTACTACTAAAAGAACAACCACTACTACTACTACAAGAACAACCACTACTACTACTAGTACTACTACTACTACTACAACTACTACAAGAACAACCACTACTACTACTACAAGTACAACCACGACTACTACTACTACTACAAGAACAACCACTACTACTACTACTACTACTACAAGTAGAACCACTACTACTACTAAAACAACAACCACTACTACTACTACAAGAACAACCACTATTACTACTACAAGTATTACAAGAAAAACCACTACTACTACTACAAGAACAACCACTACTACTTCTACAAGAACAACCACTACTTCTCCTCCTCCTACTACTACTACTACAAGAACAACCACTAATACTACTACTACTAAAAGAACAACCACTACTACTACTACAAGAACAACCACTACTACTACTACTACTACTACTACTACTACAAGAACAACCACTACTACTCCTACAAGTACAACCACGACTACTACTACTACTACTACAAGAACAACCACTACTACTACTACTACTACTACTACTACAAGTAGAACCACTACTACTACTAAAACAACAACCACTACTACTACTACAAGAACAACCACTACTACTACTACAAGTATTACAAGAAAAACCACTACTACTACTACAAGAACAACCACTACTACTTCTACAAGAACAACCACTACAACTACCATTACTACAACTACAAGAACAACCACTACTACTACAAGAACAACCACCACTACTACTACTGCTACTACAAGAACAACCGCTACTACTACTACTACTACTACAAGAACAACCACTAATACTTCTACAAGAACAACCACTACTTCTCCTACTACTACTACTACTACTACAAGAACAACCACTACTACTACTACTACTAAAAGAACAACCACTACTACTACTACAAGAACAACCACTACTACTACTAGTACTACTACTACTACTACTACTACTACTACTACAAGAACAACCACTACTACTTCTAAAAGTACAGCCACAACTACTACTACAAGAATAACCCCTACTACTGCTACAAGAACAACCACTGCTTCTCCTACTACTCCTTATACTACAAGAACAAACACTACTACTAGTAGTATTACAAGAAAAACCACTACTACTACTACAAGAACAACTGCTACTAATACTATTACAAGTACAACCACTACTACTACCAGAACAACCACTACTACTACTACAAGAGAAACCACTACTTCTACTACAGGAACAACCACTACTACTATTACTAGTATTACAACAACAACCAGTACTACCATTACAAGAACAAACACTACTATTTCCAGAAGTAAAACCACTACTACTACTGTTACTACAAGAACAACCAGCACCACTACTACTACTACAAGAACAACCACTACTACTACTACAAGAACAACCACTACAACTACCACTACTACAACTACAAGAACAACCACCACTACAACAACAAATACTACTACTACAAGAGAAACCACTTCTACTACTACTACTACTACTACTACAAGAACAACCACTACTACTACTACAAGAACAACCACTACAACTACCACTACTACAACTACAAGAACAACCACTACTACTACAAGAACAACCACCACTACTACTACTTCTACAAGAACAACCACTACTACTACTACAAGAACAACCGCCACTACTACTACTACTACTACTACAAGATCAACCACTACTACTACTACTACTACTTCTACAAGTAGAACCACGACTACTACTAAAACAACAACCACTACTACTACTACAAGAACAACCACTACTACTACTACAAGTATTACAAGAAAAACCACTACTACTACTACAAGAACAACCACTACTACTTCTACAAGAACAACCACTACAACTACCACTACTACAACTACAAGAACAACCACTACTACTACAAGAACAACCACCACTACTACTACTGCTACTACAAGAACAACCACTACTACTACTACTACTACAAGAACAACCACTACTACTTCTACAAGAACAACCACTACTTCTCCTACTACTACTACTACTACTACAAGAACAACCACTAATACTACTACTACTAAAAGAACAACCACTACTACTACTACAAGAACAACCACTACTACTACTACTACTACTACTACTACTACTACTACTACTACAAGAACAACCACTACTACTACTACAAGAACAACCACTACTACTTCTACAAGAACAACCACTACTTCTCCTCCTCCTACTACTACTACTACAAGAACAACCACTAATACTACTACTACTAAAAGAACAACCACTACTACTACTACAAGAACAACCACTACTACTACTACTACTACTACTACTACAAGAACAACCACTACTACTCCTACAAGTACAACCACGACTACTACTACTACTACTACAAGAACAACCACTACTACTACTACTACTACTACTACAAGTAGAACCACTACTACTACTAAAACAACAACCACTACTACTACTACAAGAACAACCACTACTACTACTACAAGTATTACAAGAAAAACCACTACTACTACTACAAGAACAACCACTACTACTTCTACAAGAACAACCACTACAACTACCATTACTACAACTACAAGAACAACCACTACTACTACAAGAACAACCACCACTACTACTACTGCTACTACAAGAACAACCGCTACTACTACTACTACTACTACAAGAACAACCACTAATACTTCTACAAGAACAACCACTACTTCTCCTACTACTACTACTACTACTACAAGAACAACCACTACTACTACTACTAAAAGAACAACCACTACTACTACTACAAGAACAACCACTACTACTACTAGTACTACTACTACTACTACTACTACTACTACTACAAGAACAACCACTACTACTTCTAAAAGTACAGCCACAACTACTACTACAAGAATAACCCCTACTACTGCTACAAGAACAACCACTGCTTCTCCTACTACTCCTTATACTACAAGAACAAACACTACTACTAGTAGTATTACAAGAAAAACCACTACTACTACTACAAGAACAACTGCTACTAATACTATTACAAGTACAACCACTACTACTACCAGAACAACCACTACTACTACTACAAGAGAAACCACTACTTCTACTACAGGAACAACCACTACTACTATTACTAGTATTACAACAACAACCAGTACTACCATTACAAGAACAAACACTACTATTTCCAGAAGTAAAACCACTACTACTACTGTTACTACAAGAACAACCAGCACCACTACTACTACTACAAGAACAACCACTACTACTACTACAAGAACAACCACTACAACTACCACTACTACAACTACAAGAACAACCACCACTACAACAACAAATACTACTACTACAAGAGAAACCACTTCTACTACTACTACTACTACTACAAGAACAACCACTACTACTACTACAAGAACAACCACTACAACTACCACTACTACAACTACAAGAACAACCACTACTACTACAAGAACAACCACCACTACTACTACTTCTACAAGAACAACCACTACTACTACTACAAGAACAACCGCCACTACTACTACTACTACTACTACAAGATCAACCACTACTACTACTACTACTACTTCTACAAGTAGAACCACTACTACTACTGAAACAACAACCACTACTACTACTACAAGAACAACCACTACTACTACTACAAGTATTACAAGAAAAACCACTACTACTACTACAAGAACAACCACTACTACTTCTACAAGAACAACCACTACTTCTCCTATTACTACTACTACTACTACAAGAACAACCACTACTACTACTACTACTAAAAGAACAACCACTACTACTACTACAAGAACAACCACTACTACTACTAGTACTACTACTACTACTACTACAAGAACAACCACTACTACTTCTAAAAGTACAGCCACAACTACTACTACAAGAATAACCCCTACTACTGCTACAAGAACAACCACTGCTTCTCCTACTACTACTTCTACTACAAGAACAACCACTACTACTAGTAGTATTACAAGAAAAACCACTACTACTACTACAAGAACATCTGCTACTAATGCTATTACAAGTACAACCACTACTACTACCAGAACAACCACTACTACTACTACAAGAGAAACCACTACTACTACTACAGGAACAACCACTACTACTATTACTAGTATTACAACAACAACCAGTACTACCATTACAAGAACAAACACTACTATTTCCAGAAGTAAAACCACTACTACTACTGCTACTACAAGAACAACCAGCACCACTACTACTACTACAAGAACAACCACTACTACTACTACAAGAACAACCACTACAACTACCACTACTACAACTACAAGAACAACCACTACTACTACAAGAACAACCACCACTACAACAACAAATACTACTACTACAAGAGAAACCACTACTACTACTACTACTACTACTACAAGAACAACCACCACTACTACTACTACAAGAACAACCACTACAACTACCACTACTACAACTACAAGAGCAACCACTACTACTACAAGAACAACCACCACTACTACTACTTCTACAAGAACAACCACTACTACTACTACAAGAACAACCGCCACTACTACTACTACTACTACTACAAGTTCAACCACTACTACTACTACTACTTCTACAAGTAGAACCACTACTACTACTGAAACAACAACCACTACTACTACTACAAGAACAACCACTACTACTACTACAAGTATTACAAGAAAAACCACTACTACTACTACAAGAACAACCACTACTACTTCTACAAGAACAACCACTACAACTACCACTATTACAACTACAAGAACAACCACTACTAGTATTACAACAACAACCAGTACTACCATTACAAGAACAAACACTACTATTTCCAGAAGTAAAACCACTACTACTACTGCTACTACAAGAACAACCAGCACCACTACTACTACTACAAGAACAACCACTACTACTACTACAAGAACAACCACTACAACTACCACTACTACAACTACAAGAACAACCACTACTACTACAAGAACAACCACCACTACAACAACAAATACTACTACTACAAGAGAAACCACTACTACTACTACTACTACTACTACAAGAACAACCACCACTACTACTACTACAAGAACAACCACTACAACTACCACTACTACAACTACAAGAACAACCACTACTACTACAAGAACAACCACCACTACTACTACTTCTACAAGAACAACCACTACTACTACTACAAGAACAACCGCCACTACTACTACTACTACTACTACAAGATCAACCACTACTACTACTACTACTACTTCTACAAGTAGAACCACTACTACTACTGAAACAACAACCACTACTACTACTACAAGAACAACCACTACTACTACTACAAGTATTACAAGAAAAACCACTACTACTACTACAAGAACAACCACTACTACTTCTACAAGAACAACCACTACAACTACCAATACTACAACTCCAAGAACAACCACTACTACTACAAGAACAACCACCACTACTACTACTGCTACTACAAGAACAACCGCTACTACTACTACTACTACTACAAGAACAACCACTACTACTTCTACAAGAACAACCACTACTTCTCCTACTACTACTACTACTACTACTACAAGAACAACCACTAATACTACTACTACTAAAAGAACAACCACTACTACTACTACAAGAACAACCACTACTACTACTAGTACTACTACTACTACTACTACAAGAACAACCACTACTACTTCTAAAAGTACAGCCACAACTACTACTACAAGAATAACCCCTACTACTGCTACAAGAACAACCACTGCTTCTCCTACTACTACTTCTACTACAAGAACAACCACTACTACTAGTAGTATTACAAGAAAAACCACTACTACTACTACAAGAATATCTGCTACTAATGCTATTACAAGTACAACCACTACTACTACCAGAACAACCACTACTACTACTACAAGAGAAACCACTACTACTACTACAGGAACAACCACTACTACTATTACTAGTATTACAACAACAACCAGTACTACCATTACAAGAACAAACACTACTATTTCCAGAAGTAAAACCACTACTACTACTGCTACTACAAGAACAACCAGCACCACTACTACTACTACAAGAACAACCACTACTACTACTACAAGAACAACCACTACAACTACCACTACTACAACTACAAGAACAACCACTACTACTACAAGAACAACCACCACTACAACAACAAATACTACTACTACAAGACAAACCACTACTACTACTACTACTACTACTACAAGAACAACCACTACTACTACTACAAGAACAACCACTACAACTACCACTACTACAACTACAAGAACAACCACTACTACTACAAGAACAACCACCACTACTACTACTTCTACAAGAATAACCACTACTACTACTACAAGAACAACCGCCACTACTACTACTACTACTACTACAAGATCAACCACTACTACTACTACTACTACTTCTACAAGTAGAACCACTACTACTACTGAAACAACAACCACTACTACTACTACAAGAACAACCACTACTACTACTACAAGTATTACAAGAAAAACCACTACTACTACTACAAGAACAACCACTACTACTTCTACAAGAACAACCACTACTTCTCCTATTACTACTACTACTACTACAAGAACAACCACTACTACTACTACTACTACAAGAACAACCACTACTACTACTACTACTAAAAGAACAACCACTACTACTACTACAAGAACAACCACTACTACTACTAGTACTACTACTACTACTACTACAAGAACAACCACTACTACTTCTAAAAGTACAGCCACAACTACTACTACAAGAATAACCCCTACTACTGCTACAAGAACAACCACTGCTTCTCCTACTACTACTTCTACTACAAGAACAACCACTACTACTAGTAGTATTACAAGAAAAACCACTACTACTACTACAAGAACATCTGCTACTAATGCTATTACAAGTACAACCACTACTACTGCCAGAACAACCACTACTACTACTACAAGAGAAACCACTACTACTACTACAGGAACAACCACTACTACTATTACTAGTATTACAACAACAACCAGTACTACCATTACAAGAACAAACACTACTATTTCCAGAAGTAAAACCACTACTACTACTGCTACTACAAGAACAACCAGCACCACTACTACTACTACAAGAACAACCACTACTACTACTACAAGAACAACCACTACAACTACCACTACTACAACTACAAGAACAACCACTACTACTACAAGAACAACCACCACTACAACAACAAATACTACTACTACAAGAGAAACCACTACTACTACTACTACTACTACTACAAGAACAACCACCACTACTACTACTACAAGAACAACCACTACAACTACCACTACTACAACTACAAGAGCAACCACTACTACTACAAGAACAACCACCACTACTACTACTTCTACAAGAACAACCACTACTACTACTACAAGAACAACCGCCACTACTACTACTACTACTACTACAAGTTCAACCACTACTACTACTACTACTACTTCTACAAGTAGAACCACTACTACTACTGAAACAACAACCACTACTACTACTACAAGAACAACCACTACTACTACTACAAGTATTACAAGAAAAACCACTACTACTACTACAAGAACAACCACTACTACTTCTACAAGAACAACCACTACAACTACCACTATTACAACTACAAGAACAACCACTACTACTACAAGAACAACCACCACTACTACTACTGCTACTACAAGAACAACCGCTACTACTACTACTACTACTACAAGAACAACCACTACTACTTCTACAAGAACAACCACTACTTCTCCTACTACTACTAATACTACTACTACAAGAACAACCACTAATACTACTACTACTAAAAGAACAACCACTACTACTACTACAAGAACAACCACTACTACTACTAGTACTACTACTACTACTACTACTACAAGAACAACCACTACTACTACTACAAGTACAACCACGACTACTACTACTACTACAAGAACAACCACTACTACTACTACTACTACAAGTAGAACCACTACTACTACTAAAACAACAACCACTACTACTACTACAAGAACAACCACTACTACTACTACAAATATTACAAGGAAAACCACTACTACTACTACAAGAACAACCACTACTACTTCTACAAGAACAACCACTACAACTACCATTACTACAACTACAAGAACAACCACTACTACTACAAGAACAACCACCACTACTACTACTGCTACTACAAGAACAACCGCTACTACTACTACTACTACTACAAGAACAACCACTAATACTTCTACAAGAACAACCACTACTTCTCCTACTACTACTACTACTACTACAAGAACAACCACTACTACTACTACTACTAAAAGAACAACCACTACTACTACTACAAGAACAACCACTACTACTACTAGTACTACTACTACTACTACTACTACTACTACTACTACAAGAACAACCACTACTACTTCTAAAAGTACAGCCACAACTACTACTACAAGAATAACCCCTACTACTGCTACAAGAACAACCACTGCTTCTCCTACTACTCCTTATACTACAAGAACAAACACTACTACTAGTAGTATTACAAGAAAAACCACTACTACTACTACAAGAACAACTGCTACTAATACTATTACAAGTACAACCACTACTACTACCAGAACAACCACTACTACTACTACAAGAGAAACCACTACTTCTACTACAGGAACAACCACTACTACTATTACTAGTATTACAACAACAACCAGTACTACCATTACAAGAACAAACACTACTATTTCCAGAAGTAAAACCACTACTACTACTGTTACTACAAGAACAACCAGCACCACTACTACTACTACAAGAACAACCACTACTACTACTACAAGAACAACCACTACAACTACCACTACTACAACTACAAGAACAACCACCACTACAACAACAAATACTACTACTACAAGAGAAACCACTTCTACTACTACTACTACTACTACTACAAGAACAACCACTACTACTACTACAAGAACAACCACTACAACTACCACTACTACAACTACAAGAACAACCACTACTACTACAAGAACAACCACCACTACTACTACTTCTACAAGAACAACCACTACTACTACTACAAGAACAACCGCCACTACTACTACTACTACTACTACAAGATCAACCACTACTACTACTACTACTACTTCTACAAGTAGAACCACGACTCCTACTAAAACAACAACCACTACTACTACTACAAGAACAACCACTACTACTACTACAAGTATTACAAGAAAAACCACTACTACTACTACAAGAACAACCACTACTACTTCTACAAGAACAACCACTACAACTACCACTACTACAACTACAAGAACAACCACTACTACTACAAGAACAACCACCACTACTACTACTGCTACTACAAGAACAACCACTACTACTACTACTACTACAAGAACAACCACTACTACTTCTACAAGAACAACCACTACTTCTCCTACTACTACTACTACTACTACAAGAACAACCACTAATACTACTACTACTAAAAGAACAACCACTACTACTACTACAAGAACAACCACTACTACTACTACTACTACTACTACTACTACTACTACAAGAACAACCACTACTACTACTACAAGTACAACCACGACTACTACTACTACTACTACAAGAACAACCACTACTACTACTACTACTACTACAAGTAGAACCACTACTACTACTAAAACAACAACCACTACTACTACTACAAGAACAACCACTACTACTACTACAAGTATTACAAGAAAAACCACTACTACTACTACAAGAACAACCACTACTACTTCTACAAGAACAACCACTACAAGTACCAGTACTACAACTACAAGAACAACCACTACTACTACAAGAACAACCACCACTACTACTACTGCTACTACAAGAACAACCGCTACTACTACTACTACTACAAGAACAACCACTACTACTTCTACAAGAACAACCACTACTTCTCCTACTACTACTACTACTACTACAAGAACAACCACTACTACTACTACTACTAAAAGAACAACCACTACTACTACTACAAGAACAACCACTACTACTACTAGTACTACTACTACTACTACTACAAGAACAACCACTACTACTTCTAAAAGTACAGCCACAACTACTACTACAAGAATAACCCCTACTACTGCTACAAGAACAACCACTGCTTCTCCTACTACTACTTCTACTACAAGAACAACCACTACTACTAGTAGTATTACAAGAAAAACCACTACTACTACTACAAGAACATCTGCTACTAATGCTATTACAAGTACAACCACTACTACTACCAGAACAACCACTACTACTACTACAAGAGAAACCACTACTACTACTACAGGAACAACCACTACTACTATTACTAGTATTACAACAACAACCAGTACTACCATTACAAGAACAAACACTACTATTTCCAGAAGTAAAACCACTACTACTACTGCTACTACAAGAACAACCAGCACCACTACTACTACTACAAGAACAACCACTACTACTACTACAAGAACAACCACTACAACTACCACTACTACAACTACAAGAACAACCACTACTACTACAAGAACAACCACCACTACAACAACAAATACTACTACTACAAGAGAAACCACTACTACTACTACTACTACTACTACAAGAACAACCACCACTACTACTACTACAAGAACAACCACTACAACTACCACTACTACAACTACAAGAACAACCACTACTACTACAAGAACAACCACCACTACTACTACTTCTACAAGAACAACCACTACTACTACTACAAGAACAACCGCCACTACTACTACTACTACTACTACAAGATCAACCACTACTACTACTACTACTACTTCTACAAGTAGAACCACTACTACTACTGAAACAACAACCACTACTACTACTACAAGAACAACCACTACTACTACTACAAGTATTACAAGAAAAACCACTACTACTACTACAAGAACAACCACTACTACTTCTACAAGAACAACCACTACAACTACCAATACTACAACTCCAAGAACAACCACTACTACTACAAGAACAACCACCACTACTACTACTGCTACTACAAGAACAACCGCTACTACTACTACTACTACTACAAGAACAACCACTACTACTTCTACAAGAACAACCACTACTTCTCCTACTACTACTACTACTACTACTACAAGAACAACCACTAATACTACTACTACTAAAAGAACAACCACTACTACTACTACAAGAACAACCACTACTACTACTAGTACTACTACTACTACTACAACTACTACAAGAACAACCACTACTACTACTACAAGTACAACCACGACTACTACTACTACTACAAGAACAACCACTACTACTACTACTACTACTACAAGTAGAACCACTACTACTACTAAAACAACAACCACTACTACTACTACAAGAACAACCACTACTACTACTACAAGTATTACAAGAAAAACCACTACTACTACTACAAGAACAACCACTACTACTTCTACAAGAACAACCACTACTTCTCCTACTACTACTACTACTACTACAAGAACAACCACTAATACTACTACTACTAAAAGAACAACCACTACTACTACTACAAGAACAACCACTACTACTACTACTACTACTACTACTACTACTACTACAAGAACAACCACTACTACTACTACAAGTACAACCACGACTACTACTACTACTACTACAAGAACAACCACTACTACTACTACTACTACAAGTAGAACCACTACTACTACTAAAACAACAACCACTACTACTACTACAAGAACAACCACTACTACTACTACAAGTATTACAAGAAAAACCACTACTACTACTACAAGAACAACCACTACTACTTCTACAAGAACAACCACTACAACTACCAGTACTACAACTACAAGAACAACCACTACTACTACAAGAACAACCACCACTACTACTACTGCTACTACAAGAACAACCGCTACTACTACTACTACTACAAGAACAACCACTACTACTTCAACAAGAACAACCACTACTTCTCCTACTACTACTACTACTACTACTACTACAAGAACAACCACTACTACTACTACTACTACTAAAAGAACAACCACTACTACTACTACAAGAACAACCACTACTACTACTAGTACTACTACTACTACTACAAGAACAACCACTACTACTTCTAAAAGTACAGCCACAACTACTACTACAAGAATAACCCCTACTACTGCTACAAGAACAACCACTGCTTCTCCTACTACTACTTCTACTACAAGAACAACCACTACTACTAGTAGT
Organism: Alligator mississippiensis; assembly: GCF_030867095.1. Taxonomy (NCBI): domain Eukaryota; kingdom Metazoa; phylum Chordata; order Crocodylia; family Alligatoridae; genus Alligator; species Alligator mississippiensis. The sequence goes on from NC_081832.1 coordinate 33,612,926, forward strand.
ATTACAAGAAAAACCACTACTACTACTACAAGAACATCTGCTACTAATGCTATTACAAGTACAACCACTACTACTACCAGAACAACCACTACTACTACTACAAGAGAAACCACTACTACTACTACAGGAACAACCACTACTACTATTACTAGTATTACAACAACAACCAGTACTACCATTACAAGAACAAACACTACTATTTCCAGAAGTAAAACCACTACTACTACTGCTACTACAAGAACAACCAGCACCACTACTACTACTACAAGAACAACCACTACTACTACTACAAGAACAACCACTACAACTACCACTACTACAACTACAAGAACAACCACTACTACTACAAGAACAACCACCACTACAACAAAAAATACTACTACTACAAGAGAAACCACTACTACTACTACTACTACTACTACTACAAGAACAACCACTACTACTACTACTACAAGAACAACCACTAGAACTACCACTACTACAACTACAAGAACAACCACTACTACTACAAGAACAACCACCACTACTACTACTTCTACAAGAACAACCACTACTACTACTACAAGAACAACCGCCACTACTACTACTACTACTATTACAAGATCAACCACTACTACTACTACTACTACTTCTACAAGTAGAACCACTACTACTACTGAAACAACAACCACTACTACTACTACAAGAACAACCACTACTACTACTACAAGTATTACAAGAAAAACCACTACTACTACTACAAGAACAACCACTACTACTTCTACAAGAACAACCACTACTTCTCCTATTACTACTACTACTACTACAAGAACAACCACTACTACTACTACTACTACAAGAACAACCACTACTACTACTACTACTAAAAGAACAACCACTACTACTACTACAAGAACAACCACTACTACTACTAGTACTACTACTACTACTACTACAAGAACAACCACTACTACTTCTAAAAGTACAGCCACAACTACTACTACAAGAATAACCCCTACTACTGCTACAAGAACAACCACTGCTTCTCCTACTACTACTTCTACTACAAGAACAACCACTACTACTAGTAGTATTACAAGAAAAACCACTACTACTACTACAAGAACATCTGCTACTAATGCTATTACAAGTACAACCACTACTACTACCAGAACAACCACTACTACTACTACAAGAGAAACCACTACTACTACTACAGGAACAACCACTACTACTATTACTAGTATTACAACAACAACCAGTACTACCATCACAAGAACAAACACTACTATTTCCAGAAGTAAAACCACTACTACTACTGCTACTACAAGTACAACCAGCACCACTACTACTACTTCAAGAACAACCACTACTACTACTACAAGAACAACCACTACAACTACCACTACTACAACTACAAGAACAACCACTACTACTACAAGAACAACCACCACTACAACAACAAATACTACTACTACAAGAGAAACCACTACTACTACTACTACTACTACTACAAGAACAACCACTACTACTACTACTACAAGAACAACCACTACAACTACCACTACTACAACTACAAGAGCAACCACTACTACTACAAGAACAACCACCACTACTACTACTTCTACAAGAACAACCACTACTACTACTACAAGAACAACCGCCACTACTACTACTACTACTACTACTACAAGTTCAACCACTACTACTACTACTTCTACAAGTAGAACCACTACTACTACTGAAACAACAACCACTACTACTACTACAAGAACAACCACTACTACTACTACAAGTATTACAAGAAAAACCACTACTACTACTACAAGAACAACCACTACTACTTCTACAAGAACAACCACTACAACTACCACTACTACAACTACAAGAACAACCACTACTACTACAAGAACAACCACCACTACTACTACTGCTACTACAAGAACAACCGCTACTACTACTACTACTACTACAAGAACAACCACTACTACTTCTACAAGAACAACCACTACTTCTCCTACTACTACTAATACTACTACTACAAGAACAACCACTAATACTACTACTACTACAAGAACAACCACTACTACTACTACAAGAACAACCACTACTACTACTAGTACTACTACTACTACTACTACTACTACTACAAGAACAACCACTACTACTACTACAAGTACAACGACGAGTACTACTACTACTACAAGAACAACCACTACTACTACTACTACTACTACAAGTAGAACCACTACTACTACTAAAACAACAACCACTACTACTACTACAAGAACAACCACTACTACTACTACAAGTATTACAAGAAAAACCACTACTACTACTACAAGAACAACCACTACTACTTCTACAAGAACAACCACTACAACTACCATTACTACAACTACAAGAACAACCACTACTACTACAAGAACAACCACCACTACTACTACTGCTACTACAAGAACAACCGCTACTACTACTACTACTGCTACAAGAACAACCACTACTACTTCTACAAGAACAACCACTACTTCTCCTACTACTACTACTACTACTACAAGAACAACCACTACTACTACTACAAGAACAACCACTACTACTACTAGTACTACTACTACTACTACTACTACTACAAGAACAACCACTACTACTTCTAAAAGTACAGCCACAACTACTACTACAAGAATAACCCCTACTACTGCTATAAGAACAACCACTGCTTCTCCTACTACTCCTTATACTACAAGAACAAACACTACTACTAGTAGTATTACAAGAAAAACCACTACTACTACTACAAGAACAACTGCTACTAATACTATTACAAGTACAACCACTACTACTACCAGAACAACCACTACTACTACTACAAGAGAAACCACTACTGCTACTACAGGAACAACCACTACTACTATTACTAGTATTACAACAACAACCAGTACTACCATTACAAGAACAAACACTACTATTTCCAGAAGTAAAACCACTACTACTACTGTTACTACAAGAACAACCAGCACCACTACTACTACTACAAGAACAACCACTACTACTACTACAAGAACAACCACTACAACTACCACTACTACAACTACAAGAACAACCACCACTACAACAACAAATACTACTACTACAAGAGAAACCACTTCTACTACTACTACTACTACTACAAGAACAACCACTACTACTACTACAAGAACAACCACTACAACTACCACTACTACAACTACAAGAACAACCACTACTACTACAAGAACAACCACCACTACTACTACTTCTACAAGAACAACCACTACTACTACTACAAGAACAACCGCCACTACTACTACTACTACTACAAGATCAACCACTACTACTACTACTACTACTTCTACAAGTAGAACCACTACTACTACTAAAACAACAACCACTACTACTACTACAAGAACAACCACTACTACTACTACAAGTATTACAAGAAAAACCACTACTACTACTACAAGAACAACCACTACTACTTCTACAAGAACAACCACTACTTCTCCTATTACTACTACTACTACTACAAGAACAACCACTACTACTACTACTACTACTACAAGAACAACCACTACTACTACTACTACTAAAAGAACAACCACTACTACTACTACAAGAACAACCACTACTACTACTAGTACTACTACTACTACTACTACAAGAACAACCACTACTACTTCTAAAAGTACAGCCACAACTACTACTACAAGAATAACCCCTACTACTGCTACAAGAACAACCACTGCTTCTCCTACTACTACTTCTACTACAAGAACAACCACTACTACTAGTAGTATTACAAGAAAAACCACTACTACTACTACAAGAACATCTGCTACTAATGCTATTACATGTACAACCACTACTACTACCAGAACAACCACTACTACTACTACAAGAGAAACCACTACTACTACTACAGGAACAACCACTACTACTATTACTAGTATTACAACAACAACCAGTACTACCATCACAAGAACAAACACTACTATTTCCAGAAGTAAAACCACTACTACTACTGCTACTACAAGAACAACCAGCACCACTACTACTACTACAAGAACAACCACTACTACTACTACAAGAACAACCACTACAACTACCACTACTACAACTACAAGAACAACCACTACTACTACAAGAACAACCACCACTACAACAACAAATACTACTACTACAAGAGAAACCACTACTACTACTACTACTACTACTACTACTACTACTACAAGAACAACCACTACTACTACTACTACAAGAACAACCACTACAACTACCACTACTACAACTACAAGAGCAACCACTACTACTACAAGAACAACCACCACTACTACTACTTCTACAAGAACAACCACTACTACTACTACAAGAACAACCGCCACTACTACTACTACTACTACAAGATCAACCACTACTACTACTACTACTACTTCTACAAGTAGAACCACTACTACTACTGAAACAACAACCACTACTACTACTACAAGAACAACCACTACTACTACTACAAGTATTACAAGAAAAACCACTACTACTACTACAAGAACAACCACTACTACTTCTACAAGAACAACCACTACAACTACCACTACTACAACTACAAGAACAACCACTACTACTACAAGAACAACCACCACTACTACTACTGCTACTACAAGAACAACCGCTACTACTACTACTACTACTACAAGAACAACCACTACTACTTCTACAAGAACAACCACTACTTCTCCTACTACTACTAATACTACTACTACAAGAACAACCACTAATACTACTACTACTAAAAGAACAACCACTACTACTACTACAAGAACAACCACTACTACTACTAGTACTACTACTACTACTACTACTACTACAAGAACAACCACTACTACTACTACAAGTACAACGACGAGTACTACTACTACTACAAGAACAACCACTACTACTACTACTACTACAAGTAGAACCACTACTACTACTAAAACAACAACCACTACTACTACTACAAGAACAACCACTACTACTACTACAAGTATTACAAGAAAAACCACTACTACTACTACAAGAACAACCACTACTACTTCTACAAGAACAATCACTACAACTACCATTACTACAACTACAAGAACAACCACTACTACTACAAGAACAACCACCACTACTACTACTGCTACTACAAGAACAACCGCTACTACTACTACTACTGCTACAAGAACAACCACTACTACTTCTACAAGAACAACCACTACTTCTCCTACTACTACTACTACTACTAAAAGAACAACCACTACTACTACTACAAGAACAACCACTACTACTACTAGTACTACTACTACTACTACTACTACTACAAGAACAACCACTACTACTTCTAAAAGTACAGCCACAACTACTACTACAAGAATAACCCCTACTACTGCTATAAGAACAACCACTGCTTCTCCTACTACTCCTTATACTACAAGAACAAACACTTCTACTAGTAGTATTACAAGAAAAACCACTACTACTACTACAAGAACAACTGCTACTAATACTATTACAAGTACAACCACTACTACTACCAGAACAACCACTACTACTACTACAAGAGAAACCACTACTGCTACTACAGGAACAACCACTACTACTATTACTAGTATTACAACAACAACCAGTACTACCATTACAAGAACAAACACTACTATTTCCAGAAGTAAAACCACTACTACTACTGTTACTACAAGAACAACCAGCACCACTACTACTACTACAAGAACAACCACTACTACTACTACAAGAACAACCACTACAACTACCACTACTACAACTACAAGAACAACCACCACTACAACAACAAATACTACTACTACAAGAGAAACCACTTCTACTACTACTACTACTACAAGAACAACCACTACTACTACTACAAGAACAACCACTACAACTACCACTACTACAACTACAAGAACAACCACTACTACTACAAGAACAACCACCACTACTACTACTTCTACAAGAACAACCACTACTACTACTACAAGAACAACCGCCACTACTACTACTACTACTACAAGATCAACCACTACTACTACTACTACTACTTCTACAAGTAGAACCACTACTACTACTAAAACAACAACCACTACTACTACTACAAGAACAACCACTACTACTACTACAAGTATTACAAGAAAAACCACTACTACTACTACAAGAACAACCACTACTACTTCTACAAGAACAACCACTACTTCTCCTATTACTACTACTACTACTACAAGAACAACCACTACTACTACTACTACTACAAGAACAACCACTACTACTACTACTACTAAAAGAACAACCACTACTACTACTACAAGAACAACCACTACTACTACTAGTACTACTACTACTACTACTACAAGAACAACCACTACTACTTCTAAAAGTACAGCCACAACTAGTACTACAAGAATAACCCCTACTACTGCTACAAGAACAACCACTGCTTCTCCTACTACTACTTCTACTACAAGAACAACCACTACTACTAGTAGTATTACAAGAAAAACCACTACTACTACTACAAGAACATCTGCTACTAATGCTATTACAAGTACAACCACTACTACTACCAGAACAACCACTACTACTACTACAAGAGAAACCACTACTACTACTACAGGAACAACCACTACTACTATTACTAGTATTACAACAACAACCAGTACTACCATCACAAGAACAAACACTACTATTTCCACAAGTAAAACCACTACTACTACTGCTACTACAAGAACAACCAGCACCACTACTACTACTACAAGAACAACCACTACTACTACTACAAGAACAACCACTACAACTACCACTACTACAACTACAAGAACAACCACTACTACTACAAGAACAACCACCACTACAACAACAAATACTACTACTACAAGAGAAACCACTACTACTACTACTACTACTACTACTACAAGAACAACCACTACTACTACTACTACAAGAACAACCACTACAACTACCACTACTACAACTACAAGAACAACCACTACTACTACAAGAACAACCACCACTACTACTACTTCTACAAGAACAACCACTACTACTACTACAAGAACAACCGCCACTACTACTACTACTACTACAAGATCAACCACTACTACTACTACTACTACTTCTACAAGTAGAACCACTACTACTACTGAAACAACAACCACTACTACTACTACAAGAACAACCACTACTACTACTACAAGTATTACAAGAAAAACCACTACTACTACTACAAGAACAACCACTACTACTTCTACAAGAACAACCACTACAACTACCACTACTACAACTACAAGAACAACCACTACTACTACAAGAACAACCACCACTACTACTACTGCTACTACAAGAACAACCGCTACTACTACTACTACTACTACAAGAACAACCACTACTACTTCTACAAGAACAACCACTACTTCTCCTACTACTACTACTACTACTACTACAAGAACAACCACTAATACTACTACTACTAAAAGAACAACCACTACTACTACTACAAGAACAACCACTACTACTACTACTACTACTACTACTACTACTACTACTACTACTACAAGAACAACCACTACTACTACTACAAGTACAACGACGAGTACTACTACTACTACAAGAACAACCACTACTACTACTACTACTACTACAAGTAGAACCACTACTACTACTAAAACAACAACCACTACTACTACTACAAGAACAACCACTACTACTACTACAAGTATTACAAGAAAAACCACTACTACTACTACAAGAACAACCACTACTACTTCTACAAGAACAACCACTACAACTACCATTACTACAACTACAAGAACAACCACTACTACTACAAGAACAACCACCACTACTACTACTGCTACTACAAGAACAACCGCTACTACTACTACTACTGCTACAAGAACAACCACTACTACTTCTACAAGAACAACCACTACTTCTCCTACTACTACTACTACTACTACAAGAACAACCACTACTACTACTACTACTAAAAGAACAACCACTACTACTACTACAAGAACAACCACTACTACTACTAGTACTACTACTACTACTACTACTACTACAAGAACAACCACTACTACTTCTAAAAGTACAGCCACAACTACTACTACAAGAATAACCCCTACTACTGCTATAAGAACAACCACTGCTTCTCCTACTACTCCTTATACTACAAGAACAAACACTACTACTAGTAGTATTACAAGAAAAACCACGACTACTACTACAAGAACAACTGCTACTAATACTATTACAAGTACAACCACTACTACTACCAGAACAACCACTACTACTACTACAAGAGAAACCACTACTGCTACTACAGGAACAACCACTACTACTATTACTAGTATTACAACAACAACCAGTACTACCATTACAAGAACAAACACTACTATTTCCAGAAGTAAAACCACTACTACTACTGTTACTACAAGAACAACCAGCACCACTACTACTACTACAAGAACAACCACTACTACTACTACAAGAACAACCACTACAACTACCACTACTACAACTACAAGAACAACCACCACTACAACAACAAATACTACTACTACAAGAGAAACCACTTCTACTACTACTACTACCACTACAAGAACAACCACTACTACTACTACAAGAACAACCACTACAACTACCACTACTACAACTACAAGAACAACCACTACTACTACAAGAACAACCACCACTACTACTACTTCTACAAGAACAACCACTACTACTACTACAAGAACAACCGCCACTACTACTACTACTACTACAAGATCAACCACTACTACTACTACTACTACTTCTACAAGTAGAACCACTACTACTACTAAAACAACAACCACTACTACTACTACAAGAACAACCACTACTACTACTACAAGTATTACAAGAAAAACCACTACTACTACTACAAGAACAACCACTACTACTTCTACAAGAACAACCACTACAACTACCACTACTACAACTACAAGAACAACCACTACTACTACAAGAACAACCACCACTACTACTACTGCTACTACAAGAACAACCGCTACTACTACTACTACAAGAACAACCACTACTACTTCTACAAGAACAACCACTACTTCTCCTACTACTACTACTACTACTACAAGAACAACCACTAATACTACTACTACTAAAAGAACAACCACTACTACTACTACAAGAACAACCACTACTACTACTACTACTACTACTACTACTACAAGAACAACCACTACTACTACTACAAGTACAACCACGACTACTACTACTACTACTACAAGAACAACCACTACTACTACTACTACTACTACAAGTAGAACCACTACTACTACTAAAACAACAACCACTACTACTACTACAAGAACAACCACTACTACTACTACAAGTATTACAAGAAAAACCACTACTACTACTACAAGAACAACCACTACTACTTCTACAAGAACAACCACTACAACTACCAGTAGTACAACTACAAGAACAACCACTACTACTACAAGAACAACCACCACTACTACTACTGCTACTACAAGAACAACCGCTACTACTACTACTACTACAAGAACAACCACTACTACTTCTACAAGAACAACCACTACTTCTCCTACTACTACTACTACTACTACTACAAGAACAACCACTACTACTACTACTACTAAAAGAACAACCACTACTACTACTACAAGAACAACCACTACTACTACTAGTACTACTACTACTACTACTACAAGAACAACCACTACTACTTCTAAAAGTACAGCCACAACTACTACTACAAGAATAACCCCTACTACTGCTACAAGAACAACCACTGCTTCTCCTACTACTACTTCTACTACAAGAACAACCACTACTACTAGTAGTATTACAAGAAAAACCACTACTACTACTACAAGAACAACTGGTACTAATACTATTACAAGTACAACCACTACTACTACCAGAACAACCACTACTACTACTACAAGAGAAACCACTACTTCTACTACAGGAACAACCACTACTACTATTACTAGTATTACAACAACAACCAGTACTACCATTACAAGAACAAACACTACTATTTCCAGAAGTAAAACCACTACTACTACTGTTACTACAAGAACAACCAGCACCACTACTACTACCACAAGAACAACCACTACTACTACTACAAGAACAACCACTACAACTACCACTACTACAACTACAAGAACAACCACCACTACAACAACAAATACTACTACTACAAGAGAAACCACTTCTACTACTACTACTACTACTACTACTACAAGAACAACCACTACTACTACTACAAGAACAACCACTACAACTACCACTACTACAACTACAAGAACAACCACTACTACTACAAGAACAACCACCACTACTACTACTTCTACAAGAACAACCACTACTACTACTACAAGAACAACCGCCACTACTACTACTACTACTACTACTACAAGATCAACCACTACTACTACTACTACTACTTCTACAAGTAGAACCACTACTACTACTAAAACAACAACCACTACTACTACTACAAGAACAACCACTACTACTACTACAAGTATTACAAGAAAAACCACTACTACTACTACAAGAACAACCACTACTACTTCTACAAGAACAACCACTACAACTACCACTACTACAACTACAAGAACAACCACTACTACTACAAGAACAACCACCACTACTACTACTGCTACTACAAGAACAACCACTACTACTACTACTACTACTACAAGAACAACCACTACTACTTCTACAAGAACAACCACTACTTCTCCTACTACTACTACTACTACTACAAGAACAACCACTAATACTACTACTACTAAAAGAACAACCACTACTACTACTACAAGAACAACCACTACTACTACTACTACTACTACTACTACTACTACAAGAACAACCACTACTACTACTACAAGTACAACCACGACTACTACTACTACTACTACAAGAACAACCACTACTACTACTACTACTACTACAAGTAGAACCACTACTACTACTAAAACAACAACCACTACTACTACTACAAGAACAACCACTACTACTACTACAAGTATTACAAGAAAAACCACTACTACTACTACAAGAACAACCACTACTACTTCTACAAGAACAACCACTACAACTACCAGTACTACAACTACAAGAACAACCACTACTACTACAAGAACAACCACCACTACTACTACTGCTACTACAAGAACAACCGCTACTACTACTACTACTACAAGAACAACCACTACTACTTCTACAAGAACAACCACTACTTCTCCTACTACTACTACTACTACTACTACAAGAACAACCACTACTACTACTACTACTAAAAGAACAACCACTACTACTACTACAAGAACAACCACTACTACTACTAGTACTACTACTACTACTACTACAAGAACAACCACTACTACTTCTAAAAGTACAGCCACAACTACTACTACAAGAATAACCCCTACTACTGCTACAAGAACAACCACTGCTTCTCCTACTACTACTTCTACTACAAGAACAACCACTACTACTAGTAGTATTACAAGAAAAACCACTACTACTACTACAAGAACATCTGCTACTAATGCTATTACAAGTACAACCACTACTACTACCAGAACAACCACTACTACTACTACAAGAGAAACCACTACTACTACTACAGGAACAACCACTACTACTATTACTAGTATTACAACAACAACCAGTACTACCATTACAAGAACAAACACTACTATTTCCAGAAGTAAAACCACTACTACTACTGCTACTACAAGAACAACCAGCACCACTACTACTACTACAAGAACAACCACTACTACTACTACAAGAACAACCACTACAACTACCACTACTACAACTACAAGAACAACCACTACTACTACAAGAACAACCACCACTACAACAACAAATACTACTACTACAAGACAAACCACTACTACTACTACTACTACTACTACAAGAACAACCACTACTACTACTACTACAAGAACAACCACTACAACTACCACTACTACAACTACAAGAACAACCACTACTACTACAAGAACAACCACCACTACTACTACTTCTACAAGAACAACCACTACTACTACTACAAGAACAACCGCCACTACTACTACTACTACTACTACAAGATCAACCACTACTACTACTACTACTACTTCTACAAGTAGAACCACTACTACTACTGAAACAACAACCACTACTACTACTACAAGAACAACCACTACTACTACTACAAGTATTACAAGAAAAACCACTACTACTACTACAAGAACAACCACTACTACTACTACAAGAACAACCACTACAACTACCAATACTACAACTCCAAGAACAACCACTACTACTACAAGAACAACCACCACTACTACTACTGCTACTACAAGAACAACCGCTACTACTACTACTACTACTACAAGAACAACCACTACTACTTCTACAAGAACAACCACTACTTCTCCTACTACTACTAATACTACTACTACAAGAACAACCACTAATACTACTACTACTAAAAGAACAACCACTACTACTACTACAAGAACAACCACTACTACTACTACTACTACTACTACTACTACTACAAGAACAACCACTACTACTACTACAAGTACAACCACGACTACTACTACTACTACAAGAACAACCACTACTACTACTACTACTACTACAAGTAGAACCACTACTACTACTAAAACAACAACCACTACTACTACTACAAGAACAACCACTACTACTACTACAAGTATTACAAGAAAAACCACTACTACTACTACAAGAACAACCACTACTACTTCTACAAGAACAACCACTACAACTACCAGTACTACAACTACAAGAACAACCACTACTACTACAAGAACAACCACCACTACTACTACTGCTACTACAAGAACAACCGCTACTACTACTACTACTACAAGAACAACCACTACTACTTCTACAAGAACAACCACTACTTCTCCTACTACTACTACTACTACTACTACAAGAACAACCACTACTACTACTACTACTAAAAGAACAACCACTACTACTACTACAAGAACATCTGCTACTAATGCTATTACAAGTACAACCACTACTACTACCAGAACAACCACTACTACTACTACAAGAGAAACCACTACTACTACTACAGGAACAACCACTACTACTATTACTAGTATTACAACAACAACCAGTACTACCATTACAAGAACAAACACTACTATTTCCAGAAGTAAAACCACTACTACTACTGCTACTACAAGAACAACCAGCACCACTACTACTACTACAAGAACAACCACTACTACTACTACAGGAACAACCACTACAACTACCACTACTACAACTACAAGAACAACCACCACTACAACAACAAATACTACTACTACAAGAGAAACCACTTCTACTACTACTACTACTACTACAAGAACAACCACTACTACTACTACAAGAACAACCACTACAACTACCACTACTACAACTACAAGAACAACCACTACTACTACAAGAACAACCACCACTACTACTACTTCTACAAGAACAACCACTACTACTACTACAAGAACAACCGCCACTACTACTACTACTACTACTACAAGATCAACCACTACTACTACTACTACTACTTCTACAAGTAGAACCACTACTACTACTAAAACAACAACCACTACTACTACTACAAGAACAACCACTACTACTACTACAAGTATTACAAGAAAAACCACTACTACTACTACAAGAACAACCACTACTACTTCTACAAGAACAACCACTACAACTACCACTACTACAACTACAAGAACAACCACTACTACTACAAGAACAACCACCACTACTACTACTGCTACTACAAGAACAACCGCTACTACTACTACTACTACTAGAAGAACAACCACTACTACTTCTACAAGAACAACCACTACTTCTCCTACTACTACTAATACTACTACTACAAGAACAACCACTAATACTACTACTACTAAAAGAACAACCACTACTACTACTACAAGAACAACCACTACTACTACTACTACTACTACTACTACTACTACAAGAACAACCACTACTACTACTACAAGTACAACCACGACTACTACTACTACTACAAGAACAACCACTACTACTACTACTACTACTACAAGTAGAACCACTACTACTACTGAAACAACAACCACTACTACTACTACAAGAACAACCACTACTACTACTACAAGTATTACAAGAAAAACCACTACTACTACTACAAGAACAACCACTACTACTTCTACAAGAACAACCACTACAACTACCACTACTACAACTACAAGAACAACCACTACTACTACAAGAACAACCACCACTACTACTACTGCTACTACAAGAACAACCGCTACTACTACTACTACTACTAGAAGAACAACCACTACTACTTCTACAAGAACAACCACTACTTCTCCTACTACTACTAATACTACTACTACAAGAACAACCACTAATACTACTACTACTAAAAGAACAACCACTACTACTACTACAAGAACAACCACTACTACTACTACTACTACTACTACTACTACTACAAGAACAACCACTACTACTACTACAAGTACAACCACGACTACTACTACTACTACAAGAACAACCACTACTACTACTACTACTACTACAAGTAGAACCACTACTACTACTAAAACAACAACCACTACTACTACTACAAGAACAACCACTACTACTACTACAAGTATTACAAGAAAAACCACTACTACTACTACAAGAACAACCACTACTACTTCTACAAGAACAACCACTACAACTACCAGTAGTACAACTACAAGAACAACCACTACTACTACAAGAACAACCACCACTACTACTACTGCTACTACAAGAACAACCGCTACTACTACTACTACTACAAGAACAACCACTACTACTTCTACAAGAACAACCACTACTTCTCCTACTACTACTACTACTACTACTACAAGAACAACCACTACTACTACTACTACTAAAAGAACAACCACTACTACTACTACAAGAACAACCACTACTACTACTAGTACTACTACTACTACTACTACTACAAGAACAACCACTACTACTTCTAAAAGTACAGCCACAACTACTACTACAAGAATAACCCCTACTACTGCTACAAGAACAACCACTGCTTCTCCTACTACTACTTCTACTACAAGAACAACCACTACTACTAGTAGTATTACAAGAAAAACCACTACTACTACTACAAGAACAACTGGTACTAATACTATTACAAGTACAACCACTACTACTACCAGAACAACCACTACTACTACTACAAGAGAAACCACTACTTCTACTACAGGAACAACCACTACTACTATTACTAGTATTACAACAACAACCAGTACTACCATTACAAGAACAAACACTACTATTTCCAGAAGTAAAACCACTACTACTACTGTTACTACAAGAACAACCAGCACCACTACTACTACCACAAGAACAACCACTACTACTACTACAAGAACAACCACTACAACTACCACTACTACAACTACAAGAACAACCACCACTACAACAACAAATACTACTACTACAAGAGAAACCACTTCTACTACTACTACTACTACTACTACTACAAGAACAACCACTACTACTACTACAAGAACAACCACTACAACTACCACTACTACAACTACAAGAACAACCACTACTACTACAAGAACAACCACCACTACTACTACTTCTACAAGAACAACCACTACTACTACTACAAGAACAACCGCCACTACTACTACTACTACTACTACTACAAGATCAACCACTACTACTACTACTACTACTTCTACAAGTAGAACCACTACTACTACTAAAACAACAACCACTACTACTACTACAAGAACAACCACTACTACTACTACAAGTATTACAAGAAAAACCACTACTACTACTACAAGAACAACCACTACTACTTCTACAAGAACAACCACTACAACTACCACTACTACAACTACAAGAACAACCACTACTACTACAAGAACAACCACCACTACTACTACTGCTACTACAAGAACAACCACTACTACTACTACTACTACTACAAGAACAACCACTACTACTTCTACAAGAACAACCACTACTTCTCCTACTACTACTACTACTACTACAAGAACAACCACTAATACTACTACTACTAAAAGAACAACCACTACTACTACTACAAGAACAACCACTACTACTACTACTACTACTACTACTACTACTACTACAAGAACAACCACTACTACTACTACAAGTACAACCACGACTACTACTACTACTACTACAAGAACAACCACTACTACTACTACTACTACTACAAGTAGAACCACTACTACTACTAAAACAACAACCACTACTACTACTACAAGAACAACCACTACTACTACTACAAGTATTACAAGAAAAACCACTACTACTACTACAAGAACAACCACTACTACTTCTACAAGAACAACCACTACAACTACCAGTACTACAACTACAAGAACAACCACTACTACTACAAGAACAACCACCACTACTACTACTGCTACTACAAGAACAACCGCTACTACTACTACTACTACAAGAACAACCACTACTACTTCTACAAGAACAACCACTACTTCTCCTACTACTACTACTACTACTACTACAAGAACAACCACTACTACTACTACTACTAAAAGAACAACCACTACTACTACTACAAGAACAACCACTACTACTACTAGTACTACTACTACTACTACTACAAGAACAACCACTACTACTTCTAAAAGTACAGCCACAACTACTACTACAAGAATAACCCCTACTACTGCTACAAGAACAACCACTGCTTCTCCTACTACTACTTCTACTACAAGAACAACCACTACTACTAGTAGTATTACAAGAAAAACCACTACTACTACTACAAGAACATCTGCTACTAATGCTATTACAAGTACAACCACTACTACTACCAGAACAACCACTACTACTACTACAAGAGAAACCACTACTACTACTACAGGAACAACCACTACTACTATTACTAGTATTACAACAACAACCAGTACTACCATTACAAGAACAAACACTACTATTTCCAGAAGTAAAACCACTACTACTACTGCTACTACAAGAACAACCAGCACCACTACTACTACTACAAGAACAACCACTACTACTACTACAAGAACAACCACTACAACTACCACTACTACAACTACAAGAACAACCACTACTACTACAAGAACAACCACCACTACAACAACAAATACTACTACTACAAGACAAACCACTACTACTACTACTACTACTACTACAAGAACAACCACTACTACTACTACTACAAGAACAACCACTACAACTACCACTACTACAACTACAAGAACAACCACTACTACTACAAGAACAACCACCACTACTACTACTTCTACAAGAACAACCACTACTACTACTACAAGAACAACCGCCACTACTACTACTACTACTACTACAAGATCAACCACTACTACTACTACTACTACTTCTACAAGTAGAACCACTACTACTACTGAAACAACAACCACTACTACTACTACAAGAACAACCACTACTACTACTACAAGTATTACAAGAAAAACCACTACTACTACTACAAGAACAACCACTACTACTACTACAAGAACAACCACTACAACTACCAATACTACAACTCCAAGAACAACCACTACTACTACAAGAACAACCACCACTACTACTACTGCTACTACAAGAACAACCGCTACTACTACTACTACTACTACAAGAACAACCACTACTACTTCTACAAGAACAACCACTACTTCTCCTACTACTACTAATACTACTACTACAAGAACAACCACTAATACTACTACTACTAAAAGAACAACCACTACTACTACTACAAGAACAACCACTACTACTACTACTACTACTACTACTACTACTACAAGAACAACCACTACTACTACTACAAGTACAACCACGACTACTACTACTACTACAAGAACAACCACTACTACTACTACTACTACTACAAGTAGAACCACTACTACTACTAAAACAACAACCACTACTACTACTACAAGAACAACCACTACTACTACTACAAGTATTACAAGAAAAACCACTACTACTACTACAAGAACAACCACTACTACTTCTACAAGAACAACCACTACAACTACCAGTACTACAACTACAAGAACAACCACTACTACTACAAGAACAACCACCACTACTACTACTGCTACTACAAGAACAACCGCTACTACTACTACTACTACAAGAACAACCACTACTACTTCTACAAGAACAACCACTACTTCTCCTACTACTACTACTACTACTACTACAAGAACAACCACTACTACTACTACTACTAAAAGAACAACCACTACTACTACTACAAGAACATCTGCTACTAATGCTATTACAAGTACAACCACTACTACTACCAGAACAACCACTACTACTACTACAAGAGAAACCACTACTACTACTACAGGAACAACCACTACTACTATTACTAGTATTACAACAACAACCAGTACTACCATTACAAGAACAAACACTACTATTTCCAGAAGTAAAACCACTACTACTACTGCTACTACAAGAACAACCAGCACCACTACTACTACTACAAGAACAACCACTACTACTACTACAGGAACAACCACTACAACTACCACTACTACAACTACAAGAACAACCACCACTACAACAACAAATACTACTACTACAAGAGAAACCACTTCTACTACTACTACTACTACTACAAGAACAACCACTACTACTACTACAAGAACAACCACTACAACTACCACTACTACAACTACAAGAACAACCACTACTACTACAAGAACAACCACCACTACTACTACTTCTACAAGAACAACCACTACTACTACTACAAGAACAACCGCCACTACTACTACTACTACTACTACAAGATCAACCACTACTACTACTACTACTACTTCTACAAGTAGAACCACTACTACTACTAAAACAACAACCACTACTACTACTACAAGAACAACCACTACTACTACTACAAGTATTACAAGAAAAACCACTACTACTACTACAAGAACAACCACTACTACTTCTACAAGAACAACCACTACAACTACCACTACTACAACTACAAGAACAACCACTACTACTACAAGAACAACCACCACTACTACTACTGCTACTACAAGAACAACCGCTACTACTACTACTACTACTAGAAGAACAACCACTACTACTTCTACAAGAACAACCACTACTTCTCCTACTACTACTAATACTACTACTACAAGAACAACCACTAATACTACTACTACTAAAAGAACAACCACTACTACTACTACAAGAACAACCACTACTACTACTACTACTACTACTACTACTACTACAAGAACAACCACTACTACTACTACAAGTACAACCACGACTACTACTACTACTACAAGAACAACCACTACTACTACTACTACTACTACAAGTAGAACCACTACTACTACTAAAACAACAACCACTACTACTACTACAAGAACAACCACTACTACTACTACAAGTATTACAAGAAAAACCACTACTACTACTACAAGAACAACCACTACTACTTCTACAAGAACAACCACTACAACTACCAGTACTACAACTACAAGAACAACCACTACTACTACAAGAACAACCACCACTACTACTACTGCTACTACAAGAACAACCGCTACTACTACTACTACTACAAGAACAACCACTACTACTTCTACAAGAACAACCACTACTTCTCCTACTACTACTACTACTACTACTACAAGAACAACCACTACTACTACTACTACTAAAAGAACAACCACTACTACTACTACAAGAACATCTGCTACTAATGCTATTACAAGTACAACCACTACTACTACCAGAACAACCACTACTACTACTACAAGAGAAACCACTACTACTACTACAGGAACAACCACTACTACTATTACTAGTATTACAACAACAACCAGTACTACCATTACAAGAACAAACACTACTATTTCCAGAAGTAAAACCACTACTACTACTGCTACTACAAGAACAACCAGCACCACTACTACTACTACAAGAACAACCACTACTACTACTACAGGAACAACCACTACAACTACCACTAATACAACTACAAGAACAACCACCACTACAACAACAAATACTACTACTACAAGAGAAACCACTTCTACTACTACTACTACTACTACAAGAACAACCACTACTACTACTACAAGAACAACCACTACAACTACCACTACTACAACTACAAGAACAACCACTACTACTACAAGAACAACCACCACTACTACTACTTCTACAAGAACAACCACTACTACTACTACAAGAACAACCGCCACTACTACTACTACTACTACTACAAGATCAACCACTACTACTACTACTACTACTTCTACAAGTAGAACCACTACTACTACTAAAACAACAACCACTACTACTACTACAAGAACAACCACTACTACTACTACAAGTATTACAAGAAAAACCACTACTACTACTACAAGAACAACCACTACTACTTCTACAAGAACAACCACTACAACTACCACTACTACAACTACAAGAACAACCACTACTACTACAAGAACAACCACCACTACTACTACTGCTACTACAAGAACAACCGCTGCTACTACTACTACTACTACAAGAACAACCACTACTACTTCTACAAGAACAACCACTACTTCTCCTACTACTACCAATACTACTACTACAAGAACAACCACTAATACTACTACTACTAAAAGAACAACCACTACTACTACTACAAGAACAACCACTACTACTACTACTACTACTACTACTACTACTACTACAAGAACAACCACTACTACTACTACTACAAGTACAACCACGACTACTACTACTACTACAAGAACAACCACTACTACTACTACTACTACTACAAGTAGAACCACTACTACTACTAAAACAACAACCACTACTACTACTACAAGAACAACCACTACTACTACTACAAGTATTACAATAAAAACCACTACTACTACTACAAGAACAACCACTACTACTTCTACAAGAACAACCACTACAACTACCAGTACTACAACTACAAGAACAACCACTACTACTACAAGAACAACCACCACTACTACTACTGCTACTACAAGAACAACCGCTACTACTACTACTACTACAAGAACAACCACTACTACTTCTACAAGAACAACCACTACTACTACTAGTACTACTACTACTACTACTACAAGAACAACCACTACTACTTCTAAAAGTACAGCCACAACTACTACTACAAGAATAACCCCTACTACTGCTACAAGAACAACCACTGCTTCTCCTACTACTACTTCTACTACAAGAACAACCACTACTACTAGTAGTATTACAAGAAAAACCACTACTACTACTACAAGAACATCTGCTACTAATGCTATTACAAGTACAACCACTACTACTACCAGAACAACCACTACTACTACTACAAGAGAAACCACTACTACTACTACTACAGGAACAACCACTACTACTATTACTAGTATTACAACAACAACCAGTACTACCATTACAAGAACAAACACTACTATTTCCAGAAGTAAAACCACTACTACTACTGCTACTACAAGAACAACCAGCACCACTACTACTACTACAAGAACAACCACTACTACTACTACAAGAACAACCACTACAACTACCACTACTACAACTACAAGAACAACCACTACTACTACAAGAACAACCACCACTACAACAACAAATACTACTACTACAAGAGAAACCACTACTACTACTACTACTACTACTACAAGAACAACCACTACTACTACTACTACAAGAACAACCACTACAACTACCACTACTACAAGTACAAGAACAACCACTACTACTACAAGAACAACCACCACTACTACTACTTCTACAAGAACAACCACTACTACTACTACAAGAACAACCGCCACTACTACTACTACTACTACTACTACAAGATCAACCACTACTACTACTACTACTACTTCTACAAGTAGAACCACTACTACTACTGAAACAACAACCACTACTACTACTACAAGAACAACCACTACTACTACTACAAGTATTACAAGAAAAACCACTACTACTACTACAAGAACAACCACTACTACTTCTACAAGAACAACCACTACAACTACCAATACTACAACTCCAAGAACAACCACTACTACTACAAGAACAACCACCACTACTACTACTGCTACTACAAGAACAACCGCTACTACTACTACTACTACTACAAGAACAACCACTACTACTTCTACAAGAACAACCACTACTTCTCCTACTACTACTACTACTACTACTACAAGAACAACCACTAATACTACTACTACTAAAAGAACAACCACTACTACTACTACAAGAACAACCACTACTACTACTAGTACTACTACTACTACTACAACTACTACAAGAACAACCACTACTACTACTACAAGTACAACCACGACTACTACTACTACTACAAGAAAAACCACTACTACTACTACAAGTAGAACCACTACTACTACTAAAACAACAACCACTACTACTACTACAAGAACAACCACTACTACTACTACAAGTATTACAAGAAAAACCACTACTACTACTACAAGAACAACCACTACTACTTCTACAAGAACAACCACTACAACTACCATTACTACAACTACAAGAACAACCACTACTACTACAAGAACAACCACCACTACTACTACTGCTACTACAAGAACAACCGCTACTACTACTACTACTTCTACAAGAACAACCACTACTTCTCCTACTACTACTACTACTACAAGAACAACCACTACTACTACTACTACTAAAAGAACAACCACTACTACTACTACAAGAACAACCACTACTACTACTAGTACTACTACTACTACTACTACTACTACAAGAACAACCACTACTACTTCTAAAAGTACAGCCACAACTACTACTACAAGAATAACCCCTACTACTGCTATAAGAACAACCACTGCTTCTCCTACTACTCCTTATACTACAAGAACAAACACTACTACTAGTAGTATTACAAGAAAAACCACTACTACTACTACAAGAACAACTGCTACTAATACTATTACAAGTACAACCACTACTACTACCAGAACAACCACTACTACTACTACAAGAGAAACCACTACTGCTACTACAGGAACAACCACTACTACTATTACTAGTATTACAACAACAACCAGTACTACCATTACAAGAACAAACACTACTATTTCCAGAAGTAAAACCACTACTACTACTGTTACTACAAGAAC
This sequence comes from Alligator mississippiensis, assembly GCF_030867095.1. Lineage (NCBI taxonomy): Eukaryota > Metazoa > Chordata > Crocodylia > Alligatoridae > Alligator > Alligator mississippiensis. The sequence goes on from NC_081832.1 coordinate 33,636,247, forward strand.
AACCAGCACTACTACTACTACTACAAGAACAACCACTACTACTACTACAAGAACAACCACTACAACTACCACTACTACAACTACAAGAACAACCACCACTACAACCACAAATACTACTACTACAAGAGAAACCACTTCTACTACTACTACTACTACTACAAGAACAACCACTACTACTACTACTACAAGAACAACCACTACAACTACCACTACTACAACTACAAGAACAACCACTACTACTACAAGAACAACCACCACTACTACTACTTCTACAAGAACAACCACTACTACTACTACAAGAACAACCGCCACTACTACTACTACTACTACTACAAGATCAACCACTACTACTACTACTACTACTTCTACAAGTAGAACCACTACTACTACTAAAACAACAACCACTACTACTACTACAAGAACAACCACTACTACTACTACAAGTATTACAAGAAAAACCACTACTACTACTACAAGAACAACCACTACTACTTCTACAAGAACAACCACTACAACTACCACTACTACAACTACAAGAACAACCACTACTACTACAAGAACAACCACCACTACTACTACTGCTACTACAAGAACAACCGCTACTACTACTACTACTACTACAAGAACAACCACTACTACTTCTACAAGAACAACCACTACTTCTCCTAGTACTACTACTACTACTACAAGAACAACCACTAATACTACTACTACTAAAAGAACAACCACTACTACTACTACAAGAACAACCACTACTACTACTACTACTACTACTACTACTACAAGAACAACCACTACTACTACTACAAGTACAACCACGACTACTACTACTACTACTACAAGAACAACCACTACTACTACTACTACTACTACAAGTAGAACCACTACTACTACTAAAACAACAACCACTACTACTACTACAAGAACAACCACTACTACTACTACTACAAGAACAACCACTACTACTTCTACAAGAACAACCACTACTTCTCCTACTACTACTAATACTACTACTACAAGAACAAACACTAATACTACTACTACTAAAAGAACAACCACTACTACTACTACAAGAACAACCACTACTACTACTAGTACTACTACTACTACTACTACAAGAACAACCACTACTACTACTACAAGTACAACGACGAATACTACTACTACTACAAGAACAACCACTACTACTACTACTACTACTACAAGTAGAACCACTACTACTACTAAAACAACAACCACTACTACTACTACAAGAACAACCACTACTACTACTACAAGTATTACAAGAAAAACCACTACTACTACTACAAGAACAACCACTACTACTTCTACAAGAACAACCACTACAACTACCATTACTACAACTACAAGAACAACCACTACTACTACAAGAACAACCACCACTACTACTACTGCTACTACAAGAACAACCGCTACTACTACTACTACTGCTACAAGAACAACCACTACTACTTCTACAAGAACAACCACTACTTCTCCTACTACTACTACTACTACTACAAGAACAACCACTACTACTACTACTAAAAGAACAACCACTACTACTACTACAAGAACAACCACTACTACTACTAGTACTACTACTACTACTACTACTACAAGAACAACCACTACTACTTCTAAAAGTACAGCCACAACTACTACTACAAGAATAACCCCTACTACTGCTATAAGAACAACCACTGCTTCTCCTACTACTCCTTATACTACAAGAACAAACACTACTACTAGTAGTATTACAAGAAAAACCACTACTACTACTACAAGAACAACTGCTACTAATACTATTACAAGTACAACCACTACTACTACCAGAACAACCACTACTACTACTACAAGAGAAACCACTACTGCTACTACAGGAACAACCACTACTACTATTACTAGTATTACAACAATAACCAGTACTACCATTACAAGAACAAACACTACTATTTCCAGAAGTAAAACCACTACTACTACTGTTACTACAAGAACAACCAGCACCACTACCACTACTACAAGAACAACCACTTCTACTACTACAAGAACAACCACTACAACTACCACTACTACAACTACAAGAACAACCACCACTACAACAACAAATACTACTACTACAAGAGAATCCACTTCTACTACTACTACTACTACTACAAGAACAACCACTACTACTACTACAAGAACAACCACTACAACTACCACTACTACAACTACAAGAACAACCACTACTACTACAAGAACAACCACCACTACTACTACTTCTACAAGAACAACCACTACTACTACTACAAGAACAACCGCCACTACTACTACTACTACTACTACAAGATCAACCACTACTACTACTACTACTACTTCTACAAGTAGAACCACTACTACTACTAAAACAACAACCACTACTACTACTACAAGAACAACCACTACTACTACTACAAGTATTACAAGAAAAACCACTACTACTACTACAAGAACAACCACTACTACTTCTACAAGAACAACCACTACAACTACCACTACTACAACTACAAGAACAACCACTACTACTACAAGAACAACCACCACTACTACTACTGCTACTACAAGAACAACCGCTACTACTACTACTACAAGAACAACCACTACTACTTCTACAAGAACAACCACTACTTCTCCTACTACTACTACTACTACTACAAGAACAACCACTAATACTACTACTACTAAAAGAACAACCACTACTACTACTACAAGAACAACCACTACTACTACTACTACTACTACTACTACTACAAGAACAACCACTACTACTACTACAAGTACAACCACGACTACTACTACTACTACTACAAGAACAACCACTACTACTACTACTACTACTACAAGTAGAACCACTACTACTACTAAAACAACAACCACTACTACTACTACAAGAACAACCACTACTACTACTACAAGTATTACAAGAAAAACCACTACTACTACTACAAGAACAACCACTACTACTTCTACAAGAACAACCACTACAACTACCAGTAGTACAACTACAAGAACAACCACTACTACTACAAGAACAACCACCACTACTACTACTGCTACTACAAGAACAACCGCTACTACTACTACTACTACAAGAACAACCACTACTACTTCTACAAGAACAACCACTACTTCTCCTCCTACTACTACTACTACTACTACAAGAACAACCGCTACTACTACTACTACTAAAAGAACAACCACTACTACTACTACAAGAACAACCACTACTACTACTAATACTACTACTACTACTACTACAAGAACAACCACTACTACTTCTAAAAGTACAGCCACAACTACTACTACAAGAATAACCCCTACTACTGCTACAAGAACAACCACTGCTTCTCCTACTACTACTTCTACTACAAGAACAACCACTACTACTAGTAGTATTACAAGAAAAACCACTACTACTACTACAAGAACATCTGCTACTAATGCTATTACAAGTACAACCACTACTACTACCAGAACAACCACTACTACTACTACAAGAGAAACCACTACTACTACTACAGCAACAACCACTACTACTATTACTAGTATTACAACAACAACCAGTACTACCATTACAAGAACAAACACTACTATTTCCAGAAGTAAAACCACTACTACTACTGCTACTACAAGAACAACCAGCACCACTACTACTACAAGAACAACCACTACTACTACTACAAGAACAACCACTACAACTACCACTACTACAACTACAAGAACAACCACTACTACTACAAGAACAACCACCACTACAACAACAAATACTACTACTACAAGAGAAACCACTACTACTACTACTACTACTACAAGAACAACCACTACTACTACTACTACAAGAACAACCACTACAACTACCACTACTACAACTACAAGAACAACCACTACTACTACAAGAACAACCACCACTACTACTACTTCTACAAGAACAACCACTACTACTTCTACAAGAACAACCGCCACTACTACTACTACTACTACTACAAGATCAACCACTACTACTACTACTACTACTTCTACAAGTAGAACCACTACTACTACTGAAACAACAACCACTACTACTACTACAAGAACAACCACTACTACTACTACAAGTATTACAAGGAAAACCACTACTACTACTACAAGAACAACCACTACTACTTCTACAAGAACAACCACTACAACTACCATTACTACAACTACAAGAACAACCACTACTACTACAAGAACAACCACCACTACTACTACTGCTACTACAAGAACAACCGCTACTACTACTACTACTACTACAAGAACAACCACTACTACTTCTACAAGAACAACCACTACTTCTCCTACTACTACTACTACTACTACAAGAACAACCACTACTACTACTACTACTAAAAGAACAACCACTACTACTACTACAAGAACAACCACTACTACTACTACTACTACTACTACTACTACTACTACTACAAGAACAACCACTACTACTTCTAAAAGTACAGCCACAACTACTACTACAAGAATAACCCCTACTACTGCTACAAGAACAACCACTGCTTCTCCTACTACTCCTTATACTACAAGAACAAACACTACTACTAGTAGTATTACAAGAAAAACCACTACTACTACTACAAGAACAACTGGTACTAATACTATTACAAGTACAACCACTACTACTACCAGAACAACCACTACTACTACTACAAGAGAAACCACTACTTCTACTACAGGAACAACCACTACTACTATTACTAGTATTACAACAACAACCAGTACTACCATTACAAGAACAAACACTACTATTTCCAGAAGTAAAACCACTACTACTACTGTTACTACAAGAACAACCAGCACCACTACTACTACCACAAGGACAACCACTACTACTACTACAAGAACAACCACTACAACTACCACTACTACAACTACAAGAACAACCACCACTACAACAACAAATACTACTACTACAAGAGAAACCACTTCTACTACTACTACTACTACTACTACAAGAACAACCACTACTACTACTACAAGAACAACCACTACAACTACCACTACTACAACTACAAGAACAACCACTACTACTACAAGAACAACCACCACTACTACTACTTCTACAAGAACAACCACTACTACTACTACAAGAACAACCGCCACTACTACTACTACTACTACTACTACTACTACAAGATCAACCACTACTTCTACTACTACTACTTCTACAAGTAGAACCACTACTACTACTAAAACAACAACCACTACTACTACTACAAGAACAACCACTACTACTACTACAAGTATTACAAGAAAAACCACTACTACTACTACAAGAACAACCACTACTACTTCTACAAGAACAACCACTACAACTACCACTACTACAACTACAAGAACAACCACTACTACTACAAGAACAACCACCACTACTACTACTGCTACTACAAGAACAGCCACTACTACTACTACTACTACTACTACAAGAACAACCACTACTACTTCTACAAGAACAACCACTACTTCTCCTACTACTACTACTACTACTACAAGAACAACCACTAATACTACTACTACTAAAAGAACAACCACTACTACTACTACAAGAACAACCACTACTACTACTACTACTACTACTACTACAAGAACAACCACTACTACTACTACAAGTACAGCCACGACTACTACTACTACTACTACAAGAACAACCACTACTACTACTACTACTACTACAAGTAGAACCACTACTACTACTAAAACAACAACCACTACTACTACTACAAGAACAACCACTACTACTACTACAAGTATTACAAGAAAAACCACTACTACTACTACAAGAACAACCACTACTACTTCTACAAGAACAACCACTACAACTACCAGTACTACAACTACAAGAACAACCACTACTACTACAAGAACAACCACCACTACTACTACTGCTACTACAAGAACAACCGCTACTACTACTACTACTACAAGAACAACCACTACTACTTCTACAAGAACAACCACTACTTCTCCTACTACTACTACTACTACTACTACAAGAACAACCACTACTACTACTACTACTAAAACAACAACCACTACTACTACTACAAGAACAACCACTACTACTACTAGTACTACTACTACTACTACTACAAGAACAACCACTACTACTTCTAAAAGTACAGCCACAACTACTACTACAAGAATAACCCCTACTACTGCTACAAGAACAACCACTGCTTCTCCTACTACTACTTCTACTACAAGAACAACCACTACTACTAGTAGTATTACAAGAAAAACCACTACTACTACTACAAGAACATCTGCTACTAATGCTATTACAAGTACAACCACTACTACTACCAGAACAACCACTACTACTACTACAAGAGAAACCACTACTACTACTACAGGAACAACCACTACTACTATTACTAGTATTACAACAACAACCAGTACTACCATTACAAGAACAAACACTACTATTTCCAGAAGTAAAACCACTACTACTACTGCTACTACAAGAACAACCAGCACCACTACTACTACTACAAGAACAACCACTACTACTACTACAAGAACAACCACTACAACTACCACTACTACAACTACAAGAACAACCACTACTACTGCAAGAACAACCACCACTACAACAACAAATACTACTACTACAAGAGAAACCACTACTACTACTACTACTACTACAAGAACAACCACTACTACTACTACTACAAGAACAACCACTACAACTACCACTACTACAACTACAAGAACAACCACTACTACTACAAGAACAACCACCACTACTACTACTTCTACAAGAACAACCACTACTACTACTACAAGAACAACCGCCACTACTACTACTACTACTACTACAAGATCAACCACTACTACTACTACTACTACTTCTACAAGTAGAACCACTACTACTACTGAAACAACAACCACTACTACTACTACAAGAACAACCACTAGTACTACTACAAGTATTACAAGGAAAACCACTACTACTACTACAAGAACAACCACTACTACTTCTACAAGAACAACCACTACAACTACCATTACTACAACTACAAGAACAACCACTACTACTACAAGAACAACCACCACTACTACTACTGCTACTACAAGAACAACCGCTACTACTACTACTACTACTACAAGAACAACCACTACTACTTCTACAAGAACAACCACTACTTCTCCTACTACTACTACTACTACTACAAGAACAACCACTACTACTACTACTACTAAAAGAACAACCACTACTACTACTACAAGAACAACCACTACTACTACTAGTACTACTACTACTACTACTACTACAAGAACAACCACTACTACTTCTAAAAGTACAGCCACAACTACTACTACAAGAATAACCCCTACTACTGCTACAAGAACAACCACTGCTTCTCCTACTACTCCTTATACTACAAGAACAAACACTACTACTAGTAGTATTACAAGAAAAACCACTACTACTACTACAAGAACAACTGGTACTAATACTATTACAAGTACAACCACTACTACTACCAGAACAACCACTACTAATACTACAAGAGAAACCACTACTTCTACTGCAGGAACAACCACTACTACTATTACTAGTATTACAACAACAACCAGTACTACCATTACAAGAACAAACACTACTATTTCCAGAAGTAAAACCACTACTACTACTGTTACTACAAGAACAACCAGCACCACTACTACTACCACAAGGACAACCACTACTACTACTACAAGAACAACCACTACAACTACCACTACTACAACTACAAGAACAACCACCACTACAACAACAAATACTACTACTACAAGAGAAACCACTTCTACTACTACTACTACTACTACTACAAGAACAACCACTACTACTACTACAAGAACAACCACTACAACTACCACTACTACAACTACAAGAACAACCACTACTACTACAAGAACAACCACCACTACTACTACTTCTACAAGAACAACCACTACTACTACTACAAGAACAACCGCCACTACTACTACTACTACTACTACAAGATCAACCACTACTACTACTACTACTACTTCTACAAGTAGAACCACTACTACTACTAAAACAACAACCACTACTACTACTACAAGAACAACCACTACTACTACTACAAGTATTACAAGAAAAACCACTACTACTACTACAAGAACAACCACTACTACTTCTACAAGAACAACCACTACAACTACCACTACTACAACTACAAGAACAACCACTACTACTACAAGAACAACCACCACTACTACTACTGCTACTACAAGAACAACCACTACTACTACTACTACTACAAGAACAACCACTACTACTTCTACAAGAACAACCACTACTTCTCCTACTACTACTACTACTACTACAAGAACAACCACTAATACTACTACTACTAAAAGAACAACCACTACTACTACTACAAGAACAACCACTACTACTACTACTACTACTACTACTACTACTACTACAAGAACAACCACTACTACTACTACAAGTACAACCACGACTACTACTACTACTACTACAAGAACAACCACTACTACTACTACTACTACTACAAGTAGAACCACTACTACTACTAAAACAACAACCACTACTACTACTACAAGAACAACCACTACTACTACTACAAGTATTACAAGAAAAACCACTACTACTACTACAAGAACAACCACTACTACTTCTACAAGAACAACCACTACAACTACCAGTACTACAACTACAAGAACAACCACTACTACTACAAGAACAACCACCACTACTACTACTGCTACTACAAGAACAACCGCTACTACTACTACTACTACAAGAACAACCACTACTACTTCTACAAGAACAACCACTACTTCTCCTACTACTACTACTACTACTACTACAAGAACAACCACTACTACTACTACTACTAAAAGAACAACCACTACTAACTACTACAAGAACAACCACTACTACTACTAGTACTACTACTACTACTACTACAAGAACAACCACTACTACTTCTAAAAGTACAGCCACAACTACTACTACAAGAATAACCCCTACTACTGCTACAAGAACAACCACTGCTTCTCCTACTACTACTTCTACTACAAGAACAACCACTACTACTACTACAAGAACAACCACTACTACTACTACAAGTATTACAAGAAAAACCACTACTACTACTACAAGAACAACCACTACTACTTCTACAAGAACAACCACTACAACTACCACTACTACAACTACAAGAACAACCACTACTACTACAAGAACAACCACCACTACTACTACTGCTACTACAAGAACAACCGCTGCTACTACTACTACTACTACAAGAACAACCACTACTACTTCTACAAGAACAACCACTACTTCTCCTACTACTACTAATACTACTACTACAAGAACAACCACTAATACTACTACTACTAAAAGAACAACCACTACTACTACTACAAGAACAACCACTACTACTACTACTACTACTACTACTACTACTACTACTACTACAAGAACAACCACTACTACTACTACTACAAGTACAACCACGACTACTACTACTACTACAAGAACAACCACTACTACTACTACTACTACTACAAGTAGAACCACTACTACTACTAAAACAACAACCACTACTACTACTACAAGAACAACCACTACTACTACTACAAGTATTACAATAAAAACCACTACTACTACTACAAGAACAACCACTACTACTTCTACAAGAACAACCACTACAACTACCAGTACTACAACTACAAGAACAACCACTACTACTACAAGAACAACCACCACTACTACTACTGCTACTACAAGAACAACCGCTACTACTACTACTACTACAAGAACAACCACTACTACTTCTACAAGAACAACCACTACTACTACTAGTACTACTACTACTACTACTACAAGAACAACCACTACTACTTCTAAAAGTACAGCCACAACTACTACTACAAGAATAACCCCTACTACTGCTACAAGAACAACCACTGCTTCTCCTACTACTACTTCTACTACAAGAACAACCACTACTACTAGTAGTATTACAAGAAAAACCACTACTACTACTACAAGAACATCTGCTACTAATGTTATTACAAGTACAACCACTACTACTACCAGAACAACCACTACTACTACTACAAGAGAAACCACTACTACTACTACAGGAACAACCACTACTACTATTACTAGTATTACAACAACAACCAGTACTACCATTACAAGAACAAACACTACTATTTCCAGAAGTAAAACCACTACTACTACTGCTACTACAAGAACAACCAGCACCACTACTACTACTACAAGAACAACCACTACTACTACTACAAGAACAACCACTACAACTACCACTACTACAACTACAAGAACAACCACTACTACTACAAGAACAACCACCACTACAACAACAAATACTACTACTACAAGAGAAACCACTACTACTACTACTACTACTACTACAAGAACAACCACTACTACTACTACTACAAGAACAACCACTACAACTACCACTACTACAAGTACAAGAACAACCACTACTACTACAAGAACAACCACCACTACTACTACTTCTACAAGAACAACCACTACTACTACTACAAGAACAACCGCCACTACTACTACTACTACTACTACAAGATCAACCACTACTACTACTACTACTACTTCTACAAGTAGAACCACTACTACTACTGAAACAACAACCACTACTACTACTACAAGAACAACCACTACTACTACTACAAGTATTACAAGAAAAACCACTACTACTACTACAAGAACAACCACTACTACTTCTACAAGAACAACCACTACAACTACCAATACTACAACTCCAAGAACAACCACTACTACTACAAGAACAACCACCACTACTACTACTGCTACTACAAGAACAACCGCTACTACTACTACTACTACTACAAGAACAACCACTACTACTTCTACAAGAACAACCACTACTTCTCCTACTACTACTACTACTACTACAAGAACAACCACTAATACTACTACTACTAAAAGAACAACCACTACTACTACTACAAGAACAACCACTACTACTACTAGTACTACTACTACTACTACAACTACTACAAGAACAACCACTACTACTACTACAAGTACAACCACGACTACTACTACTACTACAAGAAAAACCACTACTACTACTACAAGTAGAACCACTACTACTACTAAAACAACAACCACTACTACTACTACAAGAACAACCACTACTACTACTACAAGTATTACAAGAAAAACCACTACTACTACTACAAGAACAACCACTACTACTTCTACAAGAACAACCACTACAACTACCATTACTACAACTACAAGAACAACCACTACTACTACAAGAACAACCACCACTACTACTACTGCTACTACAAGAACAACCGCTACTACTACTACTACTTCTACAAGAACAACCACTACTTCTCCTACTACTACTACTACTACAAGAACAACCACTACTACTACTACTACTACTACAAGAACAACCACTACTACTTCTACAAGAACAACCACTACTTCTCCTACTACTACTACTACTACTACAAGAACAACCACTACTACTACTACTACTAAAAGAACAACCACTACTACTACTACAAGAACAACCACTACTACTACTAGTACTACTACTACTACTACTACTACTACAAGAACAACCACTACTACTTCTAAAAGTACAGCCACAACTACTACTACAAGAATAACCCCTACTACTGCTACAAGAACAACCACTGCTTCTCCTACTACTCCTTATACTACAAGAACAAACACTACTACTAGTAGTATTACAAGAAAAACCACTACTACTACTACAAGAACAACTGGTACTAATACTATTACAAGTACAACCACTACTACTACCAGAACAACCACTACTAATACTACAAGAGAAACCACTACTTCTACTACAGGAACAACCACTACTACTATTACTAGTATTACAACAACAACCAGTACTACCATTACAAGAACAAACACTACTATTTCCAGAAGTAAAACCACTACTACTACTGTTACTACAAGAACAACCAGCACCACTACTACTACCACAAGGACAACCACTACTACTACTACAAGAACAACCACTACAACTACCACTACTACAACTACAAGAACAACCACCACTACAACAACAAATACTACTACTACAAGAGAAACCACTTCTACTACTACTACTACTACTACTACAAGAACAACCACTACTACTACTACAAGAACAACCACTACAACTACCACTACTACAACTACAAGAACAACCACTACTACTACAAGAACAACCACCACTACTACTACTTCTACAAGAACAACCACTACTACTACTACAAGAACAACCGCCACTACTACTACTACTACTACTACAAGATCAACCACTACTACTACTACTACTACTTCTACAAGTAGAACCACTACTACTACTAAAACAACAACCACTACTACTACTACAAGAACAACCACTACTACTACTACAAGTATTACAAGAAAAACCACTACTACTACTACAAGAACAACCACTACTACTTCTACAAGAACAACCACTACAACTACCACTACTACAACTACAAGAACAACCACTACTACTACAAGAACAACCACCACTACTACTACTGCTACTACAAGAACAACCACTACTACTACTACTACTACTACAAGAACAACCACTACTACTTCTACAAGAACAACCACTACTTCTCCTACTACTACTACTACTACTACAAGAACAACCACTAATACTACTACTACTAAAAGAACAACCACTACTACTACTACAAGAACAACCACTACTACTACTACTACTACTACTACTACTACTACAAGAACAACCACTACTACTACTACAAGTACAACCACGACTACTACTACTACTACTACAAGAACAACCACTACTACTACTACTACTACTACAAGTAGAACCACTACTACTACTAAAACAACAACCACTACTACTACTACAAGAACAACCACTACTACTACTACAAGTATTACAAGAAAAACCACTACTACTACTACAAGAACAACCACTACTACTTCTACAAGAACAACCACTACAACTACCAGTACTACAACTACAAGAACAACCACTACTACTACAAGAACAACCACCACTACTACTACTGCTACTACAAGAACAACCGCTACTACTACTACTACTACAAGAACAACCACTACTACTTCTACAAGAACAACCACTACTTCTCCTACTACTACTACTACTACTACTACAAGAACAACCACTACTACTACTACTACTAAAAGAACAACCACTACTAACTACTACAAGAACAACCACTACTACTACTAGTACTACTACTACTACTACTACAAGAACAACCACTACTACTTCTAAAAGTACAGCCACAACTACTACTACAAGAATAACCCCTACTACTGCTACAAGAACAACCACTGCTTCTCCTACTACTACTTCTACTACAAGAACAACCACTACTACTACTACAAGAACAACCACTACTACTACTACAAGTATTACAAGAAAAACCACTACTACTACTACAAGAACAACCACTACTACTTCTACAAGAACAACCACTACAACTACCACTACTACAACTACAAGAACAACCACTACTACTACAAGAACAACCACCACTACTACTACTGCTACTACAAGAACAACCGCTGCTACTACTACTACTACTACAAGAACAACCACTACTACTTCTACAAGAACAACCACTACTTCTCCTACTACTACTAATACTACTACTACAAGAACAACCACTAATACTACTACTACTAAAAGAACAACCACTACTACTACTACAAGAACAACCACTACTACTACTACTACTACTACTACTACTACTACTACTACAAGAACAACCACTACTACTACTACTACAAGTACAACCACGACTACTACTACTACTACAAGAACAACCACTACTACTACTACTACTACTACAAGTAGAACCACTACTACTACTAAAACAACAACCACTACTACTACTACAAGAACAACCACTACTACTACTACAAGTATTACAATAAAAACCACTACTACTACTACAAGAACAACCACTACTACTTCTACAAGAACAACCACTACAACTACCAGTACTACAACTACAAGAACAACCACTACTACTACAAGAACAACCACCACTACTACTACTGCTACTACAAGAACAACCGCTACTACTACTACTACTACAAGAACAACCACTACTACTTCTACAAGAACAACCACTACTACTACTAGTACTACTACTACTACTACTACAAGAACAACCACTACTACTTCTAAAAGTACAGCCACAACTACTACTACAAGAATAACCCCTACTACTGCTACAAGAACAACCACTGCTTCTCCTACTACTACTTCTACTACAAGAACAACCACTACTACTAGTAGTATTACAAGAAAAACCACTACTACTACTACAAGAACATCTGCTACTAATGCTATTACAAGTACAACCACTACTACTACCAGAACAACCACTACTACTACTACAAGAGAAACCACTACTACTACTACAGGAACAACCACTACTACTATTACTAGTATTACAACAACAACCAGTACTACCATTACAAGAACAAACACTACTATTTCCAGAAGTAAAACCACTACTACTACTGCTACTACAAGAACAACCAGCACCACTACTACTACTACAAGAACAACCACTACTACTACTACAAGAACAACCACTACAACTACCACTACTACAACTACAAGAACAACCACTACTACTACAAGAACAACCACCACTACAACAACAAATACTACTACTACAAGAGAAACCACTACTACTACTACTACTACTACAAGAACAACCACTACTACTACTACTACAAGAACAACCACTACAACTACCACTACTACAAGTACAAGAACAACCACTACTACTACAAGAACAACCACCACTACTACTACTTCTACAAGAACAACCACTACTACTACTACAAGAACAACCGCCACTACTACTACTACTACTACTACAAGATCAACCACTACTACTACTACTACTACTTCTACAAGTAGAACCACTACTACTACTGAAACAACAACCACTACTACTACTACAAGAACAACCACTACTACTACTACAAGTATTACAAGAAAAACCACTACTACTACTACAAGAACAACCACTACTACTTCTACAAGAACAACCACTACAACTACCAATACTACAACTCCAAGAACAACCACTACTACTACAAGAACAACCACCACTACTACTACTGCTACTACAAGAACAACCGCTACTACTACTACTACTACTACAAGAACAACCACTACTACTTCTACAAGAACAACCACTACTTCTCCTACTACTACTACTACTACTACTACAAGAACAACCACTAATACTACTACTACTAAAAGAACAACCACTACTACTACTACAAGAACAACCACTACTACTACTAGTACTACTACTACTACTACAACTACTACAAGAACAACCACTACTACTACTACAAGTACAACCACGACTACTACTACTACTACAAGAAAAACCACTACTACTACTACAAGTAGAACCACTACTACTACTAAAACAACAACCACTACTACTACTACAAGAACAACCACTACTACTACTACAAGTATTACAAGAAAAACCACTACTACTACTACAAGAACAACCACTACTACTTCTACAAGAACAACCACTACAACTACCATTACTACAACTACAAGAACAACCACTACTACTACAAGAACAACCACCACTACTACTACTGCTACTACAAGAACAACCGCTACTACTACTACTACTTCTACAAGAACAACCACTACTTCTCCTACTACTACTACTACTACAAGAACAACCACTACTACTACTACTACTAAAAGAACAACCACTACTACTACTACAAGAACAACCACTACTACTACTAGTACTACTACTACTACTACTACTACTACTAGAACATCCACTACTACTTCTAAAAGTACAGCCACAACTACTACTACAAGAATAACCCCTACTACTGCTATAAGAACAACCACTGCTTCTCCTACTACTCCTTATACTACAAGAACAAACACTACTACTAGTAGTATTACAAGAAAAACCACTACTACTACTACAAGAACAACTGCTACTAATACTATTACAAGTACAACCACTACTACTACGAGAACAACCACTACTACTACTACAAGAGAAACCACTACTGCTACTACAGGAACAACCACTACTACTATTACTAGTATTACAACAACAACCAGTACTACCATTACAAGAACAAACACTACTATTTCCAGAAGTAAAACCACTACTACTACTGTTACTACAAGAACAACCAGCACTACTACTACTACTACAAGAACAACCACTACTACTACTACAAGAACAACCACTACAACTACCACTACTACAACTACAAGAACAACCACCACTACAACAACAAATACTACTACTACAAGAGAAACCACTTCTACTACTACTACTACTACTACAAGAACAACCACTACTACTACTACTACAAGAACAACCACTACAACTACCACTACTACAACTACAAGAACAACCACTACTACTACAAGAACAACCACCACTACTACTACTTCTACAAGAACAACCACTACTACTACTACAAGAACAACCGCCACTACTACTACTACTACTACTACAAGATCAACCACTACTACTACTACTACTACTTCTACAAGTAGAACCACTACTACTACTAAAACAACAACCACTACTACTACTACAAGAACAACCACTACTACTACTACAAGTATTACAAGAAAAACCACTACTACTACTACAAGAACAACCACTACTACTTCTACAAGAACAACCACTACAACTACCACTACTACAACTACAAGAACAACCACTACTACTACAAGAACAACCACCACTACTACTACTGCTACTACAAGAACAACCGCTACTACTACTACTACTACTACAAGAACAACCACTACTACTTCTACAAGAACAACCACTACTTCTCCTAGTACTACTACTACTACTACAAGAACAACCACTAATACTACTACTACTAAAAGAACAACCACTACTACTACTACAAGAACAACCACTACTACTACTACTACTACTACTACTACTACAAGAACAACCACTACTACTACTACAAGTACAACCACGACTACTACTACTACTACTACAAGAACAACCACTACTACTACTACTACTACTACAAGTAGAACCACTACTACTACTAAAACAACAACCACTACTACTACTACAAGAACAACCACTACTACTACTACTACAAGAACAACCACTACTACTTCTACAAGAACAACCACTACTTCTCCTACTACTACTAATACTACTACTACAAGAACAAACACTAATACTACTACTACTAAAAGAACAACCACTACTACTACTACAAGAACAACCACTACTACTACTAGTACTACTACTACTACTACTACAAGAACAACCACTACTACTACTACAAGTACAACGACGAATACTACTACTACTACAAGAACAACCACTACTACTACTACTACTACTACAAGTAGAACCACTACTACTACTAAAACAACAACCACTACTACTACTACAAGAACAACCACTACTACTACTACAAGTATTACAAGAAAAACCACTACTACTACTACAAGAACAACCACTACTACTTCTACAAGAACAACCACTACAACTACCATTACTACAACTACAAGAACAACCACTACTACTACAAGAACAACCACCACTACTACTACTGCTACTACAAGAACAACCGCTACTACTACTACTACTGCTACAAGAACAACCACTACTACTTCTACAAGAACAACCACTACTTCTCCTACTACTACTACTACTACTACAAGAACAACCACTACTACTACTACTAAAAGAACAACCACTACTACTACTACAAGAACAACCACTACTACTACTAGTACTACTACTACTACTACTACTACAAGAACAACCACTACTACTTCTAAAAGTACAGCCACAACTACTACTACAAGAATAACCCCTACTACTGCTATAAGAACAACCACTGCTTCTCCTACTACTCCTTATACTACAAGAACAAACACTACTACTAGTAGTATTACAAGAAAAACCACTACTACTACTACAAGAACAACTGCTACTAATACTATTACAAGTACAACCACTACTACTACCAGAACAACCACTACTACTACTACAAGAGAAACCACTACTGCTACTACAGGAACAACCACTACTACTATTACTAGTATTACAACAACAACCAGTACTACCATTACAAGAACAAACACTACTATTTCCAGAAGTAAAACCACTACTACTACTGTTACTACAAGAACAACCAGCACCACTACCACTACTACAAGAACAACCACTTCTACTACTACAAGAACAACCACTACAACTACCACTACTACAACTACAAGAACAACCACCACTACAACAACAAATACTACTACTACAAGAGAATCCACTTCTACTACTACTACTACTACTACAAGAACAACCACTACTACTACTACAAGAACAACCACTACAACTACCACTACTACAACTACAAGAACAACCACTACTACTACAAGAACAACCACCACTACTACTACTTCTACAAGAACAACCACTACTACTACTACAAGAACAACCGCCACTACTACTACTACTACTACTACAAGATCAACCACTACTACTACTACTACTACTTCTACAAGTAGAACCACTACTACTACTAAAACAACAACCACTACTACTACTACAAGAACAACCACTACTACTTCTACAAGAACAACCACTACAACTACCACTACTACAACTACAAGAACAACCACTACTACTACAAGAACAACCACCACTACTACTACTGCTACTACAAGAACAACCGCTACTACTACTACTACAAGAACAACCACTACTACTTCTACAAGAACAACCACTACTTTTCCTACTACTACTACTACTACTACAAGAACAACCACTAATACTACTACTACTAAAAGAACAACCACTACTACTACTACAAGAACAACCACTACTACTACTACTACTACTACTACTACTACAAGAACAACCACTACTACTACTACAAGTACAACCACGACTACTACTACTACTACTACAAGAACAACCACTACTACTACTACTACTACTACAAGTAGAACCACTACTACTACTAAAACAACAACCACTACTACTACTACAAGAACAACCACTACTACTACTACAAGTATTACAAGAAAAACCACTACTACTACTACAAGAACAACCACTACTACTTCTACAAGAACAACCACTACAACTACCAGTAGTACAACTACAAGAACAACCACTACTACTACAAGAACAACCACCACTACTACTACTGCTACTACAAGAACAACCGCTACTACTACTACTACTACAAGAACAACCACTACTACTTCTACAAGAACAACCACTACTTCTCCTACTACTACTACTACTACTACTACAAGAACAACCACTACTACTACTACTACTAAAAGAACAACCACTACTACTACTACAAGAACAACCACTACTACTACTAATACTACTACTACTACTACTACAAGAACAACCACTACTACTTCTAAAAGTACAGCCACAACTACTACTACAAGAATAACCCCTACTACTGCTACAAGAACAACCACTGCTTCTCCTACTACTACTTCTACTACAAGAACAACCACTACTACTAGTAGTATTACAAGAAAAACCACTACTACTACTACAAGAACATCTGCTACTAATGCTATTACAAGTACAACCACTACTACTATCAGAACAACCACTACTACTACTACAAGAGAAACCACTACTACTACTACAGGAACAACCACTACTACTATTACTAGTATTACAACAACAACCAGTACTACCATTACAAGAACAAACACTACTATTTCCAGAAGTAAAACCACTACTACTACTGCTACTACAAGAACAACCAGCACCACTACTACTACTACAAGAACAACCACTACTACTACTACAAGAACAACCACTACAACTACCACTACTACAACTACAAGAACAACCACTACTACTACAAGAACAACCACCACTACAACAACAAATACTACTACTACAAGAGAAACCACTACTACTACTACTACTACTACTACAAGAACAACCACTACTACTACTACTACAAGAACAACCACTACAACTACCACTACTACAACTACAAGAACAACCACTACTACTACAAGAACAACCACCACTACTACTACTTCTACAAGAACAACCACTACTACTTCTACAAGAACAACCGCCACTACTACTACTACTACTACTACAAGATCAACCACTACTACTACTACTACTACTTCTACAAGTAGAACCACTACTACTACTGAAACAACAACCACTACTACTACTACAAGAACAACCACTACTACTACTACAAGTATTACAAGGAAAACCACTACTACTACTACAAGAACAACCACTACTACTTCTACAAGAACAACCACTACAACTACCATTACTACAACTACAAGAACAACCACTACTACTACAAGAACAACCACCACTACTACTACTGCTACTACAAGAACAACCGCTACTACTACTACTACTACTACAAGAACAACCACTACTACTTCTACAAGAACAACCACTACTTCTCCTACTACTACTACTACTACTACAAGAACAACCACTACTACTACTACTACTAAAAGAACAACCACTACTACTACTACAAGAACAACCACTACTACTACTACTACTACTACTACTACTACTACTACTACTACAAGAACAACCACTACTACTTCTAAAAGTACAGCCACAACTACTACTACAAGAATAACCCCTACTACTGCTACAAGAACAACCACTGCTTCTCCTACTACTCCTTATACTACAAGAACAAACACTACTACTAGTAGTATTACAAGAAAAACCACTACTACTACTACAAGAACAACTGGTACTAATACTATTACAAGTACAACCACTACTACTACCAGAACAACCACTACTACTACTACAAGAGAAACCACT
Source organism: Alligator mississippiensis (assembly GCF_030867095.1). Lineage (NCBI taxonomy): Eukaryota > Metazoa > Chordata > Crocodylia > Alligatoridae > Alligator > Alligator mississippiensis. The sequence continues at coordinate 33,657,235 of NC_081832.1, forward strand.
ACTTCTACTACAGGAACAACCACTACTACTATTACTAGTATTACAACAACAACCAGTACTACCATTACAAGAACAAACACTACTATTTCCAGAAGTAAAACCACTACTACTACTGTTACTACAAGAACAACCAGCACCACTACTACTACCACAAGGACAACCACTACTACTACTACAAGAACAACCACTACAACTACCACTACTACAACTACAAGAACAACCACCACTACAACAACAAATACTACTACTACAAGAGAAACCACTTCTACTACTACTACTACTACTACTACAAGAACAACCACTACTACTACTACAAGAACAACCACTACAACTACCACTACTACAACTACAAGAACAACCACTACTACTACAAGAACAACCACCACTACTACTACTTCTACAAGAACAACCACTACTACTACTACAAGAACAACCGCCACTACTACTACTACTACTACTACTACTACTACTACAAGATCAACCACTACTTCTACTACTAATACTTCTACAAGTAGAACCACTACTACTACTAAAACAACAACCACTACTACTACTACAAGAACAACCACTACTACTACTACAAGTATTACAAGAAAAACCACTACTACTACTACAAGAACAACCACTACTACTTCTACAAGAACAACCACTACAACTACCACTACTACAACTACAAGAACAACCACTACTACTACAAGAACAACCACCACTACTACTACTGCTACTACAAGAACAGCCACTACTACTACTACTACTACTACTACAAGAACAACCACTACTACTTCTACAAGAACAACCACTACTTCTCCTACTACTACTACTACTACTACAAGAACAACCACTAATACTACTACTACTAAAAGAACAACCACTACTACTACTACAAGAACAACCACTACTACTACTACTACTACTACTACTACAAGAACAACCACTACTACTACTACAAGTACAGCCACGACTACTACTACTACTACTACAAGAACAACCACTACTACTACTACTACTACTACAAGTAGAACCACTACTACTACTAAAACAACAACCACTACTACTACTACAAGAACAACCACTACTACTACTACAAGTATTACAAGAAAAACCACTACTACTACTACAAGAACAACCACTACTACTTCTACAAGAACAACCACTACAACTACCAGTACTACAACTACAAGAACAACCACTACTACTACAAGAACAACCACCACTACTACTACTGCTACTACAAGAACAACCGCTACTACTACTACTACTACAAGAACAACCACTACTACTTCTACAAGAACAACCACTACTTCTACTACTACTACTACTACTACTACTACAAGAACAACCACTACTACTACTACTACTAAAAGAACAACCACTACTACTACTACAAGAACAACCACTACTACTACTAGTACTACTACTACTACTACTACAAGAACAACCACTACTACTTCTAAAAGTACAGCCACAACTACTACTACAAGAATAACCCCTACTACTGCTACAAGAACAACCACTGCTTCTCCTACTACTACTTCTACTACAAGAACAACCACTACTACTAGTAGTATTACAAGAAAAACCACTACTACTACTACAAGAACATCTGCTACTAATGCTATTACAAGTACAACCACTACTACTACCAGAACAACCACTACTACTACTACAAGAGAAACCACTACTACTACTACAGGAACAACCACTACTACTATTACTAGTATTACAACAACAACCAGTACTACCATTACAAGAACAAACACTACTATTTCCAGAAGTAAAACCACTACTACTACTGCTACTACAAGAACAACCAGCACCACTACTACTACTACAAGAACAACCACTACTACTACTACAAGAACAACCACTACAACTACCACTACTACAACTACAAGAACAACCACTACTACTACAAGAACAACCACCACTACAACAACAAATACTACTACTACAAGAGAAACCACTACTACTACTACTACTACTACTACAAGAACAACCACTACTACTACTACTACAAGAACAACCACTACAACTACCACTACTACAACTACAAGAACAACCACTACTACTACAAGAACAACCACCACTACTACTACTTCTACAAGAACAACCACTACTACTTCTACAAGAACAACCGCCACTACTACTACTACTACTACTACAAGATCAACCACTACTACTACTACTACTACTTCTACAAGTAGAACCACTACTACTACTGAAACAACAACCACTACTACTACTACAAGAACAACCACTACTACTACTACAAGTATTACAAGGAAAACCACTACTACTACTACAAGAACAACCACTACTACTTCTACAAGAACAACCACTACAACTACCATTACTACAACTACAAGAACAACCACTACTACTACAAGAACAACCACCACTACTACTACTGCTACTACAAGAACAACCGCTACTACTACTACTACTACTACAAGAACAACCACTACTACTTCTACAAGAACAACCACTACTTCTCCTACTACTACTACTACTACTACAAGAACAACCACTACTACTACTACTACTAAAAGAACAACCACTACTACTACTACAAGAACAACCACTACTACTACTACTACTACTACTACTACTACTACTACTACAAGAACAACCACTACTACTTCTAAAAGTACAGCCACAACTACTACTACAAGAATAACCCCTACTACTGCTACAAGAACAACCACTGCTTCTCCTACTACTCCTTATACTACAAGAACAAACACTACTACTAGTAGTATTACAAGAAAAACCACTACTACTACTACAAGAACAACTGGTACTAATACTATTACAAGTACAACCACTACTACTACCAGAACAACCACTACTACTACTACAAGAGAAACCACTACTTCTACTACAGGAACAACCACTACTACTATTACTAGTATTACAACAACAACCAGTACTACCATTACAAGAACAAACACTACTATTTCCAGAAGTAAAACCACTACTACTACTGTTACTACAAGAACAACCAGCACCACTACTACTACCACAAGGACAACCACTACTACTACTACAAGAACAACCACTACAACTACCACTACTACAACTACAAGAACAACCACCACTACAACAACAAATACTACTACTACAAGAGAAACCACTTCTACTACTACTACTACTACTACTACAAGAACAACCACTACTACTACTACAAGAACAACCACTACAACTACCACTACTACAACTACAAGAACAACCACTACTACTACAAGAACAACCACCACTACTACTACTTCTACAAGAACAACCACTACTACTACTACAAGAACAACCGCCACTACTACTACTACTACTACTACTACTACTACTACAAGATCAACCACTACTTCTACTACTAATACTTCTACAAGTAGAACCACTACTACTACTAAAACAACAACCACTACTACTACTACAAGAACAACCACTACTACTACTACAAGTATTACAAGAAAAACCACTACTACTACTACAAGAACAACCACTACTACTTCTACAAGAACAACCACTACAACTACCACTACTACAACTACAAGAACAACCACTACTACTACAAGAACAACCACCACTACTACTACTGCTACTACAAGAACAGCCACTACTACTACTACTACTACTACTACAAGAACAACCACTACTACTTCTACAAGAACAACCACTACTTCTCCTACTACTACTACTACTACTACAAGAACAACCACTAATACTACTACTACTAAAAGAACAACCACTACTACTACTACAAGAACAACCACTACTACTACTACTACTACTACTACTACTACAAGAACAACCACTACTACTACTACAAGTACAGCCACGACTACTACTACTACTACTACAAGAACAACCACTACTACTACTACTACTACTACAAGTAGAACCACTACTACTACTAAAACAACAACCACTACTACTACTACAAGAACAACCACTACTACTACTACAAGTATTACAAGAAAAACCACTACTACTACTACAAGAACAACCACTACTACTTCTACAAGAACAACCACTACAACTACCAGTACTACAACTACAAGAACAACCACTACTACTACAAGAACAACCACCACTACTACTACTGCTACTACAAGAACAACCGCTACTACTACTACTACTACAAGAACAACCACTACTACTTCTACAAGAACAACCACTACTTCTACTACTACTACTACTACTACTACTACAAGAACAACCACTACTACTACTACTACTAAAAGAACAACCACTACTACTACTACAAGAACAACCACTACTACTACTAGTACTACTACTACTACTACTACAAGAACAACCACTACTACTTCTAAAAGTACAGCCACAACTACTACTACAAGAATAACCCCTACTACTGCTACAAGAACAACCACTGCTTCTCCTACTACTACTTCTACTACAAGAACAACCACTACTACTAGTAGTATTACAAGAAAAACCACTACTACTACTACAAGAACATCTGCTACTAATGCTATTACAAGTACAACCACTACTACTACCAGAACAACCACTACTACTACTACAAGAGAAACCACTACTACTACTACAGGAACAACCACTACTACTATTACTAGTATTACAACAACAACCAGTACTACCATTACAAGAACAAACACTACTATTTCCAGAAGTAAAACCACTACTACTACTGCTACTACAAGAACAACCAGCACCACTACTACTACTACAAGAACAACCACTACTACTACTACAAGAACAACCACTACAACTACCACTACTACAACTACAAGAACAACCACTACTACTACAAGAACAACCACCACTACTACTACTGCTACTACAAGAACAACCGCTGCTACTACTACTACTACTACAAGAACAACCACTACTACTTCTACAAGAACAACCACTACTTCTCCTACTACTACTAATACTACTACTACAAGAACAACCACTAATACTACTACTACTAAAAGAACAACCACTACTACTACTACAAGAACAACCACTACTACTACTACTACTACTACTACTACTACTACTACAAGAACAACCACTACTACTACTACTACAAGTACAACCACGACTACTACTACTACTACAAGAACAACCACTACTACTACTACTACTACTACAAGTAGAACCACTACTACTACTAAAACAACAACCACTACTACTACTACAAGAACAACCACTACTACTACTACAAGTATTACAATAAAAACCACTACTACTACTACAAGAACAACCACTACTACTTCTACAAGAACAACCACTACAACTACCAGTACTACAACTACAAGAACAACCACTACTACTACAAGAACAACCACCACTACTACTACTGCTACTACAAGAACAACCGCTACTACTACTACTACTACAAGAACAACCACTACTACTTCTACAAGAACAACCACTACTACTACTAGTACTACTACTACTACTACTACAAGAACAACCACTACTACTTCTAAAAGTACAGCCACAACTACTACTACAAGAATAACCCCTACTACTGCTACAAGAACAACCACTGCTTCTCCTACTACTACTTCTACTACAAGAACAACCACTACTACTAGTAGTATTACAAGAAAAACCACTACTACTACTACAAGAACATCTGCTACTAATGCTATTACAAGTACAACCACTACTACTACCAGAACAACCACTACTACTACTACAAGAGAAACCACTACTACTACTACGGGAACAACCACTACTACTATTACTAGTATTACAACAACAACCAGTACTACCATTACAAGAACAAACACTACTATTTCCAGAAGTAAAACCACTACTACTACTGCTACTACAAGAACAACCAGCACCACTACTACTACTACAAGAACAACCACTACTACTACTACAAGAACAACCACTACAACTACCACTACTACAACTACAAGAACAACCACTACTACTACAAGAACAACCACCACTACAACAACAAATACTACTACTACAAGAGAAACCACTACTACTACTACTACTACTACTACAAGAACAACCACTACTACTACTACTACAAGAACAACCACTACAACTACCACTACTACAAGTACAAGAACAACCACTACTACTACAAGAACAACCACTACTACTACTACAAGAACAACCGCCACTACTACTACTACTACTACTACAAGATCAACCACTACTACTACTACTACTACTTCTACAAGTAGAACCACTACTACTACTGAAACAACAACCACTACTACTACTACAAGAACAACCACTACTACTACTACAAGTATTACAAGAAAAACCACTACTACTACTACAAGAACAACCACTACTACTTCTACAAGAACAACCACTACAACTACCAATACTACAACTCCAAGAACAACCACTACTACTACAAGAACAACCACCACTACTACTACTGCTACTACAAGAACAACCGCTACTACTACTACTACTACTACAAGAACAACCACTACTACTTCTACAAGAACAACCACTACTTCTCCTACTACTACTACTACTACTACTACAAGAACAACCACTAATACTACTACTACTAAAAGAACAACCACTACTACTACTACAAGAACAACCACTACTACTACTAGTACTACTACTACTACTACAACTACTACAAGAACAACCACTACTACTACTACAAGTACAACCACGACTACTACTACTACTACAAGAAAAACCACTACTACTACTACAAGTAGAACCACTACTACTACTAAAACAACAACCACTACTACTACTACAAGAACAACCACTACTACTACTACAAGTATTACAAGAAAAACCACTACTACTACTACAAGAACAACCACTACTACTTCTACAAGAACAACCACTACAACTACCATTACTACAACTACAAGAACAACCACTACTACTACAAGAACAACCACCACTACTACTACTGCTACTACAAGAACAACCGCTACTACTACTACTACTTCTACAAGAACAACCACTACTTCTCCTACTACTACTACTACTACAAGAACAACCACTACTACTACTACTACTAAAAGAACAACCACTACTACTACTACAAGAACAACCACTACTACTACTAGTACTACTACTACTACTACTACTACTACTAGAACATCCACTACTACTTCTAAAAGTACAGCCACAACTACTACTACAAGAATAACCCCTACTACTGCTATAAGAACAACCACTGCTTCTCCTACTACTCCTTATACTACAAGAACAAACACTACTACTAGTAGTATTACAAGAAAAACCACTACTACTACTACAAGAACAACTGCTACTAATACTATTACAAGTACAACCACTACTACTACCAGAACAACCACTACTACTACTACAAGAGAAACCACTACTGCTACTACAGGAACAACCACTACTACTATTACTAGTATTACAACAACAACCAGTACTACCATTACAAGAACAAACACTACTATTTCCAGAAGTAAAACCACTACTACTACTGTTACTACAAGAACAACCAGCACTACTACTACTACTACAAGAACAACCACTACTACTACTACAAGAACAACCACTACAACTACCACTACTACAACTACAAGAACAACCACCACTACAACAACAAATACTACTACTACAAGAGAAACCACTTCTACTACTACTACTACTACTACAAGAACAACCACTACTACTACTACTACAAGAACAACCACTACAACTACCACTACTACAACTACAAGAACAACCACTACTACTACAAGAACAACCACCACTACTACTACTTCTACAAGAACAACCACTACTACTACTACAAGAACAACCGCCACTACTACTACTACTACTACTACAAGATCAACCACTACTACTACTACTACTACTTCTACAAGTAGAACCACTACTACTACTAAAACAACAACCACTACTACTACTACAAGAACAACCACTACTACTACTACAAGTATTACAAGAAAAACCACTACTACTACTACAAGAACAACCACTACTACTTCTACAAGAACAACCACTACAACTACCACTACTACAACTACAAGAACAACCACTACTACTACAAGAACAACCACCACTACTACTACTGCTACTACAAGAACAACCGCTACTACTACTACTACTACTACAAGAACAACCACTACTACTTCTACAAGAACAACCACTACTTCTCCTAGTACTACTACTACTACTACAAGAACAACCACTAATACTACTACTACTAAAAGAACAACCACTACTACTACTACAAGAACAACCACTACTACTACTACTACTACTACTACTACAAGAACAACCACTACTACTACTACAAGTACAACCACGACTACTACTACTACTACTACAAGAACAACCACTACTACTACTACTACTACTACAAGTAGAACCACTACTACTACTAAAACAACAACCACTACTACTACTACAAGAACAACCACTACTACTACTACTACAAGAACAACCACTACTACTTCTACAAGAACAACCACTACTTCTCCTACTACTACTAATACTACTACTACAAGAACAAACACTAATACTACTACTACTAAAAGAACAACCACTACTACTACTACAAGAACAACCACTACTACTACTAGTACTACTACTACTACTACTACAAGAACAACCACTACTACTACTACAAGTACAACGACGAATACTACTACTACTACAAGAACAACCACTACTACTACTACTACTACTACAAGTAGAACCACTACTACTACTAAAACAACAACCACTACTACTACTACAAGAACAACCACTACTACTACTACAAGTATTACAAGAAAAACCACTACTACTACTACAAGAACAACCACTACTACTTCTACAAGAACAACCACTACAACTACCATTACTACAACTACAAGAACAACCACTACTACTACAAGAACAACCACCACTACTACTACTGCTACTACAAGAACAACCGCTACTACTACTACTACTGCTACAAGAACAACCACTACTACTTCTACAAGAACAACCACTACTTCTCCTACTACTACTACTACTACTACAAGAACAACCACTACTACTACTACTAAAAGAACAACCACTACTACTACTACAAGAACAACCACTACTACTACTAGTACTACTACTACTACTACTACTACAAGAACAACCACTACTACTTCTAAAAGTACAGCCACAACTACTACTACAAGAATAACCCCTACTACTGCTATAAGAACAACCACTGCTTCTCCTACTACTCCTTATACTACAAGAACAAACACTACTACTAGTAGTATTACAAGAAAAACCACTACTACTACTACAAGAACAACTGCTACTAATACTATTACAAGTACAACCACTACTACTACCAGAACAACCACTACTACTACTACAAGAGAAACCACTACTGCTACTACAGGAACAACCACTACTACTATTACTAGTATTACAACAACAACCAGTACTACCATTACAAGAACAAACACTACTATTTCCAGAAGTAAAACCACTACTACTACTGTTACTACAAGAACAACCAGCACCACTACCACTACTACAAGAACAACCACTTCTACTACTACAAGAACAACCACTACAACTACCACTACTACAACTACAAGAACAACCACCACTACAACAACAAATACTACTACTACAAGAGAATCCACTTCTACTACTACTACTACTACTACAAGAACAACCACTACTACTACTACAAGAACAACCACTACAACTACCACTACTACAACTACAAGAACAACCACTACTACTACAAGAACAACCACCACTACTACTACTTCTACAAGAACAACCACTACTACTACTACAAGAACAACCGCCACTACTACTACTACTACTACTACAAGATCAACCACTACTACTACTACTACTACTTCTACAAGTAGAACCACTACTACTACTAAAACAACAACCACTACTACTACTACAAGAACAACCACTACTACTTCTACAAGAACAACCACTACAACTACCACTACTACAACTACAAGAACAACCACTACTACTACAAGAACAACCACCACTACTACTACTGCTACTACAAGAACAACCGCTACTACTACTACTACAAGAACAACCACTACTACTTCTACAAGAACAACCACTACTTCTCCTACTACTACTACTACTACTACAAGAACAACCACTAATACTACTACTACTAAAAGAACAACCACTACTACTACTACAAGAACAACCACTACTACTACTACTACTACTACTACTACTACAAGAACAACCACTACTACTACTACAAGTACAACCACGACTACTACTACTACTACTACAAGAACAACCACTACTACTACTACTACTACTACAAGTAGAACCACTACTACTACTAAAACAACAACCACTACTACTACTACAAGAACAACCACTACTACTACTACAAGTATTACAAGAAAAACCACTACTACTACTACAAGAACAACCACTACTACTTCTACAAGAACAACCACTACAACTACCAGCAGTACAACTACAAGAACAACCACTACTACTACAAGAACAACCACCACTACTACTACTGCTACTACAAGAACAACCGCTACTACTACTACTACTACAAGAACAACCACTACTACTTCTACAAGAACAACCACTACTTCTCCTACTACTACTACTACTACTACTACAAGAACAACCACTACTACTACTACTACTAAAAGAACAACCACTACTACTACTACAAGAACAACCACTACTACTACTAATACTACTACTACTACTACTACAAGAACAACCACTACTACTTCTAAAAGTACAGCCACAACTACTACTACAAGAATAACCCCTACTACTGCTACAAGAACAACCACTGCTTCTCCTACTACTACTTCTACTACAAGAACAACCACTACTACTAGTAGTATTACAAGAAAAACCACTACTACTACTACAAGAACATCTGCTACTAATGCTATTACAAGTACAACCACTACTACTACCAGAACAACCACTACTACTACTACAAGAGAAACCACTACTACTACTACAGGAACAACCACTACTACTATTACTAGTATTACAACAACAACCAGTACTACCATTACAAGAACAAACACTACTATTTCCAGAAGTAAAACCACTACTACTACTGCTACTACAAGAACAACCAGCACCACTACTACTACTACAAGAACAACCACTACTACTACTACAAGAACAACCACTACAACTACCACTACTACAACTACAAGAACAACCACTACTACTACAAGAACAACCACCACTACAACAACAAATACTACTACTACAAGAGAAACCACTACTACTACTACTACTACTACTACAAGAACAACCACTACTACTACTACTACAAGAACAACCACTACAACTACCACTACTACAACTACAAGAACAACCACTACTACTACAAGAACAACCACCACTACTACTACTTCTACAAGAACAACCACTACTACTTCTACAAGAACAACCGCCACTACTACTACTACTACTACTACAAGATCAACCACTACTACTACTACTACTACTTCTACAAGTAGAACCACTACTACTACTGAAACAACAACCACTACTACTACTACAAGAACAACCACTACTACTACTACAAGTATTACAAGGAAAACCACTACTACTACTACAAGAACAACCACTACTACTTCTACAAGAACAACCACTACAACTACCATTACTACAACTACAAGAACAACCACTACTACTACAAGAACAACCACCACTACTACTACTGCTACTACAAGAACAACCGCTACTACTACTACTACTACTACAAGAACAACCACTACTACTTCTACAAGAACAACCACTACTTCTCCTACTACTACTACTACTACTACAAGAACAACCACTACTACTACTACTACTAAAAGAACAACCACTACTACTACTACAAGAACAACCACTACTACTACTACTACTACTACTACTACTACTACTACTACAAGAACAACCACTACTACTTCTAAAAGTACAGCCACAACTACTACTACAAGAATAACCCCTACTACTGCTACAAGAACAACCACTGCTTCTCCTACTACTCCTTATACTACAAGAACAAACACTACTACTAGTAGTATTACAAGAAAAACCACTACTACTACTACAAGAACAACTGGTACTAATACTATTACAAGTACAACCACTACTACTACCAGAACAACCACTACTACTACTACAAGAGAAACCACTACTTCTACTACAGGAACAACCACTACTACTATTACTAGTATTACAACAACAACCAGTACTACCATTACAAGAACAAACACTACTATTTCCAGAAGTAAAACCACTACTACTACTGTTACTACAAGAACAACCAGCACCACTACTACTACCACAAGGACAACCACTACTACTACTACAAGAACAACCACTACAACTACCACTACTACAACTACAAGAACAACCACCACTACAACAACAAATACTACTACTACAAGAGAAACCACTTCTACTACTACTACTACTACTACTACAAGAACAACCACTACTACTACTACAAGAACAACCACTACAACTACCACTACTACAACTACAAGAACAACCACTACTACTACAAGAACAACCACCACTACTACTACTTCTACAAGAACAACCACTACTACTACTACAAGAACAACCGCCACTACTACTACTACTACTACTACTACTACTACTACAAGATCAACCACTACTTCTACTACTACTACTTCTACAAGTAGAACCACTACTACTACTAAAACAACAACCACTACTACTACTACAAGAACAACCACTACTACTACTACAAGTATTACAAGAAAAACCACTACTACTACTACAAGAACAACCACTACTACTTCTACAAGAACAACCACTACAACTACCACTACTACAACTACAAGAACAACCACTACTACTACAAGAACAACCACCACTACTACTACTGCTACTACAAGAACAGCCACTACTACTACTACTACTACTACTACAAGAACAACCACTACTACTTCTACAAGAACAACCACTACTTCTCCTACTACTACTACTACTACTACAAGAACAACCACTAATACTACTACTACTAAAAGAACAACCACTACTACTACTACAAGAACAACCACTACTACTACTACTACTACTACTACTACAAGAACAACCACTACTACTACTACAAGTACAGCCACGACTACTACTACTACTACTACAAGAACAACCACTACTACTACTACTACTACTACAAGTAGAACCACTACTACTACTAAAACAACAACCACTACTACTACTACAAGAACAACCACTACTACTACTACAAGTATTACAAGAAAAACCACTACTACTACTACAAGAACAACCACTACTACTTCTACAAGAACAACCACTACAACTACCAGTACTACAACTACAAGAACAACCACTACTACTACAAGAACAACCACCACTACTACTACTGCTACTACAAGAACAACCGCTACTACTACTACTACTACAAGAACAACCACTACTACTTCTACAAGAACAACCACTACTTCTACTACTACTACTACTACTACTACTACAAGAACAACCACTACTACTACTACTACTAAAAGAACAACCACTACTACTACTACAAGAACAACCACTACTACTACTAGTACTACTACTACTACTACTACAAGAACAACCACTACTACTTCTAAAAGTACAGCCACAACTACTACTACAAGAATAACCCCTACTACTGCTACAAGAACAACCACTGCTTCTCCTACTACTACTTCTACTACAAGAACAACCACTACTACTAGTAGTATTACAAGAAAAACCACTACTACTACTACAAGAACATCTGCTACTAATGCTATTACAAGTACAACCACTACTACTACCAGAACAACCACTACTACTACTACAAGAGAAACCACTACTACTACTACAGGAACAACCACTACTACTATTACTAGTATTACAACAACAACCAGTACTACCATTACAAGAACAAACACTACTATTTCCAGAAGTAAAACCACTACTACTACTGCTACTACAAGAACAACCAGCACCACTACTACTACTACAAGAACAACCACTACTACTACTACAAGAACAACCACTACAACTACCACTACTACAACTACAAGAACAACCACTACTACTGCAAGAACAACCACCACTACAACAACAAATACTACTACTACAAGAGAAACCACTACTACTACTACTACTACTACAAGAACAACCACTACTACTACTACTACAAGAACAACCACTACAACTACCACTACTACAACTACAAGAACAACCACTACTACTACAAGAACAACCACCACTACTACTACTTCTACAAGAACAACCACTACTACTACTACAAGAACAACCGCCACTACTACTACTACTACTACTACAAGATCAACCACTACTACTACTACTACTACTTCTACAAGTAGAACCACTACTACTACTGAAACAACAACCACTACTACTACTACAAGAACAACCACTAGTACTACTACAAGTATTACAAGGAAAACCACTACTACTACTACAAGAACAACCACTACTACTTCTACAAGAACAACCACTACAACTACCATTACTACAACTACAAGAACAACCACTACTACTACAAGAACAACCACCACTACTACTACTGCTACTACAAGAACAACCGCTACTACTACTACTACTACTACAAGAACAACCACTACTACTTCTACAAGAACAACCACTACTTCTCCTACTACTACTACTACTACTACAAGAACAACCACTACTACTACTACTACTAAAAGAACAACCACTACTACTACTACAAGAACAACCACTACTACTACTAGTACTACTACTACTACTACTACTACTACAAGAACAACCACTACTACTTCTAAAAGTACAGCCACAACTACTACTACAAGAATAACCCCTACTACTGCTACAAGAACAACCACTGCTTCTCCTACTACTCCTTATACTACAAGAACAAACACTACTACTAGTAGTATTACAAGAAAAACCACTACTACTACTACAAGAACAACTGCTACTAATACTATTACAAGTACAACCACTACTACTACCAGAACAACCACTACTACTACTACAAGAGAAACCACTACTTCTACTACAGGAACAACCACTACTACTATTACTAGTATTACAACAACAACCAGTACTACCATTACAAGAACAAACACTACTATTTCCAGAAGTAAAACCACTACTACTACTGTTACTACAAGAACAACCAGCACCACTACTACTACCACAAGGACAACCACTACTACTACTACAAGAACAACCACTACAACTACCACTACTACAACTACAAGAACAACCACCACTACAACAACAAATACTACTACTACAAGAGAAACCACTTCTACTACTACTACTACTACTACTACAAGAACAACCACTACTACTACTACAAGAACAACCACTACAACTACCACTACTACAACTACAAGAACAACCACTACTACTACAAGAACAACCACCACTACTACTACTTCTACAAGAACAACCACTACTACTACTACAAGAACAACCGCCACTACTACTACTACTACTACTACAAGATCAACCACTACTACTACTACTACTACTACTACTACTACAAGATCAACCACTACTTCTACTACTACTACTTCTACAAGTAGAACCACTACTACTACTAAAACAACAACCACTACTACTACTACAAGAACAACCACTACTACTACTACAAGTATTACAAGAAAAACCACTACTACTACTACAAGAACAACCACTACTACTTCTACAAGAACAACCACTACAACTACCACTACTACAACTACAAGAACAACCACTACTACTACAAGAACAACCACCACTACTACTACTGCTACTACAAGAACAGCCACTACTACTACTACTACTACTACTACAAGAACAACCACTACTACTTCTACAAGAACAACCACTACTTCTCCTACTACTACTACTACTACTACAAGAACAACCACTAATACTACTACTACTAAAAGAACAACCACTACTACTACTACAAGAACAACCACTACTACTACTACTACTACTACTACTACAAGAACAACCACTACTACTACTACAAGTACAGCCACGACTACTACTACTACTACTACAAGAACAACCACTACTACTACTACTACTACTACAAGTAGAACCACTACTACTACTAAAACAACAACCACTACTACTACTACAAGAACAACCACTACTACTACTACAAGTATTACAAGAAAAACCACTACTACTACTACAAGAACAACCACTACTACTTCTACAAGAACAACCACTACAACTACCAGTACTACAACTACAAGAACAACCACTACTACTACAAGAACAACCACCACTACTACTACTGCTACTACAAGAACAACCGCTACTACTACTACTACTACAAGAACAACCACTACTACTTCTACAAGAACAACCACTACTTCTACTACTACTACTACTACTACTACTACAAGAACAACCACTACTACTACTACTACTAAAAGAACAACCACTACTACTACTACAAGAACAACCACTACTACTACTAGTACTACTACTACTACTACTACAAGAACAACCACTACTACTTCTAAAAGTACAGCCACAACTACTACTACAAGAATAACCCCTACTACTGCTACAAGAACAACCACTGCTTCTCCTACTACTACTTCTACTACAAGAACAACCACTACTACTAGTAGTATTACAAGAAAAACCACTACTACTACTACAAGAACATCTGCTACTAATGCTATTACAAGTACAACCACTACTACTACCAGAACAACCACTACTACTACTACAAGAGAAACCACTACTACTACTACAGGAACAACCACTACTACTATTACTAGTATTACAACAACAACCAGTACTACCATTACAAGAACAAACACTACTATTTCCAGAAGTAAAACCACTACTACTACTGCTACTACAAGAACAACCAGCACCACTACTACTACTACAAGAACAACCACTACTACTACTACAAGAACAACCACTACAACTACCACTACTACAACTACAAGAACAACCACTACTACTGCAAGAACAACCACCACTACAACAACAAATACTACTACTACAAGAGAAACCACTACTACTACTACTACTACTACAAGAACAACCACTACTACTACTACTACAAGAACAACCACTACAACTACCACTACTACAACTACAAGAACAACCACTACTACTACAAGAACAACCACCACTACTACTACTTCTACAAGAACAACCACTACTACTACTACAAGAACAACCGCCACTACTACTACTACTACTACTACAAGATCAACCACTACTACTACTACTACTACTTCTACAAGTAGAACCACTACTACTACTGAAACAACAACCACTACTACTACTACAAGAACAACCACTAGTACTACTACAAGTATTACAAGGAAAACCACTACTACTACTACAAGAACAACCACTACTACTTCTACAAGAACAACCACTACAACTACCATTACTACAACTACAAGAACAACCACTACTACTACAAGAACAACCACCACTACTACTACTGCTACTACAAGAACAACCGCTACTACTACTACTACTACTACAAGAACAACCACTACTACTTCTACAAGAACAACCACTACTTCTCCTACTACTACTACTACTACTACAAGAACAACCACTACTACTACTACTACTAAAACAACAACCACTACTACTACTACAAGAACAACCACTACTACTACTAGTACTACTACTACTACTACTACTACTACAAGAACAACCACTACTACTTCTAAAAGTACAGCCACAACTACTACTACAAGAATAACCCCTACTACTGCTACAAGAACAACCACTGCTTCTCCTACTACTCCTTATACTACAAGAACAAACACTACTACTAGTAGTATTACAAGAAAAACCACTACTACTACTACAAGAACAACTGCTACTAATACTATTACAAGTACAACCACTACTACTACCAGAACAACCACTACTACTACTACAAGAGAAACCACTACTTCTACTACAGGAACAACCACTACTACTATTACTAGTATTACAACAACAACCAGTACTACCATTACAAGAACAAACACTACTATTTCCAGAAGTAAAACCACTACTACTACTGTTACTACAAGAACAACCAGCACCACTACTACTACCACAAGGACAACCACTACTACTACTACAAGAACAACCACTACAACTACCACTACTACAACTACAAGAACAACCACCACTACAACAACAAATACTACTACTACAAGAGAAACCACTTCTACTACTACTACTACTACTACTACAAGAACAACCACTACTACTACTACAAGAACAACCACTACAACTACCACTACTACAACTACAAGAACAACCACTACTACTACAAGAACAACCACCACTACTACTACTTCTACAAGAACAACCACTACTACTACTACAAGAACAACCGCCACTACTACTACTACTACTACTACAAGATCAACCACTACTACTACTACTACTACTTCTACAAGTAGAACCACTACTACTACTAAAACAACAACCACTACTACTACTACAAGAACAACCACTACTACTACTACAAGTATTACAAGAAAAACCACTACTACTACTACAAGAACAACCACTACTACTTCTACAAGAACAACCACTACAACTACCACTACTACAACTACAAGAACAACCACTACTACTACAAGAACAACCACCACTACTACTACTGCTACTACAAGAACAACCACTACTACTACTACTACTACTACAAGAACAACCACTACTACTTCTACAAGAACAACCACTACTTCTCCTACTACTACTACTACTACTACAAGAACAACCACTAATACTACTACTACTAAAAGAACAACCACTACTACTACTACAAGAACAACCACTACTACTACTACTACTACTACTACTACTACTACAAGAACAACCACTACTACTACTACAAGTACAACCACGACTACTACTACTACTACTACAAGAACAACCACTACTACTACTACTACTACTACAAGTAGAACCACTACTACTACTAAAACAACAACCACTACTACTACTACAAGAACAACCACTACTACTACTACAAGTATTACAAGAAAAACCACTACTACTACTACAAGAACAACCACTACTACTTCTACAAGAACAACCACTACAACTACCAGTACTACAACTACAAGAACAACCACTACTACTACAAGAACAACCACCACTACTACTACTGCTACTACAAGAACAACCGCTACTACTACTACTACTACAAGAACAACCACTACTACTTCTACAAGAACAACCACTACTTCTCCTACTACTACTACTACTACTACTACAAGAACAACCACTACTACTACTACTACTAAAAGAACAACCACTACTAACTACTACAAGAACAACCACTACTACTACTAGTACTACTACTACTACTACTACAAGAACAACCACTAATACTTCTAAAAGTACAGCCACAACTACTACTACAAGAATAACCCCTACTACTGCTACAAGAACAACCACTGCTTCTCCTACTACTACTTCTACTACAAGAACAACCACTACTACTAGTAGTATTACAAGAAAAACCACTACTACTACTACAAGAACATCTGCTACTAATGCTATTACAAGTACAACCACTACTACTACCAGAACAACCACTACTACTACTACAAGAGAAACCACTACTACTACTACAGGAACAACCACTACTACTATTACTAGTATTACAACAACAACCAGTACTACCATTACAAGAACAAACACTACTATTTCCAGAAGTAAAACCACTACTACTACTGCTACTACAAGAACAACCAGCACCACTACTACTACTACAAGAACAACCACTACTACTACTACAAGAACAACCACTACAACTACCACTACTACAACTACAAGAACAACCACTACTACTACAAGAACAACCACCACTACAACAACAAATACTACTACTACAAGAGAAACCACTACTACTACTACTACTACTACTACAAGAACAACCACTACTACTACTACTACAAGAACAACCACTACAACTACCACTACTACAACTACAAGAACAACCACTAATACTACAAGAACAACCACCACTACTACTACTTCTACAAGAACAACCACTACTACTACTACAAGAACAACCGCCACTACTACTACTACTACTACTACAAGATCAACCACTACTACTACTACTACTACTTCTACAAGTAGAACCACTACTACTACTGAAACAACAACCACTACTACTACTACAAGAACAACCACTACTACTACTACAAGTATTACAAGAAAAACCACTACTACTACTACAAGAACAACCACTACTACTTCTACAAGAACAACCACTACAACTACCAATACTACAACTCCAAGAACAACCACTACTACTACAAGAACAACCACCACTACTACTACTGCTACTACAAGAACAACCGCTACTACTACTACTACTACTACAAGAACAACCACTACTACTTCTACAAGAACAACCACTACTTCTCCTACTACTACTACTACTACTACTACAAGAACAACCACTAATACTACTACTACTAAAAGAACAACCACTACTACTACTACAAGAACAACCACTACTACTACTAGTACTACTACTACTACTACAACTACTACAAGAACAACCACTACTACTACTACAAGTACAACCACGACTACTACTACTACTACAAGAACAACCACTACTACTACTACTACTACTACAAGTAGAACCACTACTACTACTAAATCAACAACCACTACTACTACTACAAGGACAACCACTACTACTACTACAAGTATTACAAGAAAAACCACTACTACTACTACAAGAACAACCACTACTACTTCTACAAGAACAACCACTACTTCTCCTACTACTACTACTACTACTACAAGAACAACCACTAATACTACTACTACTAAAAGAACAACCACTACTACTACTACTACTACTACTACTACTACTACTACAAGAACAACCACTACTACTCCTACAAGTACAACCACGACTACTACTACTACTACCACAATAACAACCACTACTACTACTACTACTACTACAAGTAGAACCACTACTACTACTAAAACAACAACCACTACTACTACTACAAGAACAACCACTACTACTACTACAAGTATTACAAGAAAAACCACTACTACTACTACAAGAACAACCACTAGTACTTCTACAAGAACAACCACTACAACTACCAGTACTACAACTACAAGAACAACCACTACTACTACAAGAACAACCACCACTACTACTACTGCTACTACAAGAACAACCGCTACTACTACTACTACTACAAGAACAACCACTACTACTTCTACAAGAACAACCACTACTTCTCCTACTACTACTACTACTACTACAAGAACAACCACTACTACTACTACTACTAAAAGAACAACCACTACTACTACTACAAGAACAACCACTACTACTACTACTACTACTACTACTACTACTACAAGAACAACCACTACTACTTCTAAAAGTACAGCCACAACTACTACTACAAGAATAACCCCTACTACTGCTACAAGAACAACCACTGCTTCTCCTACTACTACTTCTACTACAAGAACAACCACTACTACTAGTAGTATTACAAGAAAAACCACTACTACTACTACAAGAACATCTGCTACTAATGCTATTACAAGTACAACCACTACTACTACCAGAACAACCACTACTACTACTACAAGAGAAACCACTACTACTACTACAGGAACAACCACTACTACTATTACTAGTATTACAACAACAACCAGTACTACCATTACCAGAACAAACACTACTATTTCCAGAAGTAAAACCACTACTACTACTGCTACTACAAGAACAACCAGCACCACTACTACTACTACAAGAACAACCACTACTACTACTACAAGAACAACCACTACAACTACCACTACTACAACTACAAGAACAACCACTACTACTACAAGAACAACCACCACTACAACAACAAATACTACTACTACAAGAGAAACCACTACTACTACTACTACTACTACTACAAGAACAACCACTACTACTACTACTACAAGAACAACCACTACAACTACCACTACTACAACTACAAGAACAACCACTACTACTACAAGAACAACCACCACTACTACTACTTCTACAAGAACAACCACTACTACTACTACAAGAACAACCGCCACTACTACTACTACTACTACTACAAGATCAACCACTACTACTACTACTACTACTTCTACAAGTAGAACCACTACTACTACTGAAACAACAACCACTACTACTACTACAAGAACAACCACTACTACTACTACAAGTATTACAAGAAAAACCACTACTACTACTACAAGAACAACCACTACTACCTCTACAAGAACAACCACTACTTCTCCTATTACTACTACTACTACTACAAGAACAACCACTACTACTACTACTACTACAAGAACAACCACTACTACTACTACTACTACTAAAAGAACAACCACTACTACTACTACAAGAACAACCACTACTACTACTAGTACTACTACTACTACTACTACAAGAACAACCACTACTACTTCTAAAAGTACAGCCACAACTACTACTACAAGAATAACCCCTACTACTGCTACAAGAACAACCACTGCTTCTCCTACTACTACTTCTACTACAAGAACAACCACTACTACTAGTAGTATTACAAGAAAAACCACTACTACTACTACAAGAACATCTGCTACTAATGCTATTACAAGTACAACCACTACTACTACCAGAACAACCACTACTACTACTACAAGAGAAACCACTACTACTACTACAGGAACAACCACTACTACTATTACTAGTATTACAACAACAACCAGTACTACCATTACAAGAACAAACACTACTATTTCCAGAAGTAAAACCACTACTACTACTGCTACTACAAGAACAACCAGCACCACTACTACTACTACAAGAACAACCACTACTACTACTACAAGAACAACCACTACAACTACCACTACTACAACTACAAGAACAACCACTACTACTACAAGAACAACCACCACTACAACAACAAATACTACTACTACAAGACAAACCACTACTACTACTACTACTACTACTACAAGAACAACCACTACTACTACTACTACAAGAACAACCACTACAACTACCACTACTACAACTACAAGAACAACCACTACTACTACAAGAACAACCACCACTACTACTACTTCTACAAGAACAACCACTACTACTACTACAAGAACAACCGCCACTACTACTACTACTACTACTACAAGATCAACCACTACTACTACTACTACTACTTCTACAAGTAGAACCACTACTACTTCTGAAACAACAACCACTACTACTACTACAAGAACAACCACTACTACTACTACAAGTATTACAAGAAAAACCACTACTACTACTACAAGAACAACCACTACTACTTCTACAAGAACAACCACTACAACTACCACTACTACAACTACAAGAACAACCACTACTACTACAAGAACAACCACCACTACTACTACTGCTACTACAAGAACAACCGCTACTACTACTACTACTACAAGAACAACCACTACTACTTCTACAAGAACAACCACTACTTCTCCTACTACTACTAATACTACTACTACAAGAACAACCACTAATACTACTACTACTAAAAGAACAACCACTACTACTACTACAAGAACAACCACTACTACTACTAGTACTACTACTACTACTACTACTACAAGAATAACCACTACTACTACTACAAGTACAACCACGACTACTACTACTACTACAAGAAAAACCACTACTACTACTACTACTACAAGTAGAACCACTACTACTACTAAAACAACAACCACTACTACTACTACAAGAACAACCACTACTACTACTACAAGTATTACAAGAAAAACCACTACTACTACTACAAGAACAACCACTACTACTTCTACAAGAACAACCACTACAACTACCATTACTACAACTACAAGAACAACCACTACTACTACAAGAACAACCACCACTACTACTACTGCTACTACAAGAACAACCGCTACTACTACTACTACTGCTACAAGAACAACCACTACTACTTCTACAAGAACAACCACTACTTCTCCTACTACTACTACTACTACTACTACAAGAACAACCACTACTACTACTACTACTAAAAGAACAACCACCACTACTACTACAAGAACAACCACTACTACTACTAGTACTACTACTACTACTACTACTACTACAAGAACAACCACTACTACTTCTAAAAGTACAGCCACAACTACTACTACAAGAATAACCCCTACTACTGCTACAAGAACAACCACTGCTTCTCCTACTACTCCTTATACTACAAGAACAAACACTACTACTAGTAGTATTACAAGAAAAACCACTACTACTACTACAAGAACAACTGCTACTAATACTATTACAAGTACAACCACTACTACTACCAGAACAACCACTACTACTACTACAAGAGAAACCACTACTGCTACTACAGGAACAACCACTACTACTATTACTAGTATTACAACAACAACCAGTACTACCATTACAAGAACAAACACTACTATTTCCAGAAGTAAAACCACTACTACTACTGTTACTACAAGAACAACCAGCACCACTACTACTACTACAAGAACAACCACTACTACTACTACAAGAACAACCACTACAACTACCACTACTACAACTACAAGAACAACCACCACTACAACAACAAATACTACTACTACAAGAGAAACCACTTCTACTACTACTACTACTACTACAAGAACAACCACTACTACTACTACAAGAACAACCACTACAACTACCACTACTACAACTACAAGAACAACCACTACTACTACAAGAACAACCACCACTACTACTACTTCTACAAGAACAACCACTACTACTACTACAAGAACAACCGCCACTACTACTACTACTACTACTAAAAGATCAACCACTACTACTACTACTACTACTTCTACAAGTAGAACCACTACTACTACTAAAACAACAACCACTACAACTACTACAAGAACAACCACTACTACTACTACAAGTATTACAAGAAAAACCACTACTACTACTACAAGAACAACCACTACTACTTCTACAAGAACAACCACTACAACTACCACTACTACAACTACAAGAACAACCACTACTACTACAAGAACAACCACCACTACTACTACTGCTACTACAAGAACAACCGCTACTACTACTACTACTACTACAAGAACAACCACTACTACTTCTACAAGAACAACCACTACTTCTCCTACTACTACTACTACTACTACAAGAACAACCACTAATACTACTACTACTAAAAGAACAACCACTACTACTACTACAAGAACAACCACTACTACTACTACTACTACTACTACTACTACTACAAGAACAACCACTACTACTACTACAAGTACAACCACGACTACTACTACTACTACAAGTAGAACCACTACTACTACTAAAACAACAACCACTACTACTACTACAAGAACAACCACTACTACTACTACAAGTATTACAAGAAAAACCACTACTACTACTACAAGAACAACCACTACTACTTCTACAAGAACTACCACTACAACTACCAGTACTACAACTACAAGAACAACCACTACTACTACAAGAACAACCACCACTACTACTACTGCTACTACAAGAACAACCGCTACTACTACTACTACTACAAGAACAACCACTACTACTTCTACAAGAACAACCACTACTTCTCCTACTACTACTACTACTACTACTACTACAAGAACAACCACTACTACTACTACTACTAAAAGAACAACCACTACTACTACTACAAGAACAACCACTACTACTACTAGTACTACTACTACTACTACTACAAGAACAACCACTACTACTTCTAAAAGTACAGCCACAACTACTACTACAAGAATAACCCCTACTACTGCTACAAGAACAACCACTGCTTCTCCTACTACTACTTCTACTACAAGAACAACCACTACTACTAGTAGTATTACAAGAAAAACCACTACTACTACTACAAGAACATCTGCTACTAATGCTATTACAAGTACAACCACTACTACTACCAGAACAACCACTACTACTACTACAAGAGAAACCACTACTACTACTACAGGAACAACCACTACTACTATTACTAGTATTACAACAACAACCAGTACTACCATTACAAGAACAAACACTACTATTTCCAGAAGTAAAACCACTACTACTACTGCTACTACAAGAACAACCAGCACCACTACTACTACTACAAGAACAACCACTACAACTACCACTACTACAACTACAAGAACAACCACTACTACTACAAGAACAACCACCACTACAACAACAAATACTACTACTACAAGAGAAACCACTACTACTACTACTACTACTACTACAAGAACAACCACTACTACTACTACTACAAGAACAACCACTACAACTACCACTACTACAACTACAAGAACAACCACTACTACTACAAGAACAACCACCACTACTACTACTTCTACAAGAACAACCACTACTACTACTACAAGAACAACCGCCACTACTACTACTACTACTACTACAAGATCAACCACTACTACTACTACTACTACTTCTACAAGTAGAACCACTACTACTACTGAAACAACAACCACTACTACTACTACAAGAACAACCACTACTACTACTACAAGTATTACAAGAAAAACCACTACTACTACTACAAGAACAACCACTACTACCTCTACAAGAACAACCACTACTTCTCCTATTACTACTACTACTACTACAAGAACAACCACTACTACTACTACTACTACAAGAACAACCACTACTACTACTACTACTACTAAAAGAACAACCACTACTACTACTACAAGAACAACCACTACTACTACTAGTACTACTACTACTACTACTACAAGAACAACCACTACTACTTCTAAAAGTACAGCCACAACTACTACTACAAGAATAACCCCTACTACTGCTACAAGAACAACCACTGCTTCTCCTACTACTACTTCTACTACAAGAACAACCACTACTACTAGTAGTATTACAAGAAAAACCACTACTACTACTACAAGAACATCTGCTACTAATGCTATTACAAGTACAAAAACTACTACTACCAGAACAACCACTACTACTACTACAAGAGAAACCACTACTACTACTACAGGAACAACCACTACTACTATTACTAGTATTACAACAACAACCAGTACTACCATTACAAGAACAAACACTACTATTTCCAGAAGTAAAACCACTACTACTACTGCTACTACAAGAACAACCAGCACCACTACTACTACTACAAGAACAACCACTACTACTACTACAAGAACAACCACTACAACTACCACTACTACAACTACAAGAACAACCACTACTACTACAAGAACAACCACCACTACAACAACAAATACTACTACTACAAGACAAACCACTACTACTACTACTACTACTACTACAAGAACAACCACTACTACTACTACTACAAGAACAACCACTACAACTACCACTACTACAACTACAAGAACAACCACTACTACTACAAGAACAACCACCACTACTACTACTTCTACAAGAACAACCACTACTACTACTACAAGAACAACCGCCACTACTACTACTACTACTACTACAAGATCAACCACTACTACTACTACTACTACTTCTACAAGTAGAACCACTACTACTACTGAAACAACAACCACTACTACTACTACAAGAACAACCACTACTACTACTACAAGTATTACAAGAAAAACCACTACTACTACTACAAGAACAACCACTACTACTTCTACAAGAACAAACACTACAACTACCACTACTACAACTACAAGAACAACCACTACTACTACAAGAACAACCACCACTACTACTACTGCTACTACAAGAACAACCGCTACTACTACTACTACTACAAGAACAACCACTACTACTTCTACAAGAACAACCACTACTTCTCCTACTACTACTAATACTACTACTACAAGAACAACCACTAATACTACTACTACTAAAAGAACAACCACTACTACTACTACAAGAACAACCACTACTACTACTAGTACTACTACTACTACTACTACTACAAGAATAACCACTACTACTACTACAAGTACAACCACGACTACTACTACTACTACAAGAACAACCACTACTACTACTACTACTACAAGTAGAACCACTACTACTACTAAAACAACAACCACTACTACTACTACAAGAACAACCACTACTACTACTACAAGTATTACAAGAAAAACCACTACTACTACTACAAGAACAACCACTACTACTTCTACAAGAACAACCACTACAACTACCATTACTACAACTACAAGAACAACCACTACTACTACAAGAACAACCACCACTACTACTACTGCTACTACAAGAACAACCGCTACTACTACTACTACTGCTACAAGAACAACCACTACTACTTCTACAAGAACAACCACTACTTCTCCTACTACTACTACTACTACTACTACTACAAGAACAACCACTACTACTACTACTACTAAAAGAACAACCACTACTACTACTACAAGAACAACCACTACTACTACTAGTACTACTACTACTACTACTACTACTACAAGAACAACCACTACTACTTCTAAAAGTACAGCCACAACTACTACTACAAGAATAACCCCTACTACTGCAACAAGAACAACCACTGCTTCTCCTACTACTCCTTATACTACAAGAACAAACACTACTACTAGTAGTATTACAAGAAAAACCACTACTACTACTACAAGAACAACTGCTACTAATACTATTACAAGTACAACCACTACTACTACCAGAACAACCACTACTACTACTACAAGAGAAACCACTACTGCTACTACAGGAACAACCACTAATACTATTACTAGTATTACAACAACAACCAGTACTACCATTACAAGAACAAACACTACTATTTCCAGAAGTAAAACCACTACTACTACTGTTACTACAAGAACAACCAGCACCACTACTACTACTACAAGAACAACCACTACTACTACTACAAGAACAACCACTACAACTACCACTACTACAACTACAAGAACAACCACCACTACAACAACAAATACTACTACTACAAGAGAAACCACTTCTACTACTACTACTACTACAAGAACAACCACTACTACTACTACAAGAACAACCACTACAACTACCACTACTACAACTACAAGAACAACCACTACTACTACAAGAACAACCACCACTACTACTACTTCTACAAGAACAACCACTACTACTACTACAAGAACAACCGCCACTACTACTACTACTACTACTAAAAGATCAACCACTACTACTACTACTACTACTTCTACAAGTAGAACCACTACTACTACTAAAACAACAACCACTACAACTACTACAAGAACAACCACTACTACTACTACAAGTATTACAAGAAAAACCACTACTACTACTACAAGAACAACCACTACTACTTCTACAAGAACAACCACTACAACTACCACTACTACAACTACAAGAACAACCACTACTACTACAAGAACAACCACCACTACTACTACTGCTACTACAAGAACAACCGCTACTACTACTACTACTACTACAAGAACAACCACTACTACTTCTACAAGAACAACCACTACTTCTCCTACTACTACTACTACTACTACAAGAACAACCACTACTACTACTACTACTAAAAGAACAACCACTACTACTACTACAAGAACAACCACTACTACTACTAGTACTACTAGTACTACTACTACTACTACTACTACTACTACTACTACTACTACAAGAACAACCACTACTACTTCTAAAAGTACAGCCACAACTACTACTACAGGAATAACCCCTACTACTGCTACAAGAACAACCACTGCTTCTCCTCCTACTACTTCTACTACAAGAACAACCACTACTACTAGTAGTATTACAAGAAAAACCACTACTACTACTACAAGAACAACTGCTACTAATACTATTACAAGTACAACCACTACTACTACCAGAACAACCACTACTACTACTACAAGAGAAACCACTACTACTACTACTACTACTACTTCTACTACTACTACTTTTACTACTCCTACTACAAGAACAACCACTACTACTAATACTAATACTACTATTACAAGGACAACCACTACGATTACTACAACTAGAACCACTACAACTACTACAAGAACAACCACTACTACTACTACTACTACTACTACAAGAACAACCACTAATACTAATACAAGAACAACCACTACTTCTACTACTTCAAGAACAAGCACTACCACTACTACTACAAGAACTACCACTACTACTACTACAAGAACAACCACTGCTTCTCCTACTACTACTACTTCAAGAACAACCACTACTACTTCTACAAGATCAACCACTCCATCTCCTACTACTACTACTACAAGAACAACCACTACTACTACTACAAGAACGACCACCACTACTACTACTACTGCAAGAACAACCTTTACTACTACTACAAGAACAACCACAGCTACTACTTAAAGAACAACCACGGCTTCTCCTAATACTACTACTACGAGAATAACCACTATTACTACTACAAGAACAACCACCACTACTACTACTACTACTACAAGAAAAACCTCTACTATTAATACACGGGCAACCACCACTTCTACTACTACTGCTACTACAAGAACAAACACTACTACTAATACAAGAACGACCACTACTACTACTGCTACTACCAGTAGACCCACTACTACTATTACAAGAACAACCACTACTACTACTACTAGTATTACAAGAACAACCACTTCTAATACTACAAGTACAAACACCACTACTACTACAAGAACAACCCCTACTACTACTACAAGAACAACCACTGCTTCTCCTACTACTACTACTACAAGAACAACCACTACTTCTACTACTACAAGAACAACCACCACCACTACTACTAATACTACTACTACTACAAGATCAACCACTACCACTTCGACAAGAACAACCACTACTACTTGTACTAGTATTACAAGAACAACCACTACTACTATTACAAGAACAACCGCTACTACTACTACTACTACTACAAGATCAACCACTACTAGTACTACTACTACTACTACAAGTAGAACCACTACTACTACTAAAACAACAACCACTACTACTACTACAAGAACAACCACTACTACTACTACAAATACTACAAAAAAAACCACTACTACTACTACAAGAAGAACCACTACTACTTCTACAAGAACAACCACTACAACTACCACTACTACAACTACAAGAACAACCACTACTACTACAAGAACAACCACCACTACTACTACTACTACTACAAGATCAACCACTACTAGTACTACTACTACTACTACAAGTAGAACCACTACTACTAATACTAATACTACTATTACAAGAACAACCACTACTACTACTACAAGATCAAAAACCACTACTACTACCACTACTACTACTACTACTACGACTACTACATGAACAACCAATACTACTACTACTACTACAAGAACAACCACTACTACTACTGCTACTACTACTACAAGAACAAACACTAATACTAATACTAGAACAACCACTACTACTACTACTACTACTACTACTACTGCTACAAGAACAACCACTAATACTAATACAAGAACAACCACTACTACTAATACTAATACTACTATTACAAGGACAACCACTACTATTACTACAAGTAGAGCCATTACAACTACTACAAGAACAACCACTACTACTACTACTACTACTACTACAAGAACAACCACTAATACTAATACAAGGACAACCACTACTATTAGTACTACTACTACTACTACTACTACTACTACTACAAGAACAACCACAACTACTTCTAAAAGTACAGCCACAAGAACTACTACAAGAATAACCCCTACTACTGCTACAAGAACAACCACTGCTTCTCCTACTACTACTTCTACTACAAGAACAACCACTACTACTAGTAGTATTACAAGAAAAACCACTACTACTACTACAAGAACATCTGCTACTAATGCTATTACAAGTACAACCACTACTACTACCAGAACAACCACTACTACTACTACAAGAGAAACCACTACTACTACTACAGGAACAACCACTACTACTATTACTAGTATTACAACAACAACCAGTACTACCATTACAAGAACAAACACTTCTATTTCCAGAAGTAAAACCACTACTACTACTGCTACTACAAGAACAACCAGCACCACTACTACTACTACAAGAACAACCACTACTACTACTACAAGAACAACCACTACAACTACCACTACTACAACTACAATAACAACCACTACTACTACAAGAACAACCACCACTACAACAACAAATACTACTACTACAAGAGAAACCACTACTACTACTACTACTACTACTACTACAAGAACAACCACTACTACTACTACTACAAGAACAACCACTACAACTACCACTACTACAACTACAAGAACAACCACTACTACTACAAGAACAACCGCCACTACTACTACTACTACAAGATCAACCACTACTACTACTACTACTACTTCTACAAGTAGAACCACTACTACTACTAAAACAACAACCACTACTACTACTACAAGAACAACCACTACTACTACTACAAGTATTACAAGAAAAACCACTACTACTACTACAAGAACAACCACTACTACTTCTACAAGAACAACCACTACAACTACCACTACTACAACTACAAGAACAACCACTACTACTACTACAAGAACGACCACCACTACTACTACTACTGCAAGAACAACCTTTACTACTACTACAAGAACAACCACAGCTACTACTTAAAGAACAACCACGGCTTCTCCTAATACTACTACTACGAGAATAACCACTATTACTACTACAAGAACAACCACCACTACTACTACTACTACTACAAGAAAAACCTCTACTATTAATACACGGGCAACCACCACTTCTACTACTACTGCTACTACAAGAACAAACACTACTACTAATACAAGAACGACCACTACTACTACTGCTACTACCAGTAGACCCACTACTACTATTACAAGAACAACCACTACTACTACTACTAGTATTACAAGAACAACCACTTCTAATACTACAAGTACAAACACCACTACTACTACAAGAACAACCCCTACTACTACTACAAGAACAACCACTGCTTCTCCTACTACTACTACTACAAGAACAACCACTACTTCTACTACTACAAGAACAACCACCACCACTACTACTAATACTACTACTACTACAAGATCAACCACTACCACTTCGACAAGAACAACCACTACTACTTGTACTAGTATTACAAGAACAACCACTACTACTATTACAAGAACAACCACTACTACTACTACAAGTATTACAAGAAAAGCCACTACTACGACTACAAGAACAACCACTACTACTTCTACATGAACAACCACTACAACTACCACTACTACAACTACCAGAACAACGACTACTACTTCAATAACAACCACCACTACTACTACTGCTACTACAAAAACAACTACTACTACTTCTACAAGAACAACCACTACTTCTACTACTACTACTACTACTACTACTACAAGAACAACCACTACTACTACTACAAGAACAACCACTACTAGCACTACTACTACTACTAATACAAGAACAACCACTACTACTACTACTACTACAAGAACAACCAATACTACTAATACAAATACAACCACTACTACTACTACTACTACTACAACTACAAGAACAACCAACTACTACTACTACAAGAACAACCACTGATTCTCCTACTACTAATATTACAAGAACAACCACTACTACTACTACTACAAGATCAAAAACCACTACTACTACCACTACTACTACTACTACTACGACTACTACATGAACAACCAATACTACTACTACTACTACTACAAGAACAACCACTACTACTACTGCTACTACTACTACAAGAACAAACACTAATACTAATACTAGAACAAACACTACTACTACTACTACTACTACTACTGCTACAAGAACAACCACTAATACTAATACAAGAACAACCACTACTACTAATACTAATACTACTATTACAAGGACAACCACTACTATTACTACAAGTAGAGCCATTACAACTACTACAAGAACAACCACTACTACTACTACTACTACTACTACTACAAGAACAACCACTAATACTAATACAAGGACAACCACTACTATTAGTAGTACTACTACTACTACTACTACTACAAGAACAACCACAACTACTTCTAAAAGTACAGCCACAAGAACTACTACAAGAATAACCCCTACTACTGCTACAAGAACAACCACTGCTTCTCCTACTACTACTTCTACTACAAGAACAACCACTACTACTAGTAGTATTACAAGAAAAACCACTACTACTACTACAAGAACATCTGCTACTAATGCTATTACAAGTACAACCACTACTACTACCAGAACAACCACTACTACTACTACAAGAGAAACCACTACTACTACTACAGGAACAACCACTACTACTATTACTAGTATTACAACAACAACCAGTACTACCATTACAAGAACAAACACTTCTATTTCCAGAAGTAAAACCACTACTACTACTGCTACTACAAGAACAACCAGCACCACTACTACTACTACAAGAACAACCACTACTACTACTACAAGAACAACCACTACAACTACCACTACTACAACTACAAGAACAACCACTACTACTACAAGAACAACCACCACTACAACAACAAATACTACTACTACAAGAGAAACCACTACTACTACTACTACTACTACTACAAGAACAACCACTACTACTACTACTACAAGAACAACCACTACAACTACCACTACTACAACTACAAGAACAACCACTACTACTACAAGAACAACCGCCACTACTACTACTACTACAAGATCAACCACTACTACTACTACTACTACTTCTACAAGTAGAACCACTACTACTACTAAAACAACAACCACTACTACTACTACAAGAACAACCACTACTACTACTACAAGTATTACAAGAAAAACCACTACTACTACTACAAGAACAACCACTACTACTTCTACAAGAACAACCACTACAACTACCACTACTACAACTACAAGAACAACCACTACTACTACAAGAACAACCACCACTGCTACTACTGCTACTACAAGAACAACCGCTACTACTACTACTACTACTACAAGAACAACCACTACTACTTCTACAAGAACAACCACTACTTCTCCTACTACTACTACTACTACTACAAGAACAACCACTAATACTACTACTACTAAAAGAACAACCACTACTACTACTACAAGAACAACCACTACTACTACTAGTACTACTACTACTACTACTACTACTACAAGAACAACCACTACTACTACTACAAGTACAACCACGACTACTACTACTACTACAAGAACAACCACTACTACTACTACAAGTAGAACCACTACTACTACTAAAACAACAACCACTACTACTACTACAAGAACAACCACTACTACTACTACAAGTATTACAAGAAAAACCACTACTACAAGAACAACCACTACTACTTCTACAAGAACAACCACTACAACTACCATTACTACAACTACAAGAACAACCACTACTACTACTACTACTACTACTACTACTACTACAAGAACAACCACTACTACTCCTACAAGTACAACCACGACTACTACTACTACTACTACAAGAACAACCACTACTACTACTACAAGTATTACAAGAAAAACCACTACTACTACTACAAGAACAACAACTACTACTTCTACAAGAACAACCACTACAACTACCAGTACTACAACTACAAGAACAACCACTACTACTACAAGAACAACCACCACTACTACTACTGCTACTACAAGAACAACCGCTACTACTACTACTACTACAAGAACAACCACTACTACTTCTACAAGAACAACCACTACTTCTCCTACTACTACTACTACTACTACAAGAACAACCACTACTACTACTACTACTAAAAGAACAACCACTACTACTACTACAAGAACAACCACTACTACTACTAGTACTACTACTACTACTACTACAAGAACAACCACTACTACTTCTAAAAGTACAGCCACAACTACTACTACAAGAATAACCCCTACTACTGCTACAAGAACAACCACTGCTTCTCCTACTACTACTTCTACTACAAGAACAACCACTACTACTAGTAGTATTACAAGAAATACCACTACTACTACTA
The DNA here is from genome assembly GCF_030867095.1 of Alligator mississippiensis. NCBI lineage: Eukaryota > Metazoa > Chordata > Crocodylia > Alligatoridae > Alligator > Alligator mississippiensis. The sequence goes on from NC_081832.1 coordinate 33,693,349, forward strand.
CAAGAACATCTGCTACTAATGCTATTACAAGTACAACCACTACTACTACCAGAACAACCACTACTACTACTACAAGAGAAACCACTACTACTACTACAGGAACAACCACTACTACTATTACTAGTATTACAACAACAACCAGTACTACCATTACCAGAACAAACACTACTATTTCCAGAAGTAAAACCACTACTACTACTGCTACTACAAGAACAACCAGCACCACTACTACTACTACAAGAACAACCACTACTACTACTACAAGAACAACCACTACAACTACCACTACTACAACTACAAGAACAACCACTACTACTACAAGAACAACCACCACTACAACAACAAATACTACTACTACAAGAGAAACCACTACTACTACTACTACTACTACTACAAGAACAACCACTACTACTACTACTACAAGAACAACCACTACAACTACCACTACTACAACTACAAGAACAACCACTACTACTACAAGAACAACCACCACTACTACTACTTCTACAAGAACAACCACTACTACTACTACAAGAACAACCGCCACTACTACTAATACTACTACTACAAGATCAACCACTACTACTACTACTACTACTTCTACAAGTAGAACCACTACTACTGAAACAACAACCACTACTACTACTACAAGAACAACCACTACTACTACTACAAGTTTTACAAGAAAAACCACTACTACTACTACAAGAACAACCACTACTACTTCTACAAGAACAACCACTACAACTACCACTACTACAACTACAAGAACAACCACTACTACTACAAGAACAACCACCACTACTACTACTGCTACTACAAGAACAACCGCTACTACTACTACTACTACTACAAGAACAACCACTACTACTTCTACAAGAACAACCACTACTTCTCCTACTACTACTAATACTACTACTACAAGAAGAACCACTAATACTACTACTACTAAAAGAACAACCACTACTACTACTACAAGAACAACCACTACTACTACTAGTACTACTACTACTACTACTACTACAAGAACAACCACTACTACTACTACAAGTACAACCACGACTACTACTACTACTACAAGAACAACCACTACTACTACTACTACTACTACAAGTAGAACCACTACTACTACTAAAACAACAACCACTACTACTACTACAAGAACAACCACTACTACTACTACAAGTATTACAAGAAAAACCACTACTACTACTACAAGAACAACCACTACTACTTCTACAAGAACAACCACTACAACTACCATTACTACAACTACAAGAACAACCACTACTACTACAAGAACAACCACCACTACTACTACTGCTACTACAAGAACAACCACTACTACTTCTACAAGAACAACCACTACTTCTCCTACTACTACTACTACTACTACAAGAACAACCGCTACTACTACTACTACTGCTACAAGAACAACCACTACTACTTCTACAAGAACAACCACTACTTCTCCTACTACTACTACTACTACTACAAGAACAACCACTACTACTACTACTACTAAAAGAACAACCACTACTACTACTACAAGAACAACCACTACTACTACTAGTACTACTACTACTACTACTACTACTACTACAAGAACAACCACTACTACTTCTAAAAGTACAGCCACAACTACTACTACAAGAATAACCCCTACTACCGCTATAAGAACAACCACTGCTTCTCCTACTACTCCTTATACTACAAGAACAAACACTACTACTAGTAGTATTACAAGAAAAACCACTACTACTACTACAAGAACAACTGCTACTAATACTATTACAAGTACAACCACTACTACTACCAGAACAACCACTACTACTACTACAAGAGAAACCACTACTGCTACTACAGGAACAACCACTACTACTATTACTAGTATTACAACAACAACCAGTACTACCATTACAAGAACAAACACTACTATTTCCAGAAGTAAAACCACTACTACTACTGTTACTACAAGAACAACCAGCACCACTACTACTACTACAAGAACAACCACTACTACTACTACAAGAACAACCACTACAGCTACCACTACTACAACTACAAGAACAACCAACACTACAACAACAAATACTACTACTACAAGAGAAACCACTTCAACTACTACTACTACTACTACTACAAGAACAACCACTACTACTACTACAAGAACAACCACTACAACTACCACTACTACAACTACAAGAACAACCACTACTACTACAAGAACAACCACCACTACTACTACTTCTACAAGAACAACCACTACTACTACTACAAGAACAACCGCCACTACTACTACTACTACTACAAGATCAACCACTACTACTACTACTACTACATCTACAAGTAGAACCACTACTACTACTAAAACAACAACCACTACTACTACTACAAGAACAACCACTACTACTACTACAAGTATTACAAGAAAAACCACTACCACTACTACAAGAACAACCACTACTACTTCTACAAGAACAACCACTACAACTACCACTACTACAACTACAAGAACAACCACTACTACTACAAGAACAACCACCACTACTACTACTGCTACTACAAGAACAACCGCTACTACTACTACTACTACTACAAGAACAACCACTACTACTTCTACAAGAACAACCACTACTTCTCCTACTACTACTACTACTACTACTACTACTACAAGAACAAACACTAATACTACTACTACTAAAAGAACAACCACTACTACTACTACAAGAACAACCACTACTACTACTAGTACTACTACTACTACTACTACTACAAGAACAACCACTACTACTACTACAAGTACAACCACGACTACTACTACTACTACAAGAACAACCACTACTACTACTACTACTACTACAAGTAGAACCACTACTACTACTAAAACAACAACCACTACTACTACTACAAGAACAACCACTACTACTACTACAAGTATTACAAGAAAAACCACTACTACTACTACAAGAACAACCACTACTACTTCTACAAGAACAACCACTACTACTACTAGTACTACTACTACTAGTACTACTACTACTACAAGAACAACCACTACTACTTCTAAAAGTACAGCCACAACTACTACTACAAGAATAACCCCTACTACTGCTACAAGAACAACCACTGCTTCTCCTACTACTCCTTATACTACAAGAACAAACACTACTACTAGTAGTATTACAAGAAAAACCACTACTACTACTACAAGAACAACTGCTACTAATACTATTACAAGTACAACCACTACTACTACCAGAACAACCACTACTACTACTACAAGAGAAACCACTACTACTACTACAGGAACAACCACTACTACTATTACTAGTATTACAACAACAACCAGTACTACCATTACAAGAACAAACACTACTATTTCCAGAAGTAAAACCACTACTACTACTGTTACTACAAGAACAACCAGCACCACTACTACTACTACAAGAACAACCACTACTACTACTACAAGAACAACCACTACAACTACCACTACTACAACTACAAGAACAACCACCACTACAACAACAAATACTACTACTACAAGAGAAACCACTTCTACTACTACTACTACTACTACAAGAACAACCACTACTACTACTACAAGAACAACCACTACAACTACCACTACTACAACTACAAGAACAACCACTACTACTACAAGAACAACCACCACTACTACTACTTCTACAAGAACAACCACTACTACTACTACAAGAACAACCGCTACTACTACTACTACTACTACAAGATCAACCACTACTACTACTACTACTACTACAAGTAGAACCACTACTACTACTAAAACAACAACCACTACTACTACTACAAGAACAACCACTACTACTACTACAAGTACTACAAAAAAAATCACTACTACTACTACAAGAACAACCACTACTACTTCTACAAGAACAACCACTACAACTACCACTACTACAACTACAAGAACAACCACTACTACTACAAGAACAACCACCACTACTACTACTGCTACTACAAGAACAACCGCTACTACTACTACTACTACTACAAGAACAACCACTACTACTTCTACAAGAACAACCACTACTTCTCCTACTACTACTACTACTACTACAAGAACAACCACTACTACTACTACTACTAAAAGAACAACCACTACTACTACTACAAGAACAACCACTACTACTACTAGTACTACTACTACTACTACTACTACTACTACTACTACAAGAACAACCACTACTACTTCTAAAAGTACAGCCACAACTACTACTACAAGAATAACCCCTACTAGTGCTACAAGAACAACCACTGCTTCTCCTCCTACTACTTCTACTACAAGAACAACCACTACTACTAGTAGTATTACAAGAAAAACCACTACTACTACTACAAGAACAACTGCTACTAATACTATTACAAGTACAACCACTACTACTACCAGAACAACCACTACTACTACTACAAGAGAAACCACTACTACTACTACTACACGAACAACCACTATTACTATTACTAGTATTACAACAACAACCAGTACTACCATTACAAGAACAAACACTACTATTTCCAGAAGTAAAACCACTACTACTACTGCTACTACAAGAACAACCAGCACCACTACTACTACTACAAGAACAACCACTACTACTACTACAAGAACAACCGCCACTACTACTACTACTACTACAAGATCAACCACTACTACTACTACTACTACATCTACAAGTAGAACCACTACTACTACTAAAACAACAACCACTACTACTACTACAAGAACAACCACTACTACTACTACAAGTATTACAAGAAAAACCACTACCACTACTACAAGAACAACCACTACTACTTCTACAAGAACAACCACTACAACTACCACTACTACAACTACAAGAACAACCACTACTACTACAAGAACAACCACCACTACTACTACTGCTACTACAAGAACAACCGCTACTACTACTACTACTACTACAAGAACAACCACTACTACTTCTACAAGAACAACCACTACTTCTCCTACTACTACTACTACTACTACTACTACTACAAGAACAAACACTAATACTACTACTACTAAAAGAACAACCACTACTACTACTACAAGAACAACCACTACTACTACTAGTACTACTACTACTACTACTACTACAAGAACAACCACTACTACTACTACAAGTACAACCACGACTACTACTACTACTACAAGAACAACCACTACTACTACTACTACTACTACAAGTAGAACCACTACTACTACTAAAACAACAACCACTACTACTACTACAAGAACAACCACTACTACTACTACAAGTATTACAAGAAAAACCACTACTACTACTACAAGAACAACCACTACTACTTCTACAAGAACAACCACTACTACTACTAGTACTACTACTACTAGTACTACTACTACTACAAGAACAACCACTACTACTTCTAAAAGTACAGCCACAACTACTACTACAAGAATAACCCCTACTACTGCTACAAGAACAACCACTGCTTCTCCTACTACTCCTTATACTACAAGAACAAACACTACTACTAGTAGTATTACAAGAAAAACCACTACTACTACTACAAGAACAACTGCTACTAATACTATTACAAGTACAACCACTACTACTACCAGAACAACCACTACTACTACTACAAGAGAAACCACTACTACTACTACAGGAACAACCACTACTACTATTACTAGTATTACAACAACAACCAGTACTACCATTACAAGAACAAACACTACTATTTCCAGAAGTAAAACCACTACTACTACTGTTACTACAAGAACAACCAGCACCACTACTACTACTACAAGAACAACCACTACTACTACTACAAGAACAACCACTACAACTACCACTACTACAACTACAAGAACAACCACCACTACAACAACAAATACTACTACTACAAGAGAAACCACTTCTACTACTACTACTACTACTACAAGAACAACCACTACTACTACTACAAGAACAACCACTACAACTACCACTACTACAACTACAAGAACAACCACTACTACTACAAGAACAACCACCACTACTACTACTTCTACAAGAACAACCACTACTGCTACTACAAGAACAACCGCTACTACTACTACTACTACTACAAGATCAACCACTACTACTACTACTACTACTACAAGTAGAACCACTACTACTACTAAAACAACAACCACTACTACTACTACAAGAACAACCACTACTACTACTACAAGTACTACAAAAAAAATCACTACTACTACTACAAGAACAACCACTACTACTTCTACAAGAACAACCACTACAACTACCACTACTACAACTACAAGAACAACCACTACTACTACAAGAACAACCACCACTACTACTACTGCTACTACAAGAACAACCGCTACTACTACTACTACTACTACAAGAACAACCACTACTACTTCTACAAGAACAACCACTACTTCTCCTACTACTACTACTACTACTACAAGAACAACCACTACTACTACTACTACTAAAAGAACAACCACTACTACTACTACAAGAACAACCACTACTACTACTAGTACTACTACTACTACTACTACTACTACTACTACAAGAACAACCACTACTACTTCTAAAAGTACAGCCACAACTACTACTACAAGAATAACCCCTACTACTGCTACAAGAACAACCACTGCTTCTCCTCCTACTACTTCTACTACAAGAACAACCACTACTACTAGTAGTATTACAAGAAAAACCACTACTACTACTACAAGAACAACTGCTACTAATACTATTACAAGTACAACCACTACTACTACCAGAACAACCACTACTACTACTACAAGAGAAACCACTACTACTACTACTACACGAACAACCACTATTACTATTACTAGTATTACAACAACAACCAGTACTACCATTACAAGAACAAACACTACTATTTCCAGAAGTAAAACCACTACTACTACTGCTACTACAAGAACAACCAGCACCACTACTACTACTACAAGAACAACCACTACTACTACTACAAGAACAACCACTACTACTACTACTAGTATTACAACAACAACCAGTACTACCACTACAAGAACAAACACTACTACATCCAGAAGTGAAACCACTACTACTACTACTACAAGAACAACCACCACCACTACTACGACTACTACTACAAGAACAACCACTACTACTACTACAAGAACAACCACCACTACTTCTACTAGTATTACAAGAACAACCCCTACTACTACTACAAGAACAACAGCTACTACTAATAATACTACCACACGTACAACCACTACTACTACAACAACAACAAATACTACTACTACAAGAGAAACCACTACATCTACTACTACTACTACAAGAACAACCACTACTACTACTACTACAAGAAAAACCACTGCTTCTCCTACTACTACTATTACAAGAACAACCACTACTACTACTACAAGAACAACCTCCACTACTAATACTAGAACAACCACTACTACTACTACTACTACTACTTCTACTACTACTACTTCTACTACTCCTACTACAAGAACAACCACTACTACTAATTCTAATACTACTATTACAAGGACAACCACTACGATTACTACAACTAGAACCACTACAACTACTACAAGAACAACCACTACTACTACTACTACTACTACTACAAGTAGAACCACTACTACTACTGAAACAACAACCACTACTACTACTACAAGAACAACCACTACTACTACTACAAGTTTTACAAGAAAAACCACTACTACTACTACAAGAACAACCACTACTACTTCTACAAGAACAACCACTACAACTACCACTACTACAACTACAAGAACAACCACTACTACTACAAGAACAACCACCACTACTACTACTGCTACTACAAGAACAACCGCTACTACTACTACTACTACTACAAGAACAACCACTACTACTTCTACAAGAACAACCACTACTTCTCCTACTACTACTAATACTACTACTACAAGAACAACCACTAATACTACTACTACTAAAAGAACAACCACTACTACTACTACAAGAACAACCACTACTACTACTAGTACTACTACTACTACTACTACTACAAGAACAACCACTACTACTACTACAAGTACAACCACGACTACTACTACTACTACTACAAGAACAACCACTACTACTACTACTACTACTACAAGTAGAACCACTACTACTACTAAAACAACAACCACTACTACTACTACAAGAACAACCACTACTACTACTACAAGTATTACAAGAAAAACCACTACTACTACTACAAGAACAACCACTACTACTTCTACAAGAACAACCACTACAACTACCATTACTACAACTACAAGAACAACCACTACTACTACAAGAACAACCACCACTACTACTACTGCTACTACAAGAACAACCGCTACTACTACTACTACTGCTACAAGAACAACCACTACTACTTCTACAAGAACAACCACTACTTCTCCTACTACTACTACTACTACTACAAGAACAACCACTACTACTACTACTACTAAAAGAACAACCACTACTACTACTACAAGAACAACCACTACTACTACTAGTACTACTACTACTACTACTACTACTACAAGAACAACCACTACTACTTCTAAAAGTACAGCCACAACTACTACTACAAGAATAACCCCTACTACCGCTATAAGAACAACCACTGCTTCTCCTACTACTCCTTATACTACAAGAACAAACACTACTACTAGTAGTATTACAAGAAAAACCACTACTACTACTACAAGAACAACTGCTACTAATACTATTACAAGTACAACCACTACTACTACCAGAACAACCACTACTACTACTACAAGAGAAACCACTACTGCTACTACAGGAACAACCACTACTACTATTACTAGTATTACAACAACAACCAGTACTACCATTACAAGAACAAACACTACTATTTCCAGAAGTAAAACCACTACTACTACTGTTACTACAAGAACAACCAGCACCACTACTACTACTACAAGAACAACCACTACTACTACTACAAGAACAACCACTACAGCTACCACTACTACAACTACAAGAACAACCAACACTACAACAACAAATACTACTACTACAAGAGAAACCACTTCTACTACTACTACTACTACTACTACAAGAACAACCACTACTACTACTACAAGAACAACCACTACAACTACCACTACTACAACTACAAGAACAACCACTACTACTACAAGATCAACCACCACTACTACTACTTCTACAAGAACAACCACTACTACTACTACAAGAACAACCGCCACTACTACTACTACTACTACAAGATCAACCACTACTACTACTACTACTACATCTACAAGTAGAACCACTACTACTACTAAAACAACAACCACTACTACTACTACAAGAACAACCACTACTACTACTACAAGTATTACAAGAAAAACCACTACCACTACTACAAGAACAACCACTACTACTTCTACAAGAACAACCACTACAACTACCACTACTACAACTACAAGAACAACCACTACTACTACAAGAACAACCACCACTACTACTACTGCTACTACAAGAACAACCGCTACTACTACTACTACTACTACAAGAACAACCACTACTACTTCTACAAGAACAACCACTACTTCTCCTACTACTACTACTACTACTACTACTACAAGAACAAACACTAATACTACTACTACTAAAAGAACAACCACTACTACTACTACAAGAACAACCACTACTACTACTAGTACTACTACTACTACTACTACAAGAACAACCACTACTACTACTACAAGTACAACCACGACTACTACTACTACTACAAGAACAACCACTACTACTACTACTACTACTACAAGTAGAACCACTACTACTACTAAAACAACAACCACTACTACTACTACAAGAACAACCACTACTACTACTACAAGTATTACAAGAAAAACCACTACTACTACTACAAGAACAACCACTACTACTTCTACAAGAACAACCACTACTACTACTAGTACTACTACTACTAGTACTACTACTACTACAAGAACAACCACTACTACTTCTAAAAGTACAGCCACAACTACTACTTCAAGAATAACCCCTACTACTGCTACAAGAACAACCACTACTACTACTACAAGAACAACCACTACTACTACTACTAGTATTACAACAACAACCAGTACTACCACTACAAGAACAAACACTACTACATCCAGAAGTGAAACCACTACTACTACTACTACTACAAGAACAACCACCACCACTACTACGACTACTACTACAAGAACAACCACTACTACTACTACAAGAACAACCACCACTACTTCTACTAGTATTACAAGAACAACCCCTACTACTACTACAAGAACAACAGCTACTACTAATAATACTACCACACGTACAACCACTACTACTACAACAACAACAAATACTACTACTACAAGAGAAACCACTACATCTACTACTACTACTACTACAAGAACAACCACTACTACTACTACAAGAAAAACCACTGCTTCTCCTACTACTACTATTACAAGAACAACCACTACTACTACTACAAGAACAACCTCCACTACTAATGCTAGAACAACCACTACTACTACTACTACTACTACTTCTACTACTACTACTTCTACTACTCCTACTACAAGAACAACCACTACTACTAATACTAATACTACTATTACAAGGACAACCACTACGATTACTACAACTAGAACCACTACAACTACTACAAGAACAACCACTACTACTACTACTACTACTACTACTACAAGAACAACCACTAATACTAATACAAGAACAACCACTACTTCTACTACTTCAAGAACAAGCACTACCACTACTACTACAAGAACTACCACTACTACTACTACAAGAACAACCACTGCTTCTCCTACTACTACTACTTCAAGAACTACCACTACTACTACTACAAGATCAACCACTCCATCTCCTACTACTACTACTACAAGAACAACCACTACTACTACTACAAGAACGACCACCACTACTACTACTACTGCAAGAACAACCTTTACTACTACTGCAAGAACAACCACAGCTACTACTTAAAGAACAACCACGGCTTCTCCTAATACTACTACTACGAGAATAACCACTATTACTACTACAAGAACAACCACCACTACTACTACTACTACTACAAGAAAAACCTCTACTATTAATACACGGGCAACCACCACTTCTACTACTACTGCTACTACAAGAACAAACACTACTACTAATACAAGAACGACCACTACTACTACTGCTACTACCAGTAGACCCACTACTACTATTACAAGAACAACCACTACTACTACTACTAGTATTACAAGAACAACCACTTCTAATACTACAAGTACAAACACCACTACTACTACAAGAACAACCCCTACTACTACTACAAGAACAACCACTGCTTCTCCTACTACTACTACTACAAGAACAACCACTACTTCTACTACTACAAGAACAACCACCACCACTACTACTAATACTACTACTACTACAAGATCAACCACTACCACTTCGACAAGAACAACCACTACTACTTGTACTAGTATTACAAGAACAACCACTACTACTATTACAAGAACAACCACTACTACTACTACAAGTATTACAAGAAAAGCCACTACTACGACTACAAGAACAACCACTACTACTTCTACATGAACAACCACTACAACTACCACTACTACAACTACCAGAACAACGACTACTACTTCAATAACAACCACCACTACTACTACTGCTACTACAAAAACAACTACTACTACTTCTACAAGAACAACCACTACTTCTACTACTACTACTACTACTACTACTACAAGAACAACCACTACTACTACTACAAGAACAACCACTACTAGTACTACTACTACTACTAATACAAGAACAACCACTACTACTACTACTACTACAAGAACAACCAATACTACTAATACAAAGACAACCACTACTACTACTACTACTACTACTACAACTACAAGAACAACCAACTACTACTACTACAAGAACAACCACTGATTCTCCTACTACTACTATTACAAGAACAACCACTACTACTACTACAAGATCAAAAACCACTACTACTACCACTACTACTACTACTACTACGACTACTACATGAACAACCAATACTACTACTACTACTACTACAAGAACAACCACTACTACTACTGCTACTACTACTACAAGAACAAACACTAATACTAATACTAGAACAACCACTACTACTACTACTACTACTACTACTACTGCTACAAGAACAACCACTAATACTAATACAAGAACAACCACTACTACTAATACTAATACTACTATTACAAGGACAACCACTACTATTACTACAAGTAGAGCCATTACAACTACTACAAGAACAACCACTACTACTACTACTACTACTACTACTACTACTACAAGAACAACCACTAATACTAATACAAGGACAACCACTACTATTAGTAGTAGTAGTAGTACTACTACTACTACTACTACAAGAACAACCACAGCTACTTCTAAAAGTACAGCCACAAGAACTACTACAAGAATAACCCCTACTACTGCTACAAGAACAACCACTGCTTCTCCTACTACTACTTCTACTACAAGAACAACCACTACTACTAGTAGTATTACAAGAAAAACCACTACTACTACTACAAGAACATCTGCTACTAATGCTATTACAAGTACAACCACTACTACTACCAGAACAACCACTACTACTACTACAAGAGAAACCACTACTACTACTACAGGAACAACCACTACTACTATTACTAGTATTACAACAACAACCAGTACTACCATTACAAGAACAAACACTACTATTTCCAGAAGTAAAACCACTACTACTACTGCTACTACAAGAACAACCAGCACCACTACTACTACTACAAGAACAACCACTACTACTACTACAAGAACAACCACTACAACTACCACTACTACAACTACAAGAACAACCACTACTACTACAAGAACAACCACCACTACAACAACAAATACTACTACTACAAGAGAAACCACTACTACTACTACTACTACTACTACAAGAACAACCACTACTACTACTACTACAAGAACAACCACTACAACTACCACTACTACAACTACAAGAACAACCACTACTACTACAAGAACAACCGCCACTACTACTACTACTACTACAAGATCAACCACTACTACTACTACTACTACTTCTACAAGTAGAACCACTGCTACTACTAAAACAACAACCACTACTACTACTACAAGAACAACCACTACTACTACTACAAGTATTACAAGAAAAACCACTACTACTACTACAAGAACAACCACTACTACTTCTACAAGAACAACCACTACAACTACCACTACTACAACTACAAGAACAACCACTACTACTACAAGAACAACCACCACTGCTACTACTGCTACTACAAGAACAACCGCTACTACTACTACTACTACTACAAGAACAACCACTACTACTTCTACAAGAACAACCACTACTTCTCCTACTACTACTACTACTACTACAAGAACAACCACTAATACTACTACTACTAAAAGAACAACCACTACTACTACTACAAGAACAACCACTACTACTACTAGTACTACTACTACTACTACTACTACAAGAACAACCACTACTACTACTACAAGTACAACCACGACTACTACTACTACTACAAGAACAACCACTACTACTACTACTACTACAAGTAGAACCACTACTACTACTAAAACAACAACCACTACTACTACTACAAGAACAACCACTACTACTACTACAAGTATTACAAGAAAAACCACTACTACAAGAACAACCACTACTACTTCTACAAGAACAACCACTACAACTACCATTACTACAACTACAAGAACAACCACTACTACTACTACTACTACTACTACTACTACAAGAACAACCACTACTACTCCTACAAGTACAACCACGACTACTACTACTACTACTACAAGAACAACCACTACTACTACTACTACTACTACAAGTAGAACCACTACTACTACTAAAACAACAACCACTACTACTACTACAAGAACAACCACTACTACTACTACAAGTATTACAAGAAAAACCACTACTACTACTACAAGAACAACCACTACTACTTCTACAAGAACAACCACTACAACTACCAGTACTACAACTACAAGAACAACCACTACTACTACAAGAACAACCACCACTACTACTACTGCTACTACAAGAACAACCGCTACTACTACTACTACTACAAGAACAACCACTACTACTTCTACAAGAACAACCACTACTTCTCCTACTACTACTACTACTACTACTACAAGAACAACCACTACTACTACTACTACTAAAAGAACAACCACTACTACTACTACAAGAACAACCACTACTACTACTAGTACTACTACTACTACTACTACAAGAACAACCACTACTACTTCTAAAAGTACAGCCACAACTACTACTACAAGAATAACCCCTACTACTGCTACAAGAACAACCACTGCTTCTCCTACTACTACTTCTACTACAAGAACAACCACTACTACTAGTAGTATTACAAGAAAAACCACTACTACTACTACAAGAACATCTGCTACTAATGCTATTACAAGTACAACCACTACTACTACCAGAACAACCACTACTACTACTACAAGAGAAACCACTACTACTACTACAGGAACAACCACTACTACTATTACTAGTATTACAACAACAACCAGTACTACCATTACAAGAACAAACACTACTATTTCCAGAAGTAAAACCACTACTACTACTGCTACTACAAGAACAACCAGCACCACTACTACTACTACAAGAACAACCACTACTACTACTACAAGAACAACCACTACAACTACCACTACTACAACTACAAGAACAACCACTACTACTACAAGAACAACCACCACTACAACAACAAATACTACTACTACAAGAGAAACCACTACTACTACTACTACTACTACTACAAGAACAACCACTACTACTACTACAAGAACAACCACTACAACTACCACTACTACAACTACAAGAACAACCACTACTACTACAAGAACAACCGCCACTACTACTACTACTACTACAAGATCAACCACTACTACTACTACTACTACTACTTCTACAAGTAGAACCACTACTACTACTAAAACAACAACCACTACTACTACTACAAGAACAACCACTACTACTACTACAAGTATTACAAGAAAAACCACTACTACTACTACAAGAACAACCACTACTACTTCTACAAGAACAACCACTACAACTACCACTACTACAACTACAAGAACAACCACTACTACTACAAGAACAACCACCACTGCTACTACTGCTACTACAAGAACAACCGCTACTACTACTACTACTACTACAAGAACAACCACTACTACTTCTACAAGAACAACCACTACTTCTCCTACTACTACTACTACTACTACAAGAACAACCACTAATACTACTACTACTAAAAGAACAACCACTACTACTACTACAAGAACAACCACTACTACTACTAGTACTACTACTACTACTACTACTACTACAAGAACAACCACTACTACTACTACAAGTACAACCACGACTACTACTACTACTACAAGAACAACCACTACTACTACTACTACTACAAGTAGAACCACTACTACTACTAAAACAACAACCACTACTACTACTACAAGAACAACCACTACTACTACTACAAGTACTACAAGAAAAACCACTACTACAAGAACAACCACTACTACTTCTACAAGAACAACCACTACAACTACCATTACTACAACTACAAGAACAACCACTACTACTACTACTACTACTACTACTACTACTACTACAAGAACAACCACTACTACTCCTACAAGTACAACCACGACTACTACTACTACTACTACAAGAACAACCACTACTACTACTACTACTACTACAAGTAGAACCACTACTACTACTAAAACAACAACCACTACTACTACTACAAGAACAACCACTACTACTACTACAAGTATTACAAGAAAAACCACTACTACTACTACAAGAACAACCACTACTACTTCTACAAGAACAACCACTACAACTACCAGTACTACAACTACAAGAACAACCACTACTACTACAAGAACAACCACCACTACTACTACTGCTACTACAAGAACAACCGCTACTACTACTACTACTACAAGAACAACCACTACTACTTCTACAAGAACAACCACTACTTCTCCTACTACTACTACTACTACTACAAGAACAACCACTACTACTACTACTACTAAAAGAACAACCACTACTACTACTACAAGAACAACCACTACTACTACTAGTACTACTACTACTACTACTACAAGAACAACCACTACTACTTCTAAAAGTACAGCCACAACTACTACTACAAGAATAACCCCTACTACTGCTACAAGAACAACCACTGCTTCTCCTACTACTACTTCTACTACAAGAACAACCACTACTACTAGTAGTATTACAAGAAAAACCACTACTACTACTACAAGAACATCTGCTACTAATGCTATTACAAGTACAACCACTACTACTACCAGAACAACCACTACTACTACTACAAGAGAAACCACTACTACTACTACAGGAACAACCACTACTACTATTACTAGTATTACAACAACAACCAGTACTACCATTACAAGAACAAACACTACTATTTCCAGAAGTAAAACCACTACTACTACTGCTACTACAAGAACAACCAGCACCACTACTACTACTACAAGAACAACCACTACTACTACTACAAGAACAACCACTACAACTACCACTACTACAACTACAAGAACAACCACTACTACTACAAGAACAACCACCACTACAACAACAAATACTACTACTACAAGAGAAACCACTACTACTACTACTACTACTACTACAAGAACAACCACTACTACTACTACTACAAGAACAACCACTACAACTACCACTACTACAACTACAAGAACAACCACTACTACTACAAGAACAACCACCACTACTACTACTTCTACAAGAAAAACCACTACTACTACTACAAGAACAACCGCCACTACTACTACTACTACTACTACAAGATCAACCACTACTACTACTACTACTACTTCTACAAGTAGAACCACCACTACTACTGAAACAACAACCACTACTACTACTACAAGAACAACCACTACTACTACTACAAGTTTTACAAGAAAAACCACTACTACTACTACAAGAACAACCACTACTACTTCTACAAGAACAACCACTACAACTACCACTACTACAACTACAAGAACAACCACTACTACTACAAGAACAACCACCACTACTACTACTGCTACTACAAGAACAACCGCTACTACTACTACTACTACTACAAGAACAACCACTACTACTTCTACAAGAACAACCACTACTTCTCCTACTACTACTAATACTACTACTACAAGAAGAACCACTAATACTACTACTACTAAAAGAACAACCACTACTACTACTACAAGAACAACCACTACTACTACTAGTACTACTACTACTACTACTACTACAAGAACAACCACTACTACTACTACAAGTACAACCACGACTACTACTACTACTACAAGAACAACCACTACTACTACTACTACTACTACAAGTAGAACCACTACTACTACTAAAACAACAACCACTACTACTACTACAAGAACAACCACTACTACTACTACAAGTATTACAAGAAAAACCACTACTACTACTACAAGAACAACCACTACTACTTCTACAAGAACAACCACTACAACTACCATTACTACAACTACAAGAACAACCACTACTACTACAAGAACAACCACCACTACTACTACTGCTACTACAAGAACAACCGCTACTACTACTACTACTGCTACAAGAACAACCACTACTACTTCTACAAGAACAACCACTACTTCTCCTACTACTACTACTACTACTACAAGAACAACCACTACTACTACTAGTACTACTACTACTACTACTACTACTACTACAAGAACAACCACTACTACTTCTAAAAGTACAGCCACAACTACTACTACAAGAATAACCCCTACTACCGCTATAAGAACAACCACTGCTTCTCCTACTACTCCTTATACTACAAGAACAAACACTACTACTAGTAGTATTACAAGAAAAACCACTACTACTACTACAAGAACAACTGCTACTAATACTATTACAAGTACAACCACTACTACTACCAGAACAACCACTACTACTACTACAAGAGAAACCACTACTGCTACTACAGGAACAACCACTACTACTATTACTAGTATTACAACAACAACCAGTACTACCATTACAAGAACAAACACTACTATTTCCAGAAGTAAAACCACTACTACTACTGTTACTACAAGAACAACCAGCACCACTACTACTACTACAAGAACAACCACTACTACTACTACAAGAACAACCACTACAGCTACCACTACTACAACTACAAGAACAACCAACACTACAACAACAAATACTACTACTACAAGAGAAACCACTTCTACTACTACTACTACTACTACTACAAGAACAACCACTACTACTACTACAAGAACAACCACTACAACTACCACTACTACAACTACAAGAACAACCACTACTACTACAAGATCAACCACCACTACTACTACTTCTACAAGAACAACCACTACTACTACTACAAGAACAACCGCCACTACTACTACTACTACTACTACAAGATCAACCACTACTACTACTACTACTACATCTACAAGTAGAACCACTACTACTACTAAAACAACAACCACTACTACTACTACAAGAACAACCACTACTACTACTACAAGTATTACAAGAAAAACCACTACCACTACTACAAGAACAACCACTACTACTTCTACAAGAACAACCACTACAACTACCACTACTACAACTACAAGAACAACCACTACTACTACAAGAACAACCACCACTACTACTACTGCTACTACAAGAACAACCGCTACTACTACTACTACTACTACAAGAACAACCACTACTACTTCTACAAGAACAACCACTACTTCTCCTACTACTACTACTACTACTACTACAAGAACAAACACTAATACTACTACTACTAAAAGAACAACCACTACTACTACTACAAGAACAACCACTACTACTACTAGTACTACTACTACTACTACTACTACAAGAACAACCACTACTACTACTACAAGTACAACCACGACTACTACTACTACTACAAGAACAACCACTACTACTACTACTACTACTACAAGTAGAACCACTACTACTACTAAAACAACAACCACTACTACTACTACAAGAACAACCACTACTACTACTACAAGTATTACAAGAAAAACCACTACTACTACTACAAGAACAACCACTACTACTTCTACAAGAACAACCACTACTACTACTAGTACTACTACTACTAGTACTACTACTACTACAAGAACAACCACTACTACTTCTAAAAGTACAGCCACAACTACTACTTCAAGAATAACCCCTACTACTGCTACAAGAACAACCACTACTACTACTACAAGAACAACCACTACTACTACTACTAGTATTACAACAACAACCAGTACTACCACTACAAGAACAAACACTACTACATCCAGAAGTGAAACCACTACTACTACTACTACTACAAGAACAACCACCACCACTACTACGACTACTACTACAAGAACAACCACTACTACTACTACAAGAACAACCACCACTACTTCTACTAGTATTACAAGAACAACCCCTACTACTACTACAAGAACAACAGCTACTACTAATAATACTACCACACGTACAACCACTACTACTACAACAACAACAAATACTACTACTACAAGAGAAACCACTACATCTACTACTACTACTACTACAAGAACAACCACTACTACTACTACAAGAAAAACCACTGCTTCTCCTACTACTACTATTACAAGAACAACCACTACTACTACTACAAGAACAACCTCCACTACTAATGCTAGAACAACCACTACTACTACTACTACTACTACTTCTACTACTACTACTTCTACTACTCCTACTACAAGAACAACCACTACTACTAATACTAATACTACTATTACAAGGACAACCACTACGATTACTACAACTAGAACCACTACAACTACTACAAGAAAAACCACTACTACTACTACTACTACTACTACTACAAGAACAACCACTAATACTAATACAAGAACAACCACTACTTCTACTACTTCAAGAACAAGCACTACCACTACTACTACAAGAACTACCACTACTACTACTACAAGAACAACCACTGCTTCTCCTACTACTACTACTTCAAGAACTACCACTACTACTACTACAAGATCAACCACTCCATCTCCTACTACTACTACTACAAGAACAACCACTACTACTACTACAAGAACGACCACCACTACTACTACTACTGCAAGAACAACCTTTACTACTACTACAAGAACAACCACAGCTACTACTTAAAGAACAACCACGGCTTCTCCTAATACTACTACTACGAGAATAACCACTATTACTACTACAAGAACAACCACCACTACTACTACTACTACTACAAGAAAAACCTCTACTATTAATACACGGGCAACCACCACTTCTACTACTACTGCTACTACAAGAACAAACACTACTACTAATACAAGAACGACCACTACTACTACTGCTACTACCAGTAGACCCACTACTACTATTACAAGAACAACCACTACTACTACTACTAGTATTACAAGAACAACCACTTCTAATACTACAAGTACAAACACCACTACTACTACAAGAACAACCCCTACTACTACTACAAGAACAACCACTGCTTCTCCTACTACTACTACTACAAGAACAACCACTACTTCTACTACTACAAGAACAACCACCACCACTACTACTAATACTACTACTACTACAAGATCAACCACTACCACTTCGACAAGAACAACCACTACTACTTGTATTAGTATTACAAGAACAACCACTACTACTATTACAAGAACAACCACTACTACTACTACAAGTATTACAAGAAAAGCCACTACTACGACTACAAGAACAACCACTACTACTTCTACATGAACAACCACTACAACTACCACTACTACAACTACCAGAACAACGACTACTACTACAATAACAACCACCACTACTACTACTGCTACTACAAAAACAACTACTACTACTTCTACAAGAAGAACCACTACTTCTACTACTACTACTACTACTACTACTACTACTACAAGAACAACCACTACTACTACTACAAGAACAACCACTACTAGTCTACTACTACTACTAATACAAGAACAACCACTACTACTACTACTACTACAAGAACAACAATACTACTAATACAAATACAACCACCACTACTACTACTACTACAACTACAAGAACAACCAACTACTACTACTACAAGAACAACCACTGATTCTCCTACTACTACTATTACAAGAACAACCTCTACTACTACTACAAGATCAAAAACCACTACTACTACCACTACTACTACTACTACTACGACTACTACATGAACAACCAATACTACTACTACTACTACTACAAGAACAACCACTACTACTACTGCTACTACTACTACAAGAACAAACACTACTACTAATACTAGAACAACCACTACTACTACTACTACTACTACTACTACTGCTACAAGAACAACCACTAATACTAATACAAGAACAACCACTACTACTAATACTAATACTACTATTACAAGGACAACCACTACTATTACTACAAGTAGAGCCATTACAACTACTACAAGAACAACCACTACTACTACTACTACTACTACTACAAGAACAACCACTAATACTAATACAAGAACAACCACTACTATTAGTAGTACTACTACTACTACTACTACTACTACTACTACAAGAACAACCACTACTACTTCTAAAAGTACAGCCACAACTACTACTACAAGAATAACCCCTACTACTGCTACAAGAACAACCACTGCTTCTCCTACTACTACTTCTACTACAAGAACAACCACTACTACTAGTAGTATTACAAGAAAAACCACTACTACTACTACAAGAACATCTGCTACTAATGCTATTACAAGTACAACCACTACTACTACCAGAACAACCACTACTACTACTACAAGAGAAACCACTACTACCACTACAGGAACAACCACTACTACTATTACTAGTATTACAACAACAACCAGTATTACCATTACAAGAACAAACACTACTATTTCCAGAAGTAAAACCACTACTACTACTGCTACTACAAGAACAACCAGCACCACTACTACTACTACAAGAACAACCACTACAACTACCACTACTACAACTACAAGAACAACCACTACTACTACAAGAACAACCACCACTACAACAACAAATACTACTACTACAAGAGAAACCACTACTACTACTACTACTACTACTACTACAAGAACAACCACTACTACTACTACTACAAGAACAACCACTACAACTACCACTACTACAACTACAAGAACAACCACTACTACTACAAGAACAACCACCACTACTACTACTTCTACAAGAACAACCACTACTACTACTACAAGAACAACCGCCACTACTACTACTACTACTACAAGATCAACCACTACTACTACTACTACTACTTCTACAAGTAGAACCACTACTACTACTAAAACAACAACCACTACTACTACTACAAGAACAACCACTACTACTACTACAAGTATTACAAGAAAAACCACTACTACTACTACAAGAACAACCACTACTACTTCTACAAGAACAACCACTACAACTACCACTACTACAACTACAAGAACAACCACTACTACTACAAGAACAACCACCACTGCTACTACTGCTACTACAAGAACAACCGCTACTACTACTACTACTACTACAAGAACAACCACTACTACTTCTACAAGAACAACCACTACTTCTCCTACTACTACTACTACTACTACAAGAACAACCACTAATACTACTACTACTAAAAGAACAACCACTACTACTACTACAAGAACAACCACTACTACTACTAGTACTACTACTACTACTACTACTACAAGAACAACCACTACTACTACTACAAGTACAACCACGACTACTACTACTACTACAAGAACAACCACTACTACTACTACTACTACTACAAGTAGAACCACTACTACTACTAAAACAACAACCACTACTACTACTACAAGAACAACCACTACTACTACTACAAGTATTACAAGAAAAACCACTACTACTACTACAAGAACAACCACTACTACTTCTACAAGAACAACCACTACTACTACTAGTACTACTACTACTAGTACTACTACTACTACAAGAACAACCACTACTACTTCTAAAAGTACAGCCACAACTACTACTTCAAGAATAACCCCTACTACTGCTACAAGAACAACCACTACTACTACTACAAGAACAACCACTACTACTACTACTAGTATTACAACAACAACCAGTACTACCACTACAAGAACAAACACTACTACATCCAGAAGTGAAACCACTACTACTACTACTACTACAAGAACAACCACCACCACTACTACGACTACTACTACAAGAACAACCACTACTACTACTACAAGAACAACCACCACTACTTCTACTAGTATTACAAGAACAACCCCTACTACTACTACAAGAACAACAGCTACTACTAATAATACTACCACACGTACAACCACTACTACTACAACAACAACAAATACTACTACTACAAGAGAAACCACTACATCTACTACTACTACTACTACAAGAACAACCACTACTACTACTACAAGAAAAACCACTGCTTCTCCTACTACTACTATTACAAGAACAACCACTACTACTACTACAAGAACAACCTCCACTACTAATGCTAGAACAACCACTACTACTACTACTACTACTACTTCTACTACTACTACTTCTACTACTCCTACTACAAGAACAACCACTACTACTAATACTAATACTACTATTACAAGGACAACCACTACGATTACTACAACTAGAACCACTACAACTACTACAAGAAAAACCACTACTACTACTACTACTACTACTACTACAAGAACAACCACTAATACTAATACAAGAACAACCACTACTTCTACTACTTCAAGAACAAGCACTACCACTACTACTACAAGAACTACCACTACTACTACTACAAGAACAACCACTGCTTCTCCTACTACTACTACTTCAAGAACTACCACTACTACTACTACAAGATCAACCACTCCATCTCCTACTACTACTACTACAAGAACAACCACTACTACTACTACAAGAACGACCACCACTACTACTACTACTGCAAGAACAACCTTTACTACTACTACAAGAACAACCACAGCTACTACTTAAAGAACAACCACGGCTTCTCCTAATACTACTACTACGAGAATAACCACTATTACTACTACAAGAACAACCACCACTACTACTACTACTACTACAAGAAAAACCTCTACTATTAATACACGGGCAACCACCACTTCTACTACTACTGCTACTACAAGAACAAACACTACTACTAATACAAGAACGACCACTACTACTACTGCTACTACCAGTAGACCCACTACTACTATTACAAGAACAACCACTACTACTACTACTAGTATTACAAGAACAACCACTTCTAATACTACAAGTACAAACACCACTACTACTACAAGAACAACCCCTACTACTACTACAAGAACAACCACTGCTTCTCCTACTACTACTACTACAAGAACAACCACTACTTCTACTACTACAAGAACAACCACCACCACTACTACTAATACTACTACTACTACAAGATCAACCACTACCACTTCGACAAGAACAACCACTACTACTTGTATTAGTATTACAAGAACAACCACTACTACTATTACAAGAACAACCACTACTACTACTACAAGTATTACAAGAAAAGCCACTACTACGACTACAAGAACAACCACTACTACTTCTACATGAACAACCACTACAACTACCACTACTACAACTACCAGAACAACGACTACTACTACAATAACAACCACCACTACTACTACTGCTACTACAAAAACAACTACTACTACTTCTACAAGAAGAACCACTACTTCTACTACTACTACTACTACTACTACTACTACAAGAACAACCACTACTACTACTACAAGAACAACCACTACTAGTCTACTACTACTACTAATACAAGAACAACCACTACTACTACTACTACTACAAGAACAACAATACTACTAATACAAATACAACCACCACTACTACTACTACTACAACTACAAGAACAACCAACTACTACTACTACAAGAACAACCACTGATTCTCCTACTACTACTATTACAAGAACAACCTCTACTACTACTACAAGATCAAAAACCACTACTACTACCACTACTACTACTACTACTACGACTACTACATGAACAACCAATACTACTACTACTACTACTACAAGAACAACCACTACTACTACTGCTACTACTACTACAAGAACAAACACTACTACTAATACTAGAACAACCACTACTACTACTACTACTACTACTACTACTGCTACAAGAACAACCACTAATACTAATACAAGAACAACCACTACTACTAATACTAATACTACTATTACAAGGACAACCACTACTATTACTACAAGTAGAGCCATTACAACTACTACAAGAACAACCACTACTACTACTACTACTACTACTACAAGAACAACCACTAATACTAATACAAGAACAACCACTACTATTAGTAGTACTACTACTACTACTACTACTACTACTACTACAAGAACAACCACTACTACTTCTAAAAGTACAGCCACAACTACTACTACAAGAATAACCCCTACTACTGCTACAAGAACAACCACTGCTTCTCCTACTACTACTTCTACTACAAGAACAACCACTACTACTAGTAGTATTACAAGAAAAACCACTACTACTACTACAAGAACATCTGCTACTAATGCTATTACAAGTACAACCACTACTACTACCAGAACAACCACTACTACTACTACAAGAGAAACCACTACTACCACTACAGGAACAACCACTACTACTATTACTAGTATTACAACAACAACCAGTATTACCATTACAAGAACAAACACTACTATTTCCAGAAGTAAAACCACTACTACTACTGCTACTACAAGAACAACCAGCACCACTACTACTACTACAAGAACAACCACTACAACTACCACTACTACAACTACAAGAACAACCACTACTACTACAAGAACAACCACCACTACAACAACAAATACTACTACTACAAGAGAAACCACTACTACTACTACTACTACTACTACAAGAACAACCACTACTACTACTACTACAAGAACAACCACTACAACTACCACTACTACAACTACAAGAACAACCACTACTACTACAAGAACAACCACCACTACTACTACTTCTACAAGAACAACCACTACTACTACTACAAGAACAACCGCCACTACTACTACTACTACTACAAGATCAACCACTACTACTACTACTACTACTTCTACAAGTAGAACCACTACTACTACTAAAACAACAACCACTACTACTACTACAAGAACAACCACTACTACTACTACAAGTATTACAAGAAAAACCACTACTACTACTACAAGAACAACCACTACTACTTCTACAAGAACAACCACTACAACTACCACTACTACAACTACAAGAACAACCACTACTACTACAAGAACAACCACCACTGCTACTACTGCTACTACAAGAACAACCGCTACTACTACTACTACTACTACAAGAACAACCACTACTACTTCTACAAGAACAACCACTACTTCTCCTACTACTACTACTACTACTACAAGAACAACCACTAATACTACTACTACTAAAAGAACAACCACTACTACTACTACAAGAACAACCACTACTACTACTAGTACTACTACTACTACTACTACTACAAGAACAACCACTACTACTACTACAAGTACAACCACGACTACTACTACTACTACAAGAACAACCACTACTACTACTACTACTACTACAAGTAGAACCACTACTACTACTAAAACAACAACCACTACTACTACTACAAGAACAACCACTACTACTACTACAAGTATTACAAGAAAAACCACTACTACTACTACAAGAACAACCACTACTACTTCTACAAGAACAACCACTACTACTACTAGTACTACTACTACTAGTACTACTACTACTACAAGAACAACCACTACTACTTCTAAAAGTACAGCCACAACTACTACTTCAAGAATAACCCCTACTACTGCTACAAGAACAACCACTACTACTACTACAAGAACAACCACTACTACTACTACTAGTATTACAACAACAACCAGTACTACCACTACAAGAACAAACACTACTACATCCAGAAGTGAAACCACTACTACTACTACTACTACAAGAACAACAACCACCACTACTACGACTACTACTACAAGAACAACCACTACTACTACTACAAGAACAACCACCACTACTTCTACTAGTATTACAAGAACAACCCCTACTACTACTACAAGAACAACAGCTACTACTAATAATACTACCACACGTACAACCACTACTACTACAACAACAACAAATACTACTACTACAAGAGAAACCACTACATCTACTACTACTACTACTACAAGAACAACCACTACTACTACTACAAGAAAAACCACTGCTTCTCCTACTACTACTATTACAAGAACAACCACTACTACTACTACAAGAACAACCTCCACTACTAATGCTAGAACAACCACTACTACTACTACTACTACTACTTCTACTACTACTACTTCTACTACTCCTACTACAAGAACAACCACTACTACTAATACTAATACTACTATTACAAGGACAACCACTACGATTACTACAACTAGAACCACTACAACTACTACAAGAAAAACCACTACTACTACTACTACTACTACTACTACAAGAACAACCACTAATACTAATACAAGAACAACCACTACTTCTACTACTTCAAGAACAAGCACTACCACTACTACTACAAGAACTACCACTACTACTACTACAAGAACAACCACTGCTTCTCCTACTACTACTACTTCAAGAACTACCACTACTACTACTACAAGATCAACCACTCCATCTCCTACTACTACTACTACAAGAACAACCACTACTACTACTACAAGAACGACCACCACTACTACTACTACTGCAAGAACAACCTTTACTACTACTACAAGAACAACCACAGCTACTACTTAAAGAACAACCACGGCTTCTCCTAATACTACTACTACGAGAATAACCACTATTACTACTACAAGAACAACCACCACTACTACTACTACTACTACAAGAAAAACCTCTACTATTAATACACGGGCAACCACCACTTCTACTACTACTGCTACTACAAGAACAAACACTACTACTAATACAAGAACGACCACTACTACTACTGCTACTACCAGTAGACCCACTACTACTATTACAAGAACAACCACTACTACTACTACTAGTATTACAAGAACAACCACTTCTAATACTACAAGTACAAACACCACTACTACTACAAGAACAACCCCTACTACTACTACAAGAACAACCACTGCTTCTCCTACTACTACTACTACAAGAACAACCACTACTTCTACTACTACAAGAACAACCACCACCACTACTACTAATACTACTACTACTACAAGATCAACCACTACCACTTCGACAAGAACAACCACTACTACTTGTATTAGTATTACAAGAACAACCACTACTACTATTACAAGAACAACCACTACTACTACTACAAGTATTACAAGAAAAGCCACTACTACGACTACAAGAACAACCACTACTACTTCTACATGAACAACCACTACAACTACCACTACTACAACTACCAGAACAACGACTACTACTACAATAACAACCACCACTACTACTACTGCTACTACAAAAACAACTACTACTACTTCTACAAGAAGAACCACTACTTCTACTACTACTACTACTACTACTACTACTACAAGAACAACCACTACTACTACTACAAGAACAACCACTACTAGTCTACTACTACTACTAATACAAGAACAACCACTACTACTACTACTACTACAAGAACAACAATACTACTAATACAAATACAACCACCACTACTACTACTACTACAACTACAAGAACAACCAACTACTACTACTACAAGAACAACCACTGATTCTCCTACTACTACTATTACAAGAACAACCTCTACTACTACTACAAGATCAAAAACCACTACTACTACCACTACTACTACTACTACTACGACTACTACATGAACAACCAATACTACTACTACTACTACTACAAGAACAACCACTACTACTACTGCTACTACTACTACAAGAACAAACACTACTACTAATACTAGAACAACCACTACTACTACTACTACTACTACTACTACTGCTACAAGAACAACCACTAATACTAATACAAGAACAACCACTACTACTAATACTAATACTACTATTACAAGGACAACCACTACTATTACTACAAGTAGAGCCATTACAACTACTACAAGAACAACCACTACTACTACTACTACTACTACTACAAGAACAACCACTAATACTAATACAAGAACAACCACTACTATTAGTAGTACTACTACTACTACTACTACTACTACTACTACTACAAGAACAACCACTACTACTTCTAAAAGTACAGCCACAACTACTACTACAAGAATAACCCCTACTACTGCTACAAGAACAACCACTGCTTCTCCTACTACTACTTCTACTACAAGAACAACCACTACTACTAGTAGTATTACAAGAAAAACCACTACTACTACTACAAGAACATCTGCTACTAATGCTATTACAAGTACAACCACTACTACTACCAGAACAACCACTACTACTACTACAAGAGAAACCACTACTACCACTACAGGAACAACCACTACTACTATTACTAGTATTACAACAACAACCAGTATTACCATTACAAGAACAAACACTACTATTTCCAGAAGTAAAACCACTACTACTACTGCTACTACAAGAACAACCAGCACCACTACTACTACTACAAGAACAACCACTACAACTACCACTACTACAACTACAAGAACAACCACTACTACTACAAGAACAACCACCACTACAACAACAAATACTACTACTACAAGAGAAACCACCACTACTACTACTACTACTACTACAAGAACAACCACTACTACTACTACTACAAGAACAACCACTACAACTACCACTACTACAACTACAAGAACAACCACTACTACTACAAGAACAACCACCACTACTACTACTTCTACAAGAACAACCACTACTACTACTACAAGAACAACCGCCACTACTACTACTACTACTACAAGATCAACCACTACTACTACTACTACTACTTCTACAAGTAGAACCACTACTACTACTAAAACAACAACCACTACTACTACTACAAGAACAACCACTACTACTACTACAAGTATTACAAGAAAAACCACTACTACTACTACAAGAACAACCACTACTACTTCTACAAGAACAACCACTACAACTACCACTACTACAACTACAAGAACAACCACTACTACTACAAGAACAACCACCACTGCTACTACTGCTACTACAAGAACAACCGCTACTACTACTACTACTACTACAAGAACAACCACTACTACTTCTACAAGAACAACCACTACTTCTCCTACTACTACTACTACTACTACAAGAACAACCACTAATACTACTACTACTAAAAGAACAACCACTACTACTACTACAAGAACAACCACTACTACTACTAGTACTACTACTACTACTACTACTACAAGAACAACCACTACTACTACTACAAGAACAACCACGACTACTACTACTACTACAAGAACAACCACTACTACTACTACTACTACTACAAGTAGAACCACTACAACTACTAAAACAACAACCACTACTACTACTACAAGAACAACCACTACTACTACTACAAGTATTACAAGAAAAACCACTACTACTACTACAAGAACAACCACTACTACTTCTACAAGAACAACCACTACAACTACCATTACTACAACTACAAGAACAACCACTACTACTACAAGAACAACCAACACTACTACTACTGCTACTACAAGAACAACCGCTACTACTACTACTACTACTACAAGAACAACCACTACTACTTCTACAAGAACAACCACTACTTCTCCTACTACTACTACTACTACTACTACAAGAACAACCACTACTACTACTACTACTACAAGAACAACCACTACTACTACTACAAGAACAACCACTACTACTACTAGTACTACTACTACTACTACTACTACTACAAGAACAACCACTACTACTTCTAAAAGTACAGCCACAACTACTACTACAAGAATAACCCCTACTACTGCTACAAGAACAACCACTGCTTCTCCTACTACTCCTTATACTACAAGAACAAACACTACTACTAGTAGTATTACAAGAAAAACCACTACTACTACTACAAGAACAACTGCTACTAATACTATTACAAGTACAACCACTACTACTACCAGAACAACCACTACTACTACTACAAGAGAAAGCACTACTACTACTACAGGAACAACCACTACTACTATTACTAGTATTACAACAACAACCAGTACTACCATTACAAGAACAAACACTACTATTTCCAGAAGTAAAACCACTACTACTACTGTTACTACAAGAACAACCAGCACCACTACTACTACTACAAGAACAACCACTACTACTACTACAAGAACAACCACTACAACTACCACTACTACAACTACAAGAACAACCACCACTACAACAACAAATACTACTACTACAAGAGAAACCACTTCTACTACTACTACTACTACTACAAGAACAACCACTACTACTACTACAAGAACAACCACTACAACTACCACTACTACAACTACAAGAACAACCACTACTACTACAAGAACAACCACCACTACTACTACTTCTACAAGAACAACCACTACTACTACTACAAGAACAACCGCTACTACTACTACTACTACAAGATCAACCACTACTACTACTACTACTACTACTACAAGTAGAACCACTACTACTACTAAAACAACAACCACTACTACTACTACAAGAACAACCACTACTACTACTACAAGTACTACAAAAAAAAATCACTACTACTACTACAAGAACAACCACTACTACTTCTACAAGAACAACCACTACAACTACCACTACTACAACTACAAGAACAACCACTACTACTACAAGAACAACCACCACTACTACTACTGCTACTACAAGAACAACCGCTACTACTACTACTACTACTACAAGAACAACCACTACTACTTCTACAAGAACAACCACTACTTCTCCTACTACTACTACTACTACTACAAGAACAACCACTACTACTACTACTACTAAAAGAACAACCACTACTACTACTACAAGAACAACCACTACTACTACTAGTACTACTACTACTACTACTACTACTACTACTACAAGAACAACCACTACTACTTCTAAAAGTACAGCCACAACTACTACTACAAGAATAACCCCTACTACTGCTACAAGAACAACCACTGCTTCTCCTCCTACTACTTCTACTACAAGAACAACCACTACTACTAGTAGTATTACAAGAAAAACCACTACTACTACTACAAGAACAACTGCTACTAATACTATTACAAGTACAACCACTACTACTACCAGAACAACCACTACTACTACTACAAGAGAAACCACTACTACTACTACTACACGAACAACCACTATTACTATTACTAGTATTACAACAACAACCAGTACTACCATTACAAGAACAAACACTACTATTTCCAGAAGTAAAACCACTACTACTACTGCTACTACAAGAACAACCAGCACCACTACTACTACTACAAGAACAACCACTACTACTACTACAAGAACAACCACTACTACTACTACTAGTATTACAACAACAACCAGTAC
This sequence comes from Alligator mississippiensis, assembly GCF_030867095.1. Taxonomy (NCBI): domain Eukaryota; kingdom Metazoa; phylum Chordata; order Crocodylia; family Alligatoridae; genus Alligator; species Alligator mississippiensis. The sequence goes on from NC_081832.1 coordinate 33,726,346, forward strand.
TACCACTACAAGAACAAACACTACTACATCCAGAAGTGAAACCACTACTACTACTACTACAAGAACAACCACCACCACTACTACGACTACTACTACAAGAACAACCACTACTACTACTACAAGAACAACCACCACTACTTCTACTAGTATTACAAGAACAACCCCTACTACTACTACAAGAACAACAGCTACTACTAATAATACTACCACACGTACAACCACTACTACTACAACAACAACAAATACTACTACTACAAGAGAAACCACTACATCTACTACTACTACTACAAGAACAACCACTACTACTACTACAAGAAAAACCACTGCTTCTCCTACTACTACTATTACAAGAACAACCACTACTACTACTACAAGAACAACCTCCACTACTAATACTAGAACAACCACTACTACTACTACTACTACTACTACTTCTACTACTACTACTTCTACTACTCCTACTACAAGAACAACCACTACTACTAATTCTAATACTACTATTACAAGGACAACCACTACGATTACTACAACTAGAACCACTACAACTACTACAAGAACAACCACTACTACTACTACTACTACTACTACAAGTAGAACCACTACTACTACTGAAACAACAACCACTACTACTACTACAAGAACAACCACTACTACTACTACAAGTTTTACAAGAAAAACCACTACTACTACTACAAGAACAACCACTACTACTTCTACAAGAACAACCACTACAACTACCACTACTACAACTACAAGAACAACCACTACTACTACAAGAACAACCACCACTACTACTACTGCTACTACAAGAACAACCGCTACTACTACTACTACTACTACAAGAACAACCACTACTACTTCTACAAGAACAACCACTACTTCTCCTACTACTACTAATACTACTACTACAAGAACAACCACTAATACTACTACTACTAAAAGAACAACCACTACTACTACTACAAGAACAACCACTACTACTACTAGTACTACTACTACTACTACAAGAACAACCACTACTACTACTACAAGTACAACCACGACTACTACTACTACTACAAGAACAACCACTACTACTACTACTACTACTACAAGTAGAACCACTACTACTACTAAAACAACAACCACTACTACTACTACAAGAACAACCACTACTACTACTACAAGTATTACAAGAAAAACCACTACTACTACTACAAGAACAACCACTACTACTTCTACAAGAACAACCACTACAACTACCATTACTACAACTACAAGAACAACCACTACTACTACAAGAACAACCACCACTACTACTACTGCTACTACAAGAACAACCGCTACTACTACTACTACTGCTACAAGAACAACCACTACTACTTCTACAAGAACAACCACTACTTCTCCTACTACTACTACTACTACTACAAGAACAACCACTACTACTACTACTACTAAAAGAACAACCACTACTACTACTACAAGAACAACCACTACTACTACTACTACTACTACTACTACTACTACTACTACTACAAGAACAACCACTACTACTTCTAAAAGTACAGCCACAACTACTACTACAAGAATAACCCCTACTACCGCTATAAGAACACCACTGCTTCTCCTACTACTCCTTATACTACAAGAACAAACACTACTACTAGTAGTATTACAAGAAAAACCACTACTACTACTACAAGAACAACTGCTACTAATACTATTACAAGTACAACCACTACTACTACCAGAACAACCACTACTACTACTACAAGAGAAACCACTACTGCTACTACAGGAACAACCACTACTACTATTACTAGTATTACAACAACAACCAGTACTACCATTACAAGAACAAACACTACTATTTCCAGAAGTAAAACCACTACTACTACTGTTACTACAAGAACAACCAGCACCACTACTACTACTACAAGAACAACCACTACTACTACTACAAGAACAACCACTACAGCTACCACTACTACAACTACAAGAACAACCAACACTACAACAACAAATACTACTACTACAAGAGAAACCACTTCTACTACTACTACTACTACTACTACAAGAACAACCACTACTACTACTACAAGAACAACCACTACAACTACCACTACTACAACTACAAGAACAACCACTACTACTACAAGAACAACCACCACTACTACTACTTCTACAAGAACAACCACTACTACTACTACAAGAACAACCGCCACTACTACTACTACTACTACAAGATCAACCACTACTACTACTACTACTACATCTACAAGTAGAACCACTACTACTACTAAAACAACAACCACTACTACTACTACAAGAACAACCACTACTACTACTACAAGTATTACAAGAAAAACCACTACCACTACTACAAGAACAACCACTACTACTTCTACAAGAACAACCACTACAACTACCACTACTACAACTACAAGAACAACCACTACTACTACAAGAACAACCACCACTACTACTACTGCTACTACAAGAACAACCGCTACTACTACTACTACTACTACAAGAACAACCACTACTACTTCTACAAGAACAACCACTACTTCTCCTACTACTACTACTACTACTACTACAAGAACAACCACTAATACTACTACTACTAAAAGAACAACCACTACTACTACTACAAGAACAACCACTACTACTACTACTACTACTACTACTACTACAAGAACAACCACTACTACTACTACAAGTACAACCACGACTACTACTACTACTACTACAAGTAGAACCACTACTACTACTAAAACAACAACCACTACTACTACTACAAGAACAACCACTACTACTACTACAAGTATTACAAGAAAAACCACTACTAGTACTACAAGAACAACCACTACTACTTCTACAAGAACTACCACTACAACTACCAGTACTACAACTACAAGAACAACCACTACTACTACAAGAACAACCACCACTACTACTACTGCTACTACAAGAACAACCGCTACTACTACTACTACTACAAGAACAACCACTACTTCTCCTACTACTACTACTACTACTACTACTACAAGAACAACCACTACTACTACTACTACTAAAAGAACAACCACTACTACTACTACAAGAACAACCACTACTACTACTAGTACTACTACTACTACTACTACAAGAACAACCACTACTACTTCTAAAAGTACAGCCACAACTACTACTACAAGAATAACCCCTACTACTGCTACAAGAACAACCACTGCTTCTCCTACTACTACTTCTACTACAAGAACAACCACTACTACTAGTAGTATTACAAGAAAAACCACTACTACTACTACAAGAACATCTGCTACTAATGCTATTACAAGTACAACCACTACTACTACCAGAACAACCACTACTACTACTACAAGAGAAACCACTACTACTACTACAGGAACAACCACTACTACTATTACTAGTATTACAACAACAACCAGTACTACCATTACAAGAACAAACACTACTATTTCCAGAAGTAAAACCACTACTACTACTGCTACTACAAGAACAACCAGCACCACTACTACTACTACAAGAAAAACCACTACTACTACTACAAGAACAACCACTACAACTACCACTACTACAACTACAAGAACAACCACTACTACTACAAGAACAACCACCACTACAACAACAAATACTACTACTACAAGAGAAACCACTACTACTACTACTACTACTACTACAAGAACAACCACTACTACTACTACTACAAGAACAACCACTACAACTACCACTACTACAACTACAAGAGCAACCACTACTACTACAAGAACAACCACCACTACTACTACTTCTACAAGAACAACCACTACTACTACTACAAGAACAACCGCCACTACTACTACTACTACTACTACAAGTTCAACCACTACTACTACTACTTCTACAAGTAGAACCACTACTACTACTGAAACAACAACCACTACTACTACTACAAGAACAACCACTACTACTACTACAAGTATTACAAGAAAAACCACTACTACTACTACAAGAACAACCACTACTACTTCTACAAGAACAACCACTACAACTACCACTATTACAACTACAAGAACAACCACTACTACTACAAGAACAACCACCACTACTACTACTGCTACTACAAGAACAACCGCTACTACTACTACTACTACTACAAGAACAACCACTACTACTTCTACAAGAACAACCACTACTTCTCCTACTACTACTAATACTACTACTACAAGAACAACCACTAATACTACTACTACTAAAAGAACAACCACTACTACTACTACAAGAACAACCACTACTACTACTAGTACTACTACTACTACTACTACTACAAGAACAACCACTACTACTACTACAAGTACAACCACGACTACTACTACTACTACAAGAAAAACCACTACTACTACTACAAGAACAACCACTACTACTTCTACAAGAACAACAACTACAACTACCATTACTACAACTACAAGAACAACCACTACTACTACAAGAACAACCACCACTACTACTACTGCTACTACAAGAACAACCGCTACTACTACTACTACTGCTACAAGAACAACCACTACTACTTCTACAAGAACAACCACTACTTCTCCTACTACTACTACTACTACTACTACAAGAACAACCACTACTACTACTACTACTAAAAGAACAACCACTACTACTACTACAAGAACAACCACTACTACTACTAGTACTACTACTACTACTACTACTACTACAAGAACAACTGCTACTAATACTATTACAAGTACAACCACTACTACTACCAGAACAACCACTACTACTACTACAAGAGAAACCACTACTGCTACTACAGGAACAACCACTACTACTATTACTAGTATTACAACAACAACCAGTACTACCATTACAAGAACAAACACTACTATTTCCAGAAGTAAAACCACTACTACTACTGTTACTACAAGAACAACCAGCACCACTACTACTACTACAAGAACAACCACTACTACTACTACAAGAACAACCACTACAACTACCACTACTACAACTACAAGAACAACCACCACTACAACAACAAATACTACTACTACAAGAGAAACCACTTCTACTACTACTACTACTACTACAAGAACAACCACTACTACTACTACAAGAACAACCACTACAACTACCACTACTACAACTACAAGAACAACCACTACTACTACAAGAACAACCACCACTACTACTACTTCTACAAGAACAACCACTACTACTACTACAAGAACAACCGCCACTACTACTACTACTACTACTAAAAGATCAACCACTACTACTACTACTACTACTTCTACAAGTAGAACCACTACTACTACTAAAACAACAACCACTACAACTACTACAAGAACAACCACTACTACTACTACAAGTATTACAAGAAAAACCACTACTACTACTACAAGAACAACCACTACTACTTCTACAAGAACAACCACTACAACTACCACTACTACAACTACAAGAACAACCACTACTACTACAAGAACAACCACCACTACTACTACTGCTACTACAAGAACAACCGCTACTACTACTACTACTACTACAAGAACAACCACTACTACTTCTACAAGAACAACCACTACTTCTCCTACTACTACTACTACTACTACAAGAACAACCACTAATACTACTACTACTAAAAGAACAACCACTACTACTACTACAAGAACAACCACTACTACTACTACTACTACTACTACTACTACTACAAGAACAACCACTACTACTACTACAAGTACAACCACGACTACTACTACTACTACTACAAGTAGAACCACTACTACTACTAAAACAACAACCACTACTACTACTACAAGAACAACCACTACTACTACTACAAGTATTACAAGAAAAACCACTACTACTACTACAAGAACAACCACTACTACTTCTACAAGAACTACCACTACAACTACCAGTACTACAACTACAAGAACAACCACTACTACTACAAGAACAACCACCACTACTACTACTGCTACTACAAGAACAACCGCTACTACTACTACTACTACAAGAACAACCACTACTACTTCTACAAGAACAACCACTACTTCTCCTACTACTACTACTACTACTACTACTACAAGAACAACCACTACTACTACTACTACTAAAAGAACAACCACTACTACTACTACAAGAACAACCACTACTACTACTAGTACTACTACTACTACTACTACAAGAACAACCACTACTACTTCTAAAAGTACAGCCACAACTACTACTACAAGAATAACCCCTACTACTGCTACAAGAACAACCACTGCTTCTCCTACTACTACTTCTACTACAAGAACAACCACTACTACTAGTACTATTACAAGAAAAACCACTACTACTACTACAAGAACATCTGCTACTAATGCTATTACAAGTACAACCACTACTACTACCAGAACAACCACTACTACTACTACAAGAGAAACCACTACTACTACTACTACACGAACAACCACTATTACTATTACTAGTATTACAACAACAACCAGTACTACCATTACAAGAACAAACACTACTATTTCCAGAAGTAAAACCACTACTACTACTGCTACTACAAGAACAACCAGCACCACTACTACTACTACAAGAACAACCACTACTACTACTACAAGAACAACCATTACTACTACTAGTATTACAACAACAACCAGTACTACCACTACAAGAACAAACACTACTACATCCAGAAGTGAAACCACTACTACTACTACTACAAGAACAACCACCACCACTACTACGACTACTACTACAAGAACAACCACTACTACTACTACAAGAACAACCACCACTACTTCTACTAGTATTACAAGAACAACCCCTACTACTACTACAAGAACAACAGCTACTACTAATAATACTACCACACGTACAACCACTACTACTACAACAACAACAAATACTACTACTACAAGAGAAACCACTACATCTACTACTACTACTACAAGAACAACCACTACTACTACTACAAGAAAAACCACTGCTTCTCCTACTACTACTATTACAAGAACAACCACTACTACTACTACAAGAACAACCTCCACTACTAATACTAGAACAACCACTACTACTACTACTACTACTACTTCTACTACTACTACTTCTACTACTCCTACTACAAGAACAACCACTACTACTAATTCTAATACTACTATTACAAGGACAACCACTACGATTACTACAACTAGAACCACTACAACTACTACAAGAACAACCACTACTACTACTACTACTACTACTACAAGTAGAACCACTACTACTACTGAAACAACAACCACTACTACTACTACAAGAACAACCACTACTACTACTACAAGTTTTACAAGAAAAACCACTACTACTACTACAAGAACAACCACTACTACTTCTACAAGAACAACCACTACAACTACCACTACTACAACTACAAGAACAACCACTACTACTACAAGAACAACCACCACTACTACTACTGCTACTACAAGAACAACCGCTACTACTACTACTACTACTACAAGAACAACCACTACTACTTCTACAAGAACAACCACTACTTCTCCTACTACTACTAATACTACTACTACAAGAACAACCACTAATACTACTACTACTAAAAGAACAACCACTACTACTACTACAAGAACAACCACTACTACTACTAGTACTACTACTACTACTACAAGAACAACCACTACTACTACTACAAGTACAACCACGACTACTACTACTACTACAAGAACAACCACTACTACTACTACTACTACTACAAGTAGAACCACTACTACTACTAAAACAACAACCACTACTACTACTACAAGAACAACCACTACTACTACTACAAGTATTACAAGAAAAACCACTACTACTACTACAAGAACAACCACTACTACTTCTACAAGAACAACCACTACAACTACCATTACTACAACTACAAGAACAACCACTACTACTACAAGAACAACCACCACTACTACTACTGCTACTACAAGAACAACCGCTACTACTACTACTACTGCTACAAGAACAACCACTACTACTTCTACAAGAACAACCACTACTTCTCCTACTACTACTACTACTACTACAAGAACAACCACTACTACTACTACTACTAAAAGAACAACCACTACTACTACTACAAGAACAACCACTACTACTACTAGTACTACTACTACTACTACTACTACTACAAGAACAACCACTACTACTTCTAAAAGTACAGCCACAACTACTACTACAAGAATAACCCCTACTACCGCTATAAGAACAACCACTGCTTCTCCTACTACTCCTTATACTACAAGAACAAACACTACTACTAGTAGTATTACAAGAAAAACCACTACTACTACTACAAGAACAACTGCTACTAATACTATTACAAGTACAACCACTACTACTACCAGAACAACCACTACTACTACTACAAGAGAAACCACTACTGCTACTACAGGAACAACCACTACTACTATTACTAGTATTACAACAACAACCAGTACTACCATTACAAGAACAAACACTACTATTTCCAGAAGTAAAACCACTACTACTACTGTTACTACAAGAACAACCAGCACCACTACTACTACTACAAGAACAACCACTACTACTACTACAAGAACAACCACTACAGCTACCACTACTACAACTACAAGAACAACCAACACTACAACAACAAATACTACTACTACAAGAGAAACCACTTCTACTACTACTACTACTACTACTACAAGAACAACCACTACTACTACTACAAGAACAACCACTACAACTACCACTACTACAACTACAAGAACAACCACTACTACTACAAGAACAACCACCACTACTACTACTTCTACAAGAACAACCACTACTACTACTACAAGAACAACCGCCACTACTACTACTACTACTACAAGATCAACCACTACTACTACTACTACTACATCTACAAGTAGAACCACTACTACTACTAAAACAACAACCACTACTACTACTACAAGAACAACCACTACTACTACTACAAGTATTACAAGAAAAACCACTACCACTACTACAAGAACAACCACTACTACTTCTACAAGAAGAACCACTACAACTACCACTACTACAACTACAAGAACAACCACTACTACTACAAGAACAACCACCACTACTACTACTGCTACTACAAGAACAACCGCTACTACTACTACTACTACTACAAGAACAACCACTACTACTTCTACAAGAACAACCACTACTTCTCCTACTACTACTACTACTACTACTACAAGAACAACCACTAATACTACTACTACTAAAAGAACAACCACTACTACTACTACAAGAACAACCACTACTACTACTACTACTACTACTACTACTACAAGAACAACCACTACTACTACTACAAGTACAACCACGACTACTACTACTACTACTACAAGTAGAACCACTACTACTACTAAAACAACAACCACTACTACTACTACAAGAACAACCACTACTACTACTACAAGTATTACAAGAAAAACCACTACTAGTACTACAAGAACAACCACTACTACTTCTACAAGAACTACCACTACAACTACCAGTACTACAACTACAAGAACAACCACTACTACTACAAGAACAACCACCACTACTACTACTGCTACTACAAGAACAACCGCTACTACTACTACTACTACAAGAACAACCACTACTTCTCCTACTACTACTACTACTACTACTACTACAAGAACAACCACTACTACTACTACTACTAAAAGAACAACCACTACTACTACTACAAGAACAACCACTACTACTACTAGTACTACTACTACTACTACTACAAGAACAACCACTACTACTTCTAAAAGTACAGCCACAACTACTACTACAAGAATAACCCCTACTACTGCTACAAGAACAACCACTGCTTCTCCTACTACTACTTCTACTACAAGAACAACCACTACTACTAGTAGTATTACAAGAAAAACCACTACTACTACTACAAGAACATCTGCTACTAATGCTATTACAAGTACAACCACTACTACTACCAGAACAACCACTACTACTACTACAAGAGAAACCACTACTACTACTACAGGAACAACCACTACTACTATTACTAGTATTACAACAACAACCAGTACTACCATTACAAGAACAAACACTACTATTTCCAGAAGTAAAACCACTACTACTACTGCTACTACAAGAACAACCAGCACCACTACTACTACTACAAGAACAACCACTACTACTACTACAAGAACAACCACTACAACTACCACTACTACAACTACAAGAACAACCACTACTACTACAAGAACAACCACCACTACAACAACAAATACTACTACTACAAGAGAAACCACTACTACTACTACTACTACTACTACAAGAACAACCACTACTACTACTACTACAAGAACAACCACTACAACTACCACTACTACAACTACAAGAACAACCACTACTACTACAAGAACAACCACCACTACTACTACTTCTACAAGAACAACCACTACTACTACTACAAGAACAACCGCCACTACTACTACTACTACTACTACAAGATCAACCACTACTACTACTACTACTACTTCTACAAGTAGAACCACTACTACTACTGAAACAAAAACCACTACTACTACTACAAGAACAACCACTACTACTACTACAAGTATTACAAGAAAAACCACTACTACTACTACAAGAACAACCACTACTACTTCTACAAGAACAACCACTACTTCTCCTATTACTACTACTACTACTACAAGAACAACCACTACTACTACTACTACTACAAGAACAACCACTACTACTACTACTACTACTAAAAGAACAACCACTACTACTACTACAAGAACAACCACTACTACTACTAGTACTACTACTACTACTACTACAAGAACAACCACTACTACTTCTAAAAGTACAGCCACAACTACTACTACAAGAATAACCCCTACTACTGCTACAAGAACAACCACTGCTTCTCCTACTACTACTTCTACTACAAGAACAACCACTACTACTAGTAGTATTACAAGAAAAACCACTACTACTACTACAAGAACATCTGCTACTAATGCTATTACAAGTACAACCACTACTACTACCAGAACAACCACTACTACTACTACAAGAGAAACCACTACTACTACTACAGGAACAACCACTACTACTATTACTAGTATTACAACAACAACCAGTACTACCATTACAAGAACAAACACTACTATTTCCAGAAGTAAAACCACTACTACTACTGCTACTACAAGAACAACCAGCACCACTACTACTACTACAAGAAAAACCACTACTACTACTACAAGAACAACCACTACAACTACCACTACTACAACTACAAGAACAACCACTACTACTACAAGAACAACCACCACTACAACAACAAATACTACTACTACAAGAGAAACCACTACTACTACTACTACTACTACTACAAGAACAACCACTACTACTACTACTACAAGAACAACCACTACAACTACCACTACTACAACTACAAGAGCAACCACTACTACTACAAGAACAACCACCACTACTACTACTTCTACAAGAACAACCACTACTACTACTACAAGAACAACCGCCACTACTACTACTACTACTACTACAAGTTCAACCACTACTACTACTACTTCTACAAGTAGAACCACTACTACTACTGAAACAACAACCACTACTACTACTACAAGAACAACCACTACTACTACTACAAGTATTACAAGAAAAACCACTACTACTACTACAAGAACAACCACTACTACTTCTACAAGAACAACCACTACAACTACCACTATTACAACTACAAGAACAACCACTACTACTACAAGAACAACCACCACTACTACTACTGCTACTACAAGAACAACCGCTACTACTACTACTACTACTACAAGAACAACCACTACTACTTCTACAAGAACAACCACTACTTCTCCTACTACTACTAATACTACTACTACAAGAACAACCACTAATACTACTACTACTAAAAGAACAACCACTACTACTACTACAAGAACAACCACTACTACTACTAGTACTACTACTACTACTACTACTACAAGAACAACCACTACTACTACTACAAGTACAACCACGACTACTACTACTACTACAAGAAAAACCACTACTACTACTACAAGAACAACCACTACTACTTCTACAAGAACAACAACTACAACTACCATTACTACAACTACAAGAACAACCACTACTACTACAAGAACAACCACCACTACTACTACTGCTACTACAAGAACAACCGCTACTACTACTACTACTGCTACAAGAACAACCACTACTACTTCTACAAGAACAACCACTACTTCTCCTACTACTACTACTACTACTACTACAAGAACAACCACTACTACTACTACTACTAAAAGAACAACCACTACTACTACTACAAGAACAACCACTACTACTACTAGTACTACTACTACTACTACTACTACTACAAGAACAACTGCTACTAATACTATTACAAGTACAACCACTACTACTACCAGAACAACCACTACTACTACTACAAGAGAAACCACTACTGCTACTACAGGAACAACCACTACTACTATTACTAGTATTACAACAACAACCAGTACTACCATTACAAGAACAAACACTACTATTTCCAGAAGTAAAACCACTACTACTACTGTTACTACAAGAACAACCAGCACCACTACTACTACTACAAGAACAACCACTACTACTACTACAAGAACAACCACTACAACTACCACTACTACAACTACAAGAACAACCACCACTACAACAACAAATACTACTACTACAAGAGAAACCACTTCTACTACTACTACTACTACTACAAGAACAACCACTACTACTACTACAAGAACAACCACTACAACTACCACTACTACAACTACAAGAACAACCACTACTACTACAAGAACAACCACCACTACTACTACTTCTACAAGAACAACCACTACTACTACTACAAGAACAACCGCCACTACTACTACTACTACTACTAAAAGATCAACCACTACTACTACTACTACTACTTCTACAAGTAGAACCACTACTACTACTAAAACAACAACCACTACAACTACTACAAGAACAACCACTACTACTACTACAAGTATTACAAGAAAAACCACTACTACTACTACAAGAACAACCACTACTACTTCTACAAGAACAACCACTACAACTACCACTACTACAACTACAAGAACAACCACTACTACTACAAGAACAACCACCACTACTACTACTGCTACTACAAGAACAACCGCTACTACTACTACTACTACTACAAGAACAACCACTACTACTTCTACAAGAACAACCACTACTTCTCCTACTACTACTACTACTACTACAAGAACAACCACTAATACTACTACTACTAAAAGAACAACCACTACTACTACTACAAGAACAACCACTACTACTACTACTACTACTACTACTACTACTACAAGAACAACCACTACTACTACTACAAGTACAACCACGACTACTACTACTACTACTACAAGTAGAACCACTACTACTACTAAAACAACAACCACTACTACTACTACAAGAACAACCACTACTACTACTACAAGTATTACAAGAAAAACCACTACTACTACTACAAGAACAACCACTACTACTTCTACAAGAACTACCACTACAACTACCAGTACTACAACTACAAGAACAACCACTACTACTACAAGAACAACCACCACTACTACTACTGCTACTACAAGAACAACCGCTACTACTACTACTACTACAAGAACAACCACTACTACTTCTACAAGAACAACCACTACTTCTCCTACTACTACTACTACTACTACTACTACAAGAACAACCACTACTACTACTACTACTAAAAGAACAACCACTACTACTACTACAAGAACAACCACTACTACTACTAGTACTACTACTACTACTACTACAAGAACAACCACTACTACTTCTAAAAGTACAGCCACAACTACTACTACAAGAATAACCCCTACTACTGCTACAAGAACAACCACTGCTTCTCCTACTACTACTTCTACTACAAGAACAACCACTACTACTAGTACTATTACAAGAAAAACCACTACTACTACTACAAGAACATCTGCTACTAATGCTATTACAAGTACAACCACTACTACTACCAGAACAACCACTACTACTACTACAAGAGAAACCACTACTACTACTACAGGAACAACCACTACTACTATTACTAGTATTACAACAACAACCAGTACTACCATTACAAGAACAAACACTACTATTTCCAGAAGTAAAACCACTACTACTACTGCTACTACAAGAACAACCAGCACCACTACTACTACTACAAGAACAACCACTACTACTACTACAAGAACAACCACTACAACTACCACTACTACAACTACAAGAACAACCACTACTACTACAAGAACAACCACCACTACAACAACAAATACTACTACTACAAGAGAAACCACTACTACTACTACTACTACTACTACAAGAACAACCACTACTACTACTACTACAAGAACAACCACTACAACTACCACTACTACAACTACAAGAACAACCACTACTACTACAAGAACAACCACCACTACTACTACTTCTACAAGAACAACCACTACTACTACTACAAGAACAACCGCCACTACTACTACTACTACTACTACAAGATCAACCACTACTACTACTACTACTACTTCTACAAGTAGAACCACTACTACTACTGAAACAACAACCACTTCTACTACTACAAGAACAACCACTACTACTACTACAAGTATTACAAGAAAAACCACTACTACTACTACAAGAACAACCACTACTACTTCTACAAGAACAACCACTACAACTACCAATACTACAACTCCAAGAACAACCACTACTACTACAAGAACAACCACCACTACTACTACTGCTACTACAAGAACAACCGCTACTACTACTACTACTACTACAAGAACAACCACTACTACTTCTACAAGAACAACCACTACTTCTCCTACTACTACTACTACTACTACTACAAGAACAACCACTAATACTACTACTACTAAAAGAACAACCACTACTACTACTACAAGAACAACCACTACTACTACTAGTACTACTACTACTACTACTACTACTACAAGAACAACCACTACTACTACTACTACTACTACAAGTAGAACCACTACTACTACTAAATCAACAACCACTACTACTACTACAAGGACAACCACTACTACTACTACAAGTATTACAAGAAAAACCACTACTACTACTACAAGAACAACCACTACTACTTCTACAAGAACAACCACTACTTCTCCTACTACTACTACTACTACTACAAGAACAACCACTAATACTACTACTACTAAAAGAACAACCACTACTACTACTACAAGAACAACCACTACTACTACTACTACTACTACTACTACTACAAGAACAACCACTACTACTCCTACAAGTACAACCACGACTACTACTACTACTACTACAATAACAACCACTACTACTACTACTACTACTACAAGTAGAACCACTACTACTACTAAAACAACAACCACTACTACTACTACAAGAACAACCACTACTACTACTACAAGTATTACAAGAAAAACCACTACTAGTACTACAAGAACAACCACTACTACTTCTACAAGAACTACCACTACAACTACCAGTACTACAACTACAAGAACAACCACTACTACTACAAGAACAACCACCACTACTACTACTGCTACTACAAGAACAACCGCTACTACTACTACTACTACAAGAACAACCACTACTTCTCCTACTACTACTACTACTACTACTACTACAAGAACAACCACTACTACTACTACTACTAAAAGAACAACCACTACTACTACTACAAGAACAACCACTACTACTACTAGTACTACTACTACTACTACTACAAGAACAACCACTACTACTTCTAAAAGTACAGCCACAACTACTACTACAAGAATAACCCCTACTACTGCTACAAGAACAACCACTGCTTCTCCTACTACTACTTCTACTACAAGAACAACCACTACTACTAGTAGTATTACAAGAAAAACCACTACTACTACTACAAGAACATCTGCTACTAATGCTATTACAAGTACAACCACTACTACTACCAGAACAACCACTACTACTACTACAAGAGAAACCACTACTACTACTACAGGAACAACCACTACTACTATTACTAGTATTACAACAACAACCAGTACTACCATTACAAGAACAAACACTACTATTTCCAGAAGTAAAACCACTACTACTACTGCTACTACAAGAACAACCAGCACCACTACTACTACTACAAGAACAACCACTACTACTACTACAAGAACAACCACTACAACTACCACTACTACAACTACAAGAACAACCACTACTACTACAAGAACAACCACCACTACAACAACAAATACTACTACTACAAGAGAAACCACTACTACTACTACTACTACTACTACAAGAACAACCACTACTACTACTACTACAAGAACAACCACTACAACTACCACTACTACAACTACAAGAACAACCACTACTACTACAAGAACAACCACCACTACTACTACTTCTACAAGAACAACCACTACTACTACTACAAGAACAACCGCCACTACTACTACTACTACTACTACAAGATCAACCACTACTACTACTACTACTACTTCTACAAGTAGAACCACTACTACTACTGAAACAAAAACCACTACTACTACTACAAGAACAACCACTACTACTACTACAAGTATTACAAGAAAAACCACTACTACTACTACAAGAACAACCACTACTACTTCTACAAGAACAACCACTACTTCTCCTATTACTACTACTACTACTACAAGAACAACCACTACTACTACTACTACTACAAGAACAACCACTACTACTACTACTACTACTAAAAGAACAACCACTACTACTACTACAAGAACAACCACTACTACTACTAGTACTACTACTACTACTACTACAAGAACAACCACTACTACTTCTAAAAGTACAGCCACAACTACTACTACAAGAATAACCCCTACTACTGCTACAAGAACAACCACTGCTTCTCCTACTACTACTTCTACTACAAGAACAACCACTACTACTAGTAGTATTACAAGAAAAACCACTACTACTACTACAAGAACATCTGCTACTAATGCTATTACAAGTACAACCACTACTACTACCAGAACAACCACTACTACTACTACAAGAGAAACCACTACTACTACTACAGGAACAACCACTACTACTATTACTAGTATTACAACAACAACCAGTACTACCATTACAAGAACAAACACTACTATTTCCAGAAGTAAAACCACTACTACTACTGCTACTACAAGAACAACCAGCACCACTACTACTACTACAAGAAAAACCACTACTACTACTACAAGAACAACCACTACAACTACCACTACTACAACTACAAGAACAACCACTACTACTACAAGAACAACCACCACTACAACAACAAATACTACTACTACAAGAGAAACCACTACTACTACTACTACTACTACTACAAGAACAACCACTACTACTTCTACAAGAACAACCACTACTTCTCCTACTACTACTAATACTACTACTACAAGAACAACCACTAATACTACTACTACTAAAAGAACAACCACTACTACTACTACAAGAACAACCACTACTACTACTAGTACTACTACTACTACTACTACTACAAGAACAACCACTACTACTACTACAAGTACAACCACGACTACTACTACTACTACAAGAAAAACCACTACTACTACTACAAGAACAACCACTACTACTTCTACAAGAACAACAACTACAACTACCATTACTACAACTACAAGAACAACCACTACTACTACAAGAACAACCACCACTACTACTACTGCTACTACAAGAACAACCGCTACTACTACTACTACTGCTACAAGAACAACCACTACTACTTCTACAAGAACAACCACTACTTCTCCTACTACTACTACTACTACTACTACAAGAACAACCACTACTACTACTACTACTAAAAGAACAACCACTACTACTACTACAAGAACAACCACTACTACTACTAGTACTACTACTACTACTACTACTACTACAAGAACAACTGCTACTAATACTATTACAAGTACAACCACTACTACTACCAGAACAACCACTACTACTACTACAAGAGAAACCACTACTGCTACTACAGGAACAACCACTACTACTATTACTAGTATTACAACAACAACCAGTACTACCATTACAAGAACAAACACTACTATTTCCAGAAGTAAAACCACTACTACTACTGTTACTACAAGAACAACCAGCACCACTACTACTACTACAAGAACAACCACTACTACTACTACAAGAACAACCACTACAACTACCACTACTACAACTACAAGAACAACCACCACTACAACAACAAATACTACTACTACAAGAGAAACCACTTCTACTACTACTACTACTACTACAAGAACAACCACTACTACTACTACAAGAACAACCACTACAACTACCACTACTACAACTACAAGAACAACCACTACTACTACAAGAACAACCACCACTACTACTACTTCTACAAGAACAACCACTACTACTACTACAAGAACAACCGCCACTACTACTACTACTACTACTAAAAGATCAACCACTACTACTACTACTACTACTTCTACAAGTAGAACCACTACTACTACTAAAACAACAACCACTACAACTACTACAAGAACAACCACTACTACTACTACAAGTATTACAAGAAAAACCACTACTACTACTACAAGAACAACCACTACTACTTCTACAAGAACAACCACTACAACTACCACTACTACAACTACAAGAACAACCACTACTACTACAAGAACAACCACCACTACTACTACTGCTACTACAAGAACAACCGCTACTACTACTACTACTACTACAAGAACAACCACTACTACTTCTACAAGAACAACCACTACTTCTCCTACTACTACTACTACTACTACAAGAACAACCACTAATACTACTACTACTAAAAGAACAACCACTACTACTACTACAAGAACAACCACTACTACTACTACTACTACTACTACTACTACTACAAGAACAACCACTACTACTACTACAAGTACAACCACGACTACTACTACTACTACTACAAGTAGAACCACTACTACTACTAAAACAACAACCACTACTACTACTACAAGAACAACCACTACTACTACTACAAGTATTACAAGAAAAACCACTACTACTACTACAAGAACAACCACTACTACTTCTACAAGAACTACCACTACAACTACCAGTACTACAACTACAAGAACAACCACTACTACTACAAGAACAACCACCACTACTACTACTGCTACTACAAGAACAACCGCTACTACTACTACTACTACAAGAACAACCACTACTACTTCTACAAGAACAACCACTACTTCTCCTACTACTACTACTACTACTACTACTACAAGAACAACCACTACTACTACTACTACTAAAAGAACAACCACTACTACTACTACAAGAACAACCACTACTACTACTAGTACTACTACTACTACTACTACAAGAACAACCACTACTACTTCTAAAAGTACAGCCACAACTACTACTACAAGAATAACCCCTACTACTGCTACAAGAACAACCACTGCTTCTCCTACTACTACTTCTACTACAAGAACAACCACTACTACTAGTACTATTACAAGAAAAACCACTACTACTACTACAAGAACATCTGCTACTAATGCTATTACAAGTACAACCACTACTACTACCAGAACAACCACTACTACTACTACAAGAGAAACCACTACTACTACTACAGGAACAACCACTACTACTATTACTAGTATTACAACAACAACCAGTACTACCATTACAAGAACAAACACTACTATTTCCAGAAGTAAAACCACTACTACTACTGCTACTACAAGAACAACCAGCACCACTACTACTACTACAAGAACAACCACTACTACTACTACAAGAACAACCACTACAACTACCACTACTACAACTACAAGAACAACCACTACTACTACAAGAACAACCACCACTACAACAACAAATACTACTACTACAAGAGAAACCACTACTACTACTACTACTACTACTACAAGAACAACCACTACTACTACTACTACAAGAACAACCACTACAACTACCACTACTACAACTACAAGAACAACCACTACTACTACAAGAACAACCACCACTACTACTACTTCTACAAGAACAACCACTACTACTACTACAAGAACAACCGCCACTACTACTACTACTACTACTACAAGATCAACCACTACTACTACTACTACTACTTCTACAAGTAGAACCACTACTACTACTGAAACAACAACCACTTCTACTACTACAAGAACAACCACTACTACTACTACAAGTATTACAAGAAAAACCACTACTACTACTACAAGAACAACCACTACTACTTCTACAAGAACAACCACTACAACTACCAATACTACAACTCCAAGAACAACCACTACTACTACAAGAACAACCACCACTACTACTACTGCTACTACAAGAACAACCGCTACTACTACTACTACTACTACAAGAACAACCACTACTACTTCTACAAGAACAACCACTACTTCTCCTACTACTACTACTACTACTACTACAAGAACAACCACTAATACTACTACTACTAAAAGAACAACCACTACTACTACTACAAGAACAACCACTACTACTACTAGTACTACTACTACTACTACTACTACTACAAGAACAACCACTACTACTACTACTACTACTACAAGTAGAACCACTACTACTACTAAATCAACAACCACTACTACTACTACAAGGACAACCACTACTACTACTACAAGTATTACAAGAAAAACCACTACTACTACTACAAGAACAACCACTACTACTTCTACAAGAACAACCACTACTTCTCCTACTACTACTACTACTACTACAAGAACAACCACTAATACTACTACTACTAAAAGAACAACCACTACTACTACTACAAGAACAACCACTACTACTACTACTACTACTACTACTACTACAAGAACAACCACTACTACTCCTACAAGTACAACCACGACTACTACTACTACTACTACAATAACAACCACTACTACTACTACTACTACTACAAGTAGAACCACTACTACTACTAAAACAACAACCACTACTACTACTACAAGAACAACCACTACTACTACTACAAGTATTACAAGAAAAACCACTACTAGTACTACAAGAACAACCACTACTACTTCTACAAGAACTACCACTACAACTACCAGTACTACAACTACAAGAACAACCACTACTACTACAAGAACAACCACCACTACTACTACTGCTACTACAAGAACAACCGCTACTACTACTACTACTACAAGAACAACCACTACTTCTCCTACTACTACTACTACTACTACTACTACAAGAACAACCACTACTACTACTACTACTAAAAGAACAACCACTACTACTACTACAAGAACAACCACTACTACTACTAGTACTACTACTACTACTACTACAAGAACAACCACTACTACTTCTAAAAGTACAGCCACAACTACTACTACAAGAATAACCCCTACTACTGCTACAAGAACAACCACTGCTTCTCCTACTACTACTTCTACTACAAGAACAACCACTACTACTAGTAGTATTACAAGAAAAACCACTACTACTACTACAAGAACATCTGCTACTAATGCTATTACAAGTACAACCACTACTACTACCAGAACAACCACTACTACTACTACAAGAGAAACCACTACTACTACTACAGGAACAACCACTACTACTATTACTAGTATTACAACAACAACCAGTACTACCATTACAAGAACAAACACTACTATTTCCAGAAGTAAAACCACTACTACTACTGCTACTACAAGAACAACCAGCACCACTACTACTACTACAAGAACAACCACTACTACTACTACAAGAACAACCACTACAACTACCACTACTACAACTACAAGAACAACCACTACTACTACAAGAACAACCACCACTACAACAACAAATACTACTACTACAAGAGAAACCACTACTACTACTACTACTACTACTACAAGAACAACCACTACTACTACTACTACAAGAACAACCACTACAACTACCACTACTACAACTACAAGAACAACCACTACTACTACAAGAACAACCACCACTACTACTACTTCTACAAGAACAACCACTACTACTACTACAAGAACAACCGCCACTACTACTACTACTACTACTACAAGATCAACCACTACTACTACTACTACTACTTCTACAAGTAGAACCACTACTACTACTGAAACAAAAACCACTACTACTACTACAAGAACAACCACTACTACTACTACAAGTATTACAAGAAAAACCACTACTACTACTACAAGAACAACCACTACTACTTCTACAAGAACAACCACTACTTCTCCTATTACTACTACTACTACTACAAGAACAACCACTACTACTACTACTACTACAAGAACAACCACTACTACTACTACTACTACTAAAAGAACAACCACTACTACTACTACAAGAACAACCACTACTACTACTAGTACTACTACTACTACTACTACAAGAACAACCACTACTACTTCTAAAAGTACAGCCACAACTACTACTACAAGAATAACCCCTACTACTGCTACAAGAACAACCACTGCTTCTCCTACTACTACTTCTACTACAAGAACAACCACTACTACTAGTAGTATTACAAGAAAAACCACTACTACTACTACAAGAACATCTGCTACTAATGCTATTACAAGTACAACCACTACTACTACCAGAACAACCACTACTACTACTACAAGAGAAACCACTACTACTACTACAGGAACAACCACTACTACTATTACTAGTATTACAACAACAACCAGTACTACCATTACAAGAACAAACACTACTATTTCCAGAAGTAAAACCACTACTACTACTGCTACTACAAGAACAACCAGCACCACTACTACTACTACAAGAAAAACCACTACTACTACTACAAGAACAACCACTACAACTACCACTACTACAACTACAAGAACAACCACTACTACTACAAGAACAACCACCACTACAACAACAAATACTACTACTACAAGAGAAACCACTACTACTACTACTACTACTACTACAAGAACAACCACTACTACTACTACTACAAGAACAACCACTACAACTACCACTACTACAACTACAAGAGCAACCACTACTACTACAAGAACAACCACCACTACTACTACTTCTACAAGAACAACCACTACTACTACTACAAGAACAACCGCCACTACTACTACTACTACTACTACAAGTTCAACCACTACTACTACTACTTCTACAAGTAGAACCACTACTACTACTGAAACAACAACCACTACTACTACTACAAGAACAACCACTACTACTACTACAAGTATTACAAGAAAAACCACTACTACTACTACAAGAACAACCACTACTACTTCTACAAGAACAACCACTACAACTACCACTATTACAACTACAAGAACAACCACTACTACTACAAGAACAACCACCACTACTACTACTGCTACTACAAGAACAACCGCTACTACTACTACTACTACTACAAGAACAACCACTACTACTTCTACAAGAACAACCACTACTTCTCCTACTACTACTAATACTACTACTACAAGAACAACCACTAATACTACTACTACTAAAAGAACAACCACTACTACTACTACAAGAACAACCACTACTACTACTAGTACTACTACTACTACTACTACTACAAGAACAACCACTACTACTACTACAAGTACAACCACGACTACTACTACTACTACAAGAAAAACCACTACTACTACTACAAGAACAACCACTACTACTTCTACAAGAACAACAACTACAACTACCATTACTACAACTACAAGAACAACCACTACTACTACAAGAACAACCACCACTACTACTACTGCTACTACAAGAACAACCGCTACTACTACTACTACTGCTACAAGAACAACCACTACTACTTCTACAAGAACAACCACTACTTCTCCTACTACTACTACTACTACTACTACAAGAACAACCACTACTACTACTACTACTAAAAGAACAACCACTACTACTACTACAAGAACAACCACTACTACTACTAGTACTACTACTACTACTACTACTACTACAAGAACAACTGCTACTAATACTATTACAAGTACAACCACTACTACTACCAGAACAACCACTACTACTACTACAAGAGAAACCACTACTGCTACTACAGGAACAACCACTACTACTATTACTAGTATTACAACAACAACCAGTACTACCATTACAAGAACAAACACTACTATTTCCAGAAGTAAAACCACTACTACTACTGTTACTACAAGAACAACCAGCACCACTACTACTACTACAAGAACAACCACTACTACTACTACAAGAACAACCACTACAACTACCACTACTACAACTACAAGAACAACCACCACTACAACAACAAATACTACTACTACAAGAGAAACCACTTCTACTACTACTACTACTACTACAAGAACAACCACTACTACTACTACAAGAACAACCACTACAACTACCACTACTACAACTACAAGAACAACCACTACTACTACAAGAACAACCACCACTACTACTACTTCTACAAGAACAACCACTACTACTACTACAAGAACAACCGCCACTACTACTACTACTACTACTAAAAGATCAACCACTACTACTACTACTACTACTTCTACAAGTAGAACCACTACTACTACTAAAACAACAACCACTACAACTACTACAAGAACAACCACTACTACTACTACAAGTATTACAAGAAAAACCACTACTACTACTACAAGAACAACCACTACTACTTCTACAAGAACAACCACTACAACTACCACTACTACAACTACAAGAACAACCACTACTACTACAAGAACAACCACCACTACTACTACTGCTACTACAAGAACAACCGCTACTACTACTACTACTACTACAAGAACAACCACTACTACTTCTACAAGAACAACCACTACTTCTCCTACTACTACTACTACTACTACAAGAACAACCACTAATACTACTACTACTAAAAGAACAACCACTACTACTACTACAAGAACAACCACTACTACTACTACTACTACTACTACTACTACAAGAACAACCACTACTACTACTACAAGTACAACCACGACTACTACTACTACTACTACAAGTAGAACCACTACTACTACTAAAACAACAACCACTACTACTACTACAAGAACAACCACTACTACTACTACAAGTATTACAAGAAAAACCACTACTACTACTACAAGAACAACCACTACTACTTCTACAAGAACTACCACTACAACTACCAGTACTACAACTACAAGAACAACCACTACTACTACAAGAACAACCACCACTACTACTACTGCTACTACAAGAACAACCGCTACTACTACTACTACTACAAGAACAACCACTACTACTTCTACAAGAACAACCACTACTTCTCCTACTACTACTACTACTACTACTACTACAAGAACAACCACTACTACTACTACTACTAAAAGAACAACCACTACTACTACTACAAGAACAACCACTACTACTACTAGTACTACTACTACTACTACTACAAGAACAACCACTACTACTTCTAAAAGTACAGCCACAACTACTACTACAAGAATAACCCCTACTACTGCTACAAGAACAACCACTGCTTCTCCTACTACTACTTCTACTACAAGAACAACCACTACTACTAGTACTATTACAAGAAAAACCACTACTACTACTACAAGAACATCTGCTACTAATGCTATTACAAGTACAACCACTACTACTACCAGAACAACCACTACTACTACTACAAGAGAAACCACTACTACTACTACTACACGAACAACCACTATTACTATTACTAGTATTACAACAACAACCAGTACTACCATTACAAGAACAAACACTACTATTTCCAGAAGTAAAACCACTACTACTACTGCTACTACAAGAACAACCAGCACCACTACTACTACTACAAGAACAACCACTACTACTACTACAAGAACAACCACTACTACTACTACTAGTATTACAACAACAACCAGTACTACCACTACAAGAACAAACACTACTACATCCAGAAGTGAAACCACTACTACTACTACTACAAGAACAACCACCACCACTACTACGACTACTACTACAAGAACAACCACTACTACTACTACAAGAACAACCACCACTACTTCTACTAGTATTACAAGAACAACCCCTACTACTACTACAAGAACAACAGCTACTACTAATAATACTACCACACGTACAACCACTACTACTACAACAACAACAAATACTACTACTACAAGAGAAACCACTACATCTACTACTACTACTACAAGAACAACCACTACTACTACTACAAGAAAAACCACTGCTTCTCCTACTACTACTATTACAAGAACAACCACTACTACTACTACAAGAACAACCTCCACTACTAATACTAGAACAACCACTACTACTACTACTACTACTACTTCTACTACTACTACTTCTACTACTCCTACTACAAGAACAACCACTACTACTAATTCTAATACTACTATTACAAGGACAACCACTACGATTACTACAACTAGAACCACTACAACTACTACAAGAACAACCACTACTACTACTACTACTACTACTACAAGTAGAACCACTACTACTACTGAAACAACAACCACTACTACTACTACAAGAACAACCACTACTACTACTACAAGTTTTACAAGAAAAACCACTACTACTACTACAAGAACAACCACTACTACTTCTACAAGAACAACCACTACAACTACCACTACTACAACTACAAGAACAACCACTACTACTACAAGAACAACCACCACTACTACTACTGCTACTACAAGAACAACCGCTACTACTACTACTACTACTACAAGAACAACCACTACTACTTCTACAAGAACAACCACTACTTCTCCTACTACTACTAATACTACTACTACAAGAACAACCACTAATACTACTACTACTAAAAGAACAACCACTACTACTACTACAAGAACAACCACTACTACTACTAGTACTACTACTACTACTACAAGAACAACCACTACTACTACTACAAGTACAACCACGACTACTACTACTACTACAAGAACAACCACTACTACTACTACTACTACTACAAGTAGAACCACTACTACTACTAAAACAACAACCACTACTACTACTACAAGAACAACCACTACTACTACTACAAGTATTACAAGAAAAACCACTACTACTACTACAAGAACAACCACTACTACTTCTACAAGAACAACCACTACAACTACCATTACTACAACTACAAGAACAACCACTACTACTACAAGAACAACCACCACTACTACTACTGCTACTACAAGAACAACCGCTACTACTACTACTACTGCTACAAGAACAACCACTACTACTTCTACAAGAACAACCACTACTTCTCCTACTACTACTACTACTACTACAAGAACAACCACTACTACTACTACTACTAAAAGAACAACCACTACTACTACTACAAGAACAACCACTACTACTACTAGTACTACTACTACTACTACTACTACTACAAGAACAACCACTACTACTTCTAAAAGTACAGCCACAACTACTACTACAAGAATAACCCCTACTACCGCTATAAGAACAACCACTGCTTCTCCTACTACTCCTTATACTACAAGAACAAACACTACTACTAGTAGTATTACAAGAAAAACCACTACTACTACTACAAGAACAACTGCTACTAATACTATTACAAGTACAACCACTACTACTACCAGAACAACCACTACTACTACTACAAGAGAAACCACTACTGCTACTACAGGAACAACCACTACTACTATTACTAGTATTACAACAACAACCAGTACTACCATTACAAGAACAAACACTACTATTTCCAGAAGTAAAACCACTACTACTACTGTTACTACAAGAACAACCAGCACCACTACTACTACTACAAGAACAACCACTACTACTACTACAAGAACAACCACTACAGCTACCACTACTACAACTACAAGAACAACCAACACTACAACAACAAATACTACTACTACAAGAGAAACCACTTCTACTACTACTACTACTACTACTACAAGAACAACCACTACTACTACTACAAGAACAACCACTACAACTACCACTACTACAACTACAAGAACAACCACTAC
Organism: Alligator mississippiensis; assembly: GCF_030867095.1. Taxonomy (NCBI): domain Eukaryota; kingdom Metazoa; phylum Chordata; order Crocodylia; family Alligatoridae; genus Alligator; species Alligator mississippiensis. The sequence goes on from NC_081832.1 coordinate 33,754,623, forward strand.
TACTACAAGAACAACCACCACTACTACTACTTCTACAAGAACAACCACTACTACTACTACAAGAACAACCGCCACTACTACTACTACTACTACAAGATCAACCACTACTACTACTACTACTACATCTACAAGTAGAACCACTACTACTACTAAAACAACAACCACTACTACTACTACAAGAACAACCACTACTACTACTACAAGTATTACAAGAAAAACCACTACCACTACTACAAGAACAACCACTACTACTTCTACAAGAACAACCACTACAACTACCACTACTACAACTACAAGAACAACCACTACTACTACAAGAACAACCACCACTACTACTACTGCTACTACAAGAACAACCGCTACTACTACTACTACTACTACAAGAACAACCACTACTACTTCTACAAGAACAACCACTACTTCTCCTACTACTACTACTACTACTACTACAAGAACAACCACTAATACTACTACTACTAAAAGAACAACCACTACTACTACTACAAGAACAACCACTACTACTACTACTACTACTACTACTACTACAAGAACAACCACTACTACTACTACAAGTACAACCACGACTACTACTACTACTACTACAAGTAGAACCACTACTACTACTAAAACAACAACCACTACTACTACTACAAGAACAACCACTACTACTACTACAAGTATTACAAGAAAAACCACTACTAGTACTACAAGAACAACCACTACTACTTCTACAAGAACTACCACTACAACTACCAGTACTACAACTACAAGAACAACCACTACTACTACAAGAACAACCACCACTACTACTACTGCTACTACAAGAACAACCGCTACTACTACTACTACTACAAGAACAACCACTACTTCTCCTACTACTACTACTACTACTACTACTACAAGAACAACCACTACTACTACTACTACTAAAAGAACAACCACTACTACTACTACAAGAACAACCACTACTACTACTAGTACTACTACTACTACTACAAGAACAACCACTACTACTTCTAAAAGTACAGCCACAACTACTACTACAAGAATAACCCCTACTACTGCTACAAGAACAACCACTGCTTCTCCTACTACTACTTCTACTACAAGAACAACCACTACTACTAGTAGTATTACAAGAAAAACCACTACTACTACTACAAGAACATCTGCTACTAATGCTATTACAAGTACAACCACTACTACTACCAGAACAACCACTACTACTACTACAAGAGAAACCACTACTACTACTACAGGAACAACCACTACTACTATTACTAGTATTACAACAACAACCAGTACTACCATTACAAGAACAAACACTACTATTTCCAGAAGTAAAACCACTACTACTACTGCTACTACAAGAACAACCAGCACCACTACTACTACTACAAGAACAACCACTACTACTACTACAAGAACAACCACTACAACTACCACTACTACAACTACAAGAACAACCACTACTACTACAAGAACAACCACCACTACAACAACAAATACTACTACTACAAGAGAAACCACTACTACTACTACTACTACTACTACAAGAACAACCACTACTACTACTACTACAAGAACAACCACTACAACTACCACTACTACAACTACAAGAACAACCACTACTACTACAAGAACAACCACCACTACTACTACTTCTACAAGAACAACCACTACTACTACTACAAGAACAACCGCCACTACTACTACTACTACTACTACAAGATCAACCACTACTACTACTACTACTACTTCTACAAGTAGAACCACTACTACTACTGAAACAAAAACCACTACTACTACTACAAGAACAACCACTACTACTACTACAAGTATTACAAGAAAAACCACTACTACTACTACAAGAACAACCACTACTACTTCTACAAGAACAACCACTACTTCTCCTATTACTACTACTACTACAAGAACAACCACTACTACTACTACTACTACAAGAACAACCACTACTACTACTACTACTACTAAAAGAACAACCACTACTACTACTACAAGAACAACCACTACTACTACTAGTACTACTACTACTACTACTACAAGAACAACCACTACTACTTCTAAAAGTACAGCCACAACTACTACTACAAGAATAACCCCTACTACTGCTACAAGAACAACCACTGCTTCTCCTACTACTACTTCTACTACAAGAACAACCACTACTACTAGTAGTATTACAAGAAAAACCACTACTACTACTACAAGAACATCTGCTACTAATGCTATTACAAGTACAACCACTACTACTACCAGAACAACCACTACTACTACTACAAGAGAAACCACTACTACTACTACAGGAACAACCACTACTACTATTACTAGTATTACAACAACAACCAGTACTACCATTACAAGAACAAACACTACTATTTCCAGAAGTAAAACCACTACTACTACTGCTACTACAAGAACAACCAGCACCACTACTACTACTACAAGAAAAACCACTACTACTACTACAAGAACAACCACTACAACTACCACTACTACAACTACAAGAACAACCACTACTACTACAAGAACAACCACCACTACAACAACAAATACTACTACTACAAGAGAAACCACTACTACTACTACTACTACTACTACAAGAACAACCACTACTACTACTACTACAAGAACAACCACTACAACTACCACTACTACAACTACAAGAGCAACCACTACTACTACAAGAACAACCACCACTACTACTACTTCTACAAGAACAACCACTACTACTACTACAAGAACAACCGCCACTACTACTACTACTACTACTACAAGTTCAACCACTACTACTACTACTTCTACAAGTAGAACCACTACTACTACTGAAACAACAACCACTACTACTACTACAAGAACAACCACTACTACTACTACAAGTATTACAAGAAAAACCACTACTACTACTACAAGAACAACCACTACTACTTCTACAAGAACAACCACTACAACTACCACTATTACAACTACAAGAACAACCACTACTACTACAAGAACAACCACCACTACTACTACTGCTACTACAAGAACAACCGCTACTACTACTACTACTACTACAAGAACAACCACTACTACTTCTACAAGAACAACCACTACTTCTCCTACTACTACTAATACTACTACTACAAGAACAACCACTAATACTACTACTACTAAAAGAACAACCACTACTACTACTACAAGAACAACCACTACTACTACTAGTACTACTACTACTACTACTACTACAAGAACAACCACTACTACTACTACAAGTACAACCACGACTACTACTACTACTACAAGAAAAACCACTACTACTACTACAAGAACAACCACTACTACTTCTACAAGAACAACAACTACAACTACCATTACTACAACTACAAGAACAACCACTACTACTACAAGAACAACCACCACTACTACTACTGCTACTACAAGAACAACCGCTACTACTACTACTACTGCTACAAGAACAACCACTACTACTTCTACAAGAACAACCACTACTTCTCCTACTACTACTACTACTACTACTACAAGAACAACCACTACTACTACTACTACTAAAAGAACAACCACTACTACTACTACAAGAACAACCACTACTACTACTAGTACTACTACTACTACTACTACTACTACAAGAACAACTGCTACTAATACTATTACAAGTACAACCACTACTACTACCAGAACAACCACTACTACTACTACAAGAGAAACCACTACTGCTACTACAGGAACAACCACTACTACTATTACTAGTATTACAACAACAACCAGTACTACCATTACAAGAACAAACACTACTATTTCCAGAAGTAAAACCACTACTACTACTGTTACTACAAGAACAACCAGCACCACTACTACTACTACAAGAACAACCACTACTACTACTACAAGAACAACCACTACAACTACCACTACTACAACTACAAGAACAACCACCACTACAACAACAAATACTACTACTACAAGAGAAACCACTTCTACTACTACTACTACTACTACAAGAACAACCACTACTACTACTACAAGAACAACCACTACAACTACCACTACTACAACTACAAGAACAACCACTACTACTACAAGAACAACCACCACTACTACTACTTCTACAAGAACAACCACTACTACTACTACAAGAACAACCGCCACTACTACTACTACTACTACTAAAAGATCAACCACTACTACTACTACTACTACTTCTACAAGTAGAACCACTACTACTACTAAAACAACAACCACTACAACTACTACAAGAACAACCACTACTACTACTACAAGTATTACAAGAAAAACCACTACTACTACTACAAGAACAACCACTACTACTTCTACAAGAACAACCACTACAACTACCACTACTACAACTACAAGAACAACCACTACTACTACAAGAACAACCACCACTACTACTACTGCTACTACAAGAACAACCGCTACTACTACTACTACTACTACAAGAACAACCACTACTACTTCTACAAGAACAACCACTACTTCTCCTACTACTACTACTACTACTACAAGAACAACCACTAATACTACTACTACTAAAAGAACAACCACTACTACTACTACAAGAACAACCACTACTACTACTACTACTACTACTACTACTACTACAAGAACAACCACTACTACTACTACAAGTACAACCACGACTACTACTACTACTACTACAAGTAGAACCACTACTACTACTAAAACAACAACCACTACTACTACTACAAGAACAACCACTACTACTACTACAAGTATTACAAGAAAAACCACTACTACTACTACAAGAACAACCACTACTACTTCTACAAGAACTACCACTACAACTACCAGTACTACAACTACAAGAACAACCACTACTACTACAAGAACAACCACCACTACTACTACTGCTACTACAAGAACAACCGCTACTACTACTACTACTACAAGAACAACCACTACTACTTCTACAAGAACAACCACTACTTCTCCTACTACTACTACTACTACTACTACTACAAGAACAACCACTACTACTACTACTACTAAAAGAACAACCACTACTACTACTACAAGAACAACCACTACTACTACTAGTACTACTACTACTACTACTACAAGAACAACCACTACTACTTCTAAAAGTACAGCCACAACTACTACTACAAGAATAACCCCTACTACTGCTACAAGAACAACCACTGCTTCTCCTACTACTACTTCTACTACAAGAACAACCACTACTACTAGTACTATTACAAGAAAAACCACTACTACTACTACAAGAACATCTGCTACTAATGCTATTACAAGTACAACCACTACTACTACCAGAACAACCACTACTTCTACTACAAGAGAAACCACTACTACTACTACAGGAACAACCACTACTACTATTACTAGTATTACAACAACAACCAGTACTACCATTACAAGAACAAACACTACTATTTCCAGAAGTAAAACCACTACTACTACTGCTACTACAAGAACAACCAGCACCACTACTACTACTACAAGAACAACCACTACTACTACTACAAGAACAACCACTACAACTACCACTACTACAACTACAAGAACAACCACTACTACTACAAGAACAACCACCACTACAACAACAAATACTACTACTACAAGAGAAACCACTACTACTACTACTACTACTACTACTACTACAAGAACAACCACTACTACTACTACTACAAGAACAACCACTACAACTACCACTACTACAACTACAAGAACAACCACTACTACTACAAGAACAACCACCACTACTACTACTTCTACAAGAACAACCACTACTACTACTACAAGAACAACCGCCACTACTACTACTACTACTACTACAAGATCAACCACTACTACTACTACTACTACTTCTACAAGTAGAACCACTACTACTACTGAAACAACAACCACTTCTAGTACTACAAGAACAACCACTACTACTACTACAAGTATTACAAGAAAAACCACTACTACTACTACAAGAACAACCACTACTACTTCTACAAGAACAACCACTACAACTACCAATACTACAACTCCAAGAACAACCACTACTACTACAAGAACAACCACCACTACTACTACTGCTACTACAAGAACAACCGCTACTACTACTACTACTACTACAAGAACAACCACTACTACTTCTACAAGAACAACCACTACTTCTCCTACTACTACTACTACTACTACTACAAGAACAACCACTAATACTACTACTACTAAAAGAACAACCACTACTACTACTACAAGAACAACCACTACTACTACTAGTACTACTACTACTACTACTACTACTACAAGAACAACCACTACTACTACTACTACTACTACAAGTAGAACCACTACTACTACTAAATCAACAACCACTACTACTACTACAAGGACAACCACTACTACTACTACAAGTATTACAAGAAAAACCACTACTACTACTACAAGAACAACCACTACTACTTCTACAAGAACAACCACTACTTCTCCTACTACTACTACTACTACTACAAGAACAACCACTAATACTACTACTACTAAAAGAACAACCACTACTACTACTACAAGAACAACCACTACTACTACTACTACTACTACTACTACTACTACAAGAACAACCACTACTACTCCTACAAGTACAACCACGACTACTACTACTACTACTACAATAACAACCACTACTACTACTACTACTACAAGTAGAACCACTACTACTACTAAAACAACAACCACTACTACTACTACAAGAACAACCACTACTACTACTACAAGTATTACAAGAAAAACCACTACTACTACTACAAGAACAACCACTACTACTTCTACAAGAACAACCACTACAACTACCAGTACTACAACTACAAGAACAACCACTACTACTACAAGAACAACCACCACTACTACTACTGCTACTACAAGAACAACCGCTACTACTACTACTACTACAAGAACAACCACTACTACTTCTACAAGAACAACCACTACTTCTCCTACTACTACTACTACTACTACAAGAACAACCACTACTACTACTACTACTAAAAGAACAACCACTACTACTACTACAAGAACAACCACTACTACTACTAGTACTACTACTACTACTACTACAAGAACAACCACTACTACTTCTAAAAGTACAGCCACAACTACTACTACAAGAATAACCCCTACTACTGCTACAAGAACAACCACTGCTTCTCCTACTACTACTTCTACTACAAGAACAACCACTACTACTAGTAGTATTACAAGAAAAACCACTACTACTACTACAAGAACATCTGCTACTAATGCTATTACAAGTACAACCACTACTACTACCAGAACAACCACTACTACTACTACAAGAGAAACCACTACTACTACTACAGGAACAACCACTACTACTATTACTAGTATTACAACAACAACCAGTACTACCATTACAAGAACAAACACTACTATTTCCAGAAGTAAAACCACTACTACTACTGCTACTACAAGAACAACCAGCACCACTACTACTACTACAAGAACAACCACTACTACTACTACAAGAACAACCACTACAACTACCACTACTACAACTACAAGAACAACCACTACTACTACAAGAACAACCACCACTACAACAACAAATACTACTACTACAAGAGAAACCACTACTACTACTACTACTACTACTACAAGAACAACCACTACTACTACTACTACAAGAACAACCACTACAACTACCACTACTACAACTACAAGAACAACCACTACTACTACAAGAACAACCACCACTACTACTACTTCTACAAGAACAACCACTACTACTACTACAAGAACAACCGCCACTACTACTACTACTACTACTACAAGACCAACCACTACTACTACTACTACTACTTCTACAAGTAGAACCACTACTACTACTGAAACAACAACCACTACTACTACTACAAGAACAACCACTACTACTACTACAAGTATTACAAGAAAAACCACTACTACTACTACAAGAACAACCACTACTACCTCTACAAGAACAACCACTACTTCTCCTATTACTACTACTACTACTACAAGAACAACCACTACTACTACTACTACTACAAGAACAACCACTACTACTACTACTACTACTAAAAGAACAACCACTACTACTACTACAAGAACAACCACTACTACTACTAGTACTACTACTACTACTACTACAAGAACAACCACTACTACTTCTAAAAGTACAGCCACAACTACTACTACAAGAATAACCCCTACTACTGCTACAAGAACAACCACTGCTTCTCCTACTACTACTTCTACTACAAGAACAACCACTACTACTAGTAGTATTACAAGAAAAACCACTACTACTACTACAAGAACATCTGCTACTAATGCTATTACAAGTACAACCACTACTACTACCAGAACAACCACTACTACTACTACAAGAGAAACCACTACTACTACTACAGGAACAACCACTACTACTATTACTAGTATTACAACAACAACCAGTACTACCATTACAAGAACAAACACTACTATTTCCAGAAGTAAAACCACTACTACTACTGCTACTACAAGAACAACCAGCACCACTACTACTACTACAAGAACAACCACTACTACTACTACAAGAACAACCACTACAACTACCACTACTACAACTACAAGAACAACCACTACTACTACAAGAACAACCACCACTACAACAACAAATACTACTACTACAAGAGAAACCACTACTACTACTACTACTACTACTACAAGAACAACCACTACTACTACTACTACAAGAACAACCACTACAACTACCACTACTACAACTACAAGAACAACCACTACTACTACAAGAACAACCACCACTACTACTACTTCTACAAGAACAACCACTACTACTACTACAAGAACAACCGCCACTACTACTACTACTACTACTACAAGATCAACCACTACTACTACTACTACTACTTCTACAAGTAGAACCACTACTACTACTGAAACAAAAACCACTACTACTACTACAAGAACAACCACTACTACTACTACAAGTATTACAAGAAAAACCACTACTACTACTACAAGAACAACCACTACTACTTCTACAAGAACAACCACTACTTCTCCTATTACTACTACTACTACTACAAGAACAACCACTACTACTACTACTACTACAAGAACAACCACTACTACTACTACTACTAAAAGAACAACCACTACTACTACTACAAGAACAACCACTACTACTACTAGTACTACTACTACTACTACTACAAGAACAACCACTACTACTTCTAAAAGTACAGCCACAACTACTACTAGAAGAATAACCCCTACTACTGCTACAAGAACAACCACTGCTTCTCCTACTACTACTTCTACTACAAGAACAACCACTACTACTAGTAGTATTACAAGAAAAACCACTACTACTACTACAAGAACATCTGCTACTAATGCTATTACAAGTACAACCACTACTACTACCAGAACAACCACTACTACTACTACAAGAGAAACCACTACTACTACTACAGGAACAACCACTACTACTATTACTAGTATTACAACAACAACCAGTACTACCATTACAAGAACAAACACTACTATTTCCAGAAGTAAAACCACTACTACTACTGCTACTACAAGAACAACCAGCACCACTACTACTACTACAAGAACAACCACTACTACTACTACAAGAACAACCACTACAACTACCACTACTACAACTACAAGAACAACCACTACTACTACAAGAACAACCACCACTACAACAACAAATACTACTACTACAAGAGAAACCACTTCTACTACTACTACTACTACTACAAGAACAACCACTACTACTACTACTACAAGAACAACCACTACAACTACCACTACTACAACTACAAGAGCAACCACTACTACTACAAGAACAACCACCACTACTACTACTTCTACAAGAACAACCACTACTACTACTACAAGAACAACCGCCACTACTACTACTACTACTACTACAAGTTCAACCACTACTACTACTACTTCTACAAGTAGAACCACTACTACTACTGAAACAACAACCACTACTACTACTACAAGAACAACCACTACTACTACTACAAGTATTACAAGAAAAACCACTACTACTACTACAAGAACAACCACTACTACTTCTACAAGAACAACCACTACAACTACCACTATTACAACTACAAGAACAACCACTACTACTACAAGAACAACCACCACTACTACTACTGCTACTACAAGAACAACCGCTATTACTACTACTACTACTACAAGAACAACCACTACTACTTCTACAAGAACAACCACTACTTCTCCTACTACTACTAATACTACTACTACAAGAACAACCACTAATACTACTACTACTAAAAGAACAACCACTACTACTACTACAAGAACAACCACTACTACTACTAGTACTACTACTACTACTACTACTACAAGAACAACCACTACTACTACTACAAGTACAACCACGACTACTACTACTACTACAAGAACAACCACTACTACTACTACTACAAGTAGAACCACTACTACTACTAAAACAACAACCACTACTACTACTACAAGAACAACTACTACTACTACTACAAGTATTACAAGAAAAACCACTACTACTACTACAAGAACAACCACTACTACTTCTACAAGAACAACAACTACAACTACCATTACTACAACTACAAGAACAACCACTACTACTACAAGAACAACCACCACTACTACTACTGCTACTACAAGAACAACCACTACTACTACTACTACTAAAAGAACAACCACTACTACTACTACAAGAACAACCACTACTACTACTAGTACTACTACTACTACTACTACTACTACAAGAACAACCACTACTACTTCTAAAAGTACAGCCACAACTACTACTACAAGAATAACCCCTACTACTGCTATAAGAACAACCACTGCTTCTCCTACTACTCCTTATACTACAAGAACAAACACTACTACTAGTAGTATTACAAGAAAAACCACTACTACTACTACAAGAACAACTGCTACTAATACTATTACAAGTACAACCACTACTACTACCAGAACAACCACTACTACTACTACAAGAGAAACCACTACTGCTACTACAGGAACAACCACTACTACTATTACTAGTATTACAACAACAACCAGTACTACCATTACAAGAACAAACACTACTATTTCCAGAAGTAAAACCACTACTACTACTGTTACTACAAGAACAACCAGCACCACTACTACTACTACAAGAGCAACCACTACTACTACTACAAGAAAAACCACTACAACTACCACTACTACAACTACAAGAACAACCACCACTACAACAACAAATACTACTACTACAAGAGAAACCACTTCTACTACTACTACTACTACTACAAGAACAACCACTACTACTACTACAAGAACAACCACTACAACTACCACTACTACAACTACAAGAACAACCACTACTACTACAAGAACAACCACCACTACTACTACTTTTACAAGAACAACCACTACTACTACTACAAGAACAACCGCCACTACTACTACTACTACTACTACAAGATCAACCACTACTACTACTACTACTACTTCTACAAGTAGAACCACTACTACTACTAAAACAACAACCACTACTACTACTACAAGAACAACCACTACTACTACTACAAGTATTACAAGAAAAACCACTACTACTACTACAAGAACAACCACTACTACTTCTACAAGAACAACCACTACAACTACCACTACTACAACTACAAGAACAACCACTACTACTACAAGAACAGCCACCACTACTACTACTGCTAATACAAGAACAACCGCTACTACTACTACTACTACTACAAGAACAACCACTACTAGTTCTACAAGAACAACCACTACTTCTCCTACTACTACTACTACTACAAGAACAACCACTACTACTACTACTACTAAAAGAACAACCACTACTACTACTACAAGAACAACCACTACTACTACTAGTACTACTAGTACTACTACTACTACTACTACTACTACTACTACTACTACTACAAGAACAACCACTACTACTTCTAAAAGTACAGCCACAACTACTACTACAAGAATAACCCCTACTACTGCTACAAGAACAACCACTGCTTCTCCTCCTACTACTTCTACTACAAGAACAACCACTACTACTAGTAGTATTACAAGAAAAACCACTACTACTACTACAAGAACAACTGCTACTAATACTATTACAAGTACAACCACTACTACTACCAGAACAACCACTACTACTACTACAAGAGAAACCACTACTACTACTACTACACGAACAACCACTATTACTATTACTAGTATTACAACAACAACCAGTACTACCATTACAAGAACAAACACTACTATTTCCAGAAGTAAAACCACTACTACTACTGCTACTACAAGAACAACCAGCACCACTACTACTACTACAAGAACAACCACTACTACTACTACAAGAACAACCACTACTACTACTACTAGTATTAAAACAACAACCAGTACTACCACTACAAGAACAAACACTACTACATCCAGAAGTGAAACCACTACTACTACTACTACAAGAACAACCACCACCACTACTACGACTACTACTACAAGAACAACCACTACTACTACTACAAGAACAACCACCACTACTTCTACTAGTATTACAAGAACAACCCCTACTACTACTACAAGAACAACAGCTACTACGAATAATACTACCACACGTACAACCACTACTACTACAACAACAACAAATACTACTACTACAAGAGAAACCACTACATCTACTACTACTACTACAAGAACAACCACTACTACTACTACAAGAAAAAACACTGCTTCTCCTACTACTACTATTACAAGAACAACCACTACTACTACTACAAGAACAACCTCCACTACTAATACTAGAACAACCATTACTACTACTACTACTAGTACTTCTACTACTACTACTTCTACTACTCCTACTACAAGAACAACCACTACTACTAATACTAATACTACTATTACAAGGACAACCACTACGATTACTACAACTAGAACCACTACAACTACTACAAGAACAACCACTACTACTACTACTACTACTACTACTACTACAAGAACAACCACTAATACTAATACAAGAACAACCACTACTTCTACTACTTCAAGAACAAGCACTACCACTACTACTACAAGAACTACCACTACTACTACTACAAGAACAACCACTGCTTCTCCTACTACTACTACTTCAAGAACAACCACTACTACTTCTACAAGATCAACCACTCCATCTCCTACTACTACTACTACAAGAACAACCACTACTACTACTACAAGAACGACCACCACTACTACTACTACTGCAAGAACAACCTTTACTACTACTACAAGAACAACCACAGCTACTACTTAAAGAACAACCACGGCTTCTCCTAATACTACTACTACGAGAATAACCACTATTACTACTACAAGAACAACCACCACTACTACTACTACTACTACAAGAAAAACCTCTACTATTAATACACGGGCAACCACCACTTCTACTACTACTGCTACTACAAGAACAAACACTACTACTAATACAAGAACGACCACTACTACTACTGCTACTACCAGTAGACCCACTACTACTATTACAAGAACAACCACTACTACTACTACTAGTATTACAAGAACAACCACTTCTAATACTACAAGTACAAACACCACTACTACTACAAGAACAACCCCTACTACTACTACAAGAACAACCACTGCTTCTCCTACTACTACTACTACAAGAACAACCACTACTTCTACTACTACAAGAACAACCACCACCACTACTACTAATACTACTACTACTACAAGATCAACCACTACCACTTCGACAAGAACAACCACTACTACTTGTACTAGTATTACAAGAACAACCACTACTACTATTACAAGAACAACCGCTACTACTACTACTACTACTACAAGATCAACCACTACTAGTACTACTACTACTACTACAAGTAGAACCACTACTACTACTAAAACAACAACCACTACTACTACTACAAGAACAACCACTACTACTACTACAAATACTACAAAAAAAACCACTACTACTACTACAAGAAGAACCACTACTACTTCTACAAGAACAACCACTACAACTACCACTACTACAACTACAAGAACAACCACTACTACCACAAGAACAACCACCACTACTACTACTGCTACTACAAGAACAACCGCTACTACTACTACTACTACTACAAGAACAACCACTACTACTTCTACAAGAACAACCACTACTTCTCCTACTACTACTACTACTACAAGAACAACCACTACTACTACTACTACTAAAAGAACAACCACTACTACTACTACAAGAACAACCACTACTACTACTAGTACTACTAGTACTACTACTACTACTACTACTACTACTACTACTACTACTACAAGAACAACCACTACTACTTCTAAAAGTACAGCCACAACTACTACTACAAGAATAACCCCTACTACTGCTACAAGAACAACCACTGCTTCTCCTCCTACTACTTCTACTACAAGAACAACCACTACTACTAGTAGTATTACAAGAAAAACCACTACTACTACTACAAGAACAACTGCTACTAATACTATTACAAGTACAACCACTACTACTACCAGAACAACCACTACTACTACTACAAGAGAAACCACTACTACTACTACTACACGAACAACCACTATTACTATTACTAGTATTACAACAACAACCAGTACTACCATTACAAGAACAAACACTACTATTTCCAGAAGTAAAACCACTACTACTACTGCTACTACAAGAACAACCAGCACCACTACTACTACTACAAGAACAACCACTACTACTACTACAAGAACAACCACTACTACTACTACTAGTATTACAACAACAACCAGTACTACCACTACAAGAACAAACACTACTACATCCAGAAGTGAAACCACTACTACTACTACTACAAGAACAACCACCACCACTACTACGACTACTACTACAAGAACAACCACTACTACTACTACAAGAACAACCACCACTACTTCTACTAGTATTACAAGAACAACCCCTACTACTACTACAAGAACAACAGCTACTACTAATAATACTACCACACGTACAACCATTACTACTACAAAAACAACAAATACTACTACTACAAGAGAAACCACTACATCTACTACTACTACTACAAGAACAACCACTACTACTACTACAAGAAAAACCACTGCTTCTCCTACTACTACTATTACAAGAACAACCACTACTACTACTACAAGAACAACCTCCACTACTAATATAGAACAACCACTACTACTACTACTACTACTACTTCTACTACTACTACTTCTACTACTCCTACTACAAGAACAACCACTACTACTAATACTAATACTACTATTACAAGGACAACCACTACGATTACTACAACTAGAACCACTACAACTACTACAAGAACAACCACTACTACTACTACTACTACTACTACTACAAGAACAACCACTAATACTAATACAAGAACAACCACTACTTCTACTACTTCAAGAACAAGCACTACCACTACTACTACAAGAACTACCACTACTACTACTACAAGAACAACCACTGCTTCTCCTACTACTACTACTTCAAGAACAACCACTACTACTTCTACAAGATCAACCACTCCATCTCCTACTACTACTACTACAAGAACAACCACTACTACTACTACAAGAACGACCACCACTACTACTACTACTGCAAGAACAACCTTTACTACTACTACAAGAACAACCACAGCTACTACTTAAAGAACAACCACGGCTTCTCCTAATACTACTACTACGAGAATAACCACTATTACTACTACAAGAACAACCACCACTACTACTACTACTACTACAAGAAAAACCTCTACTATTAATACACGGGCAACCACCACTTCTACTACTACTGCTACTACAAGAACAAACACTACTACTAATACAAGAACGACCACTACTACTACTGCTACTACCAGTAGACCCACTACTACTATTACAAGAACAACCACTACTACTACTACTGGTATTACAAGAACAACCACTTCTAATACTACAAGTACAAACACCACTACTACTACAAGAACAACCCCTACTACTACTACAAGAACAACCACTGCTTCTCCTACTACTACTACTACAAGAACAACCACTACTTCTACTACTACAAGAACAACCACCACCACTACTACTAATACTACTACTACTACAAGATCAACCACTACCACTTCGACAAGAACAACCACTACTACTTGTACTAGTATTACAAGAACAACCACTACTACTATTACAAGAACAACCGCTACTACTACTACTACTACTACAAGATCAACCACTACTAGTACTACTACTACTACTACAAGTAGAACCACTACTACTACTAAAACAACAACCACTACTACTACTACAAGAACAACCACTACTACTACTACAAATACTACAAAAAAAACCACTACTACTACTACAAGAAGAACCACTACTACTTCTACAAGAACAACCACTACAACTACCACTACTACAACTACAAGAACAACCACTACTACTACAAGAACAACCACCACTACTACTACTACTACTACAAGATCAACCACTACTAGTACTACTACTACTACTACAAGTAGAACCACTACTACTAATACTAATACTACTATTACAAGAACAACCACTACTACTACTACAAGATCAAAAACCACTACTACTACCACTACTACTACTACTACTACGACTACTACATGAACAACCAATACTACTACTACTACTACTACAAGAACAACCACTACTACTACTGCTACTACTACTACAAGAACAAACACTAATACTAATACTAGAACAACCACTACTACTACTACTACTACTACTACTGCTACAAGAACAACCACTAATACTAATACAAGAACAACCACTACTACTAATACTAATACTACTATTACAAGGACAAACACTACTATTACTACAAGTAGAGCCATTACAACTACTACAAGAACAACCACTACTACTACTACTACTACTACTACAAGAACAACCACTAATACTAATACAAGGACAACCACTACTATTAGTAGTACTACTACTACTACTACTACTACTACTACAAGAACAACCACAACTACTTCTAAAAGTACAGCCACAAGAACTACTACAAGAATAACCCCTACTACTGCTACAAGAACAACCACTGCTTCTCCTACTACTACTTCTACTACAAGAACAACCACTACTACTAGTAGTATTACAAGAAAAACCACTACTACTACTACAAGAACATCTGCTACTAATGCTATTACAAGTACAACCACTACTACTACCAGAACAACCACTACTACTACTACAAGAGAAACCACTACTACTACTACAGGAACAACCACTACTACTATTACTAGTATTACAACAACAACCAGTACTACCATTACAAGAACAAACACTTCTATTTCCAGAAGTAAAACCACTACTACTACTGCTACTACAAGAACAACCAGCACCACTACTACTACTACAAGAACAACCACTACTACTACTACAAGAACAACCACTACAACTACCACTACTACAACTACAAGAACAACCACTACTACTACAAGAACAACCACCACTACAACAACAAATACTACTACTACAAGAGAAACCACTACTACTACTACTACTACTACTACAAGAACAACCACTACTACTACTACTACAAGAACAACCACTACAACTACCACTACTACAACTACAAGAACAACCACTACTACTACAAGAACAACCGCCACTACTACTACTACTACAAGATCAACCACTACTACTACTACTACTACTTCTACAAGTAGAACCACTACTACTACTAAAACAACAACCACTACTACTACTACAAGAACAACCACTACTACTACTACAAGTATTACAAGAAAAACCACTACTACTACTACAAGAACAACCACTACTACTTCTACAAGAACAACCACTACAACTACCACTACTACAACTACAAGAACAACCACTACTACTACTACAAGAACGACCACCACTACTACTACTACTGCAAGAACAACCTTTACTACTACTACAAGAACAACCACAGCTACTACTTAAAGAACAACCACGGCTTCTCCTAATACTACTACTACGAGAATAACCACTATTACTACTACAAGAACAACCACCACTACTACTACTACTACTACAAGAAAAACCTCTACTATTAATACACGGGCAACCACCACTTCTACTACTACTGCTACTACAAGAACAAACACTACTACTAATACAAGAACGACCACTACTACTACTGCTACTACCAGTAGACCCACTACTACTATTACAAGAACAACCACTACTACTACTACTAGTATTACAAGAACAACCACTTCTAATACTACAAGTACAAACACCACTACTACTACAAGAACAACCCCTACTACTACTACAAGAACAACCACTGCTTCTCCTACTACTACTACTACAAGAACAACCACTACTTCTACTACTACAAGAACAACCACCACCACTACTACTAATACTACTACTACTACAAGATCAACCACTACCACTTCGACAAGAACAACCACTACTACTTGTACTAGTATTACAAGAACAACCACTACTACTATTACAAGAACAACCACTACTACTACTACAAGTATTACAAGAAAAGCCACTACTACGACTACAAGAACAACCACTACTACTTCTACATGAACAACCACTACAACTACCACTACTACAACTACCAGAACAACGACTACTACTTCAATAACAACCACCACTACTACTACTGCTACTACAAAAACAACTACTACTACTTCTACAAGAACAACCACTACTTCTACTACTACTACTACTACTACTACTACAAGAACAACCACTACTACTACTACAAGAACAACCACTACTAGTACTACTACTACTACTAATACAAGAACAACCACTACTACTACTACTACTACAAGAACAACCAATACTACTAATACAAATACAACCACTACTACTACTACTACTACTACAACTACAAGAACAACCAACTACTACTACTACAAGAACAACCACTGATTCTCCTACTACTAATATTACAAGAACAACCACTACTACTACTACAAGATCAAAAACCACTACTACTACCACTACTACTACTACTACTACGACTACTACATGAACAACCAATACTACTACTACTACTACTACAAGAACAACCACTACTACTACTGCTACTACTACTACAAGAACAAACAGTAATACTAATACTAGAACAAACACTACTACTACTACTACTACTACTACTGCTACAAGAACAACCACTAATATTAATACAAGAACAACCACTACTACTAATACTAATACTACTATTACAAGGACAACCACTACTATTTCTACAAGTAGAGCCATTACAACTACTACAAGAACAACCACTACTACTACTACTACTACTACTACAAGAACAACCACTAATACTAATACAAGGACAACCACTACTATTAGTAGTACTACTACTACTACTACTACTACTACAAGAACAACCACAACTACTTCTAAAAGTACAGCCACAAGAACTACTACAAGAATAACCCCTACTACTGCTACAAGAACAACCACTGCTTCTCCTACTACTATTTCTACTACAAGAACAACCACTACTACTAGTAGTATTACAAGAAAAACCACTACTACTACTACAAGAACATCTGCTACTAATGCTATTACAAGTACAACCACTACTACTACCAGAACAACCACTACTACTACTACAAGAGAAACCACTACTACTACTACAGGAACAACCACTACTACTATTACTAGTATTACAACAACAACCAGTACTACCATTACAAGAACAAACACTTCTATTTCCAGAAGTAAAACCACTACTACTACTGCTACTACAAGAACAACCAGCACCACTACTACTACTACAAGAACAACCACTACTACTACTACAAGAACAACCACTACAACTACCACTACTACAACTACAAGAACAACCACTACTACTACAAGAACAACCACCACTACAACAACAAATACTACTACTACAAGAGAAACCACTACTACTACTACTACTACTACTACAAGAACAACCACTACTACTACTACTACAAGAACAACCACTACAACTACCACTACTACAACTACAAGAACAACCACTACTACTACAAGAACAACCGCCACTACTACTACTACTACAAGATCAACCACTACTACTACTACTACTACTTCTACAAGTAGAACCACTACTACTACTAAAACAACAACCACTACTACTACTACAAGAACAACCACTACTACTACTACAAGTATTACAAGAAAAACCACTACTACTACTACAAGAACAACCACTACTACTTCTACAAGAACAACCACTACAACTACCACTACTACAACTACAAGAACAACCACTACTACTACAAGAACAACCACCACTTCTACTACTGCTACTACAAGAACAACCGCTACTACTACTACTACTACTACAAGAACAACCACTACTACTTCTACAAGAACAACCACTACTTCTCCTACTACTACTACTACTACTACAAGAACAACCACTACTACTACTACTACTAAAAGAACAACCACTACTACTACTACAAGAACAACCACTACTACTACTAGTACTACTAGTACTACTACTACTACTACTACTACTACTACTACTACAAGAACAACCACTACTACTTCTAAAAGTACAGCCACAACTACTACTACAAGAATAACCCCTACTACTGCTACAAGAACAACCACTGCTTCTCCTCCTACTACTTCTACTACAAGAACAACCACTACTACTAGTAGTATTACAAGAAAAACCACTACTACTACTACAAGAACAACTGCTACTAATACTATTACAAGTACAACCACTACTACTACCAGAACAACCACTACTACTACTACAAGAGAAACCACTACTACTACTACTACTACTACTTCTACTACTACTACTTCTACTACTCCTACTACAAGAACAACCACTACTACTAATACTAATACTACTATTACAAGGACAACCACTACGATTACTACAACTAGAACCACTACAACTACTACAAGAACAACCACTACTACTACTACTACTACTACTACAAGAACAACCACTAATACTAATACAAGAACAACCACTACTTCTACTACTTCAAGAACAAGCACTACCACTACTACTACAAGAACTACCACTACTACTACTACAAGAACAACCACTGCTTCTCCTACTACTACTACTTCAAGAACAACCACTACTACTTCTACAAGATCAACCACTCCATCTCCTACTACTACTACTACAAGAACAACCACTACTACTACTACAAGAACGACCACCACTACTACTACTACTGCAAGAACAACCTTTACTACTACTACAAGAACAACCACAGCTACTACTTAAAGAACAACCACGGCTTCTCCTAATACTACTACTACGAGAATAACCACTATTACTACTACAAGAACAACCACCACTACTACTACTACTACTACAAGAAAAACCTCTACTATTAATACACGGGCAACCACCACTTCTACTACTACTGCTACTACAAGAACAAACACTACTACTAATACAAGAACGACCACTACTACTACTGCTACTACCAGTAGACCCACTACTACTATTACAAGAACAACCACTACTACTACTACTAGTATTACAAGAACAACCACTTCTAATACTACAAGTACAAACACCACTACTACTACAAGAACAACCCCTACTACTACTACAAGAACAACCACTGCTTCTCCTACTACTACTACTACAAGAACAACCACTACTTCTACTACTACAAGAACAACCACCACCACTACTACTAATACTACTACTACTACAAGATCAACCACTACCACTTCGACAAGAACAACCACTACTACTTGTACTAGTATTACAAGAACAACCACTACTACTATTACAAGAACAACCGCTACTACTACTACTACTACTACAAGATCAACCACTACTAGTACTACTACTACTACTACAAGTAGAACCACTACTACTACTAAAACAACAACCACTACTACTACTACAAGAACAACCACTACTACTACTACAAATACTACAAAAAAAACCACTACTACTACTACAAGAAGAACCACTACTACTTCTACAAGAACAACCACTACAACTACCACTACTACAACTACAAGAACAACCACTACTACTACAAGAACAACCACCACTACTACTACTACTACTACAAGATCAACCACTACTAGTACTACTACTACTACTACAAGTAGAACCACTACTACTAATACTAATACTACTATTACAAGAACAACCACTACTACTACTACAAGATCAAAAACCACTACTACTACCACTACTACTACTACTACTACGACTACTACATGAACAACCAATACTACTACTACTACTACTACAAGAACAACCACTACTACTACTGCTACTACTACTACAAGAACAAACACTAATACTAATACTAGAACAACCACTACTACTACTACTACTACTACTACTGCTACAAGAACAACCACTAATACTAATACAAGAACAACCACTACTACTAATACTAATACTACTATTACAAGGACAAACACTACTATTACTACAAGTAGAGCCATTACAACTACTACAAGAACAACCACTACTACTACTACTACTACTACTACAAGAACAACCACTAATACTAATACAAGGACAACCACTACTATTAGTAGTACTACTACTACTACTACTACTACTACTACAAGAACAACCACAACTACTTCTAAAAGTACAGCCACAAGAACTACTACAAGAATAACCCCTACTACTGCTACAAGAACAACCACTGCTTCTCCTACTACTACTTCTACTACAAGAACAACCACTACTACTAGTAGTATTACAAGAAAAACCACTACTACTACTACAAGAACATCTGCTACTAATGCTATTACAAGTACAACCACTACTACTACCAGAACAACCACTACTACTACTACAAGAGAAACCACTACTACTACTACAGGAACAACCACTACTACTATTACTAGTATTACAACAACAACCAGTACTACCATTACAAGAACAAACACTTCTATTTCCAGAAGTAAAACCACTACTACTACTGCTACTACAAGAACAACCAGCACCACTACTACTACTACAAGAACAACCACTACTACTACTACAAGAACAACCACTACAACTACCACTACTACAACTACAATAACAACCACTACTACTACAAGAACAACCACCACTACAACAACAAATACTACTACTACAAGAGAAACCACTACTACTACTACTACTACTACTACAAGAACAACCACTACTACTACTACTACAAGAACAACCACTACAACTACCACTACTACAACTACAAGAACAACCACTACTACTACAAGAACAACCGCCACTACTACTACTACTACAAGATCAACCACTACTACTACTACTACTACTTCTACAAGTAGAACCACTACTACTACTAAAACAACAACCACTACTACTACTACAAGAACAACCACTACTACTACTACAAGTATTACAAGAAAAACCACTACTACTACTACAAGAACAACCACTACTACTTCTACAAGAACAACCACTACAACTACCACTACTACAACTACAAGAACAACCACTACTACTACTACAAGAACGACCACCACTACTACTACTACTGCAAGAACAACCTTTACTACTACTACAAGAACAACCACAGCTACTACTTAAAGAACAACCACGGCTTCTCCTAATACTACTACTACGAGAATAACCACTATTACTACTACAAGAACAACCACCACTACTACTACTACTACTACAAGAAAAACCTCTACTATTAATACACGGGCAACCACCACTTCTACTACTACTGCTACTACAAGAACAAACACTACTACTAATACAAGAACGACCACTACTACTACTGCTACTACCAGTAGACCCACTACTACTATTACAAGAACAACCACTACTACTACTACTAGTATTACAAGAACAACCACTTCTAATACTACAAGTACAAACACCACTACTACTACAAGAACAACCCCTACTACTACTACAAGAACAACCACTGCTTCTCCTACTACTACTACTACAAGAACAACCACTACTTCTACTACTACAAGAACAACCACCACCACTACTACTAATACTACTACTACTACAAGATCAACCACTACCACTTCGACAAGAACAACCACTACTACTTGTACTAGTATTACAAGAACAACCACTACTACTATTACAAGAACAACCACTACTACTACTACAAGTATTACAAGAAAAGCCACTACTACGACTACAAGAACAACCACTACTACTTCTACATGAACAACCACTACAACTACCACTACTACAACTACCAGAACAACGACTACTACTTCAATAACAACCACCACTACTACTACTGCTACTACAAAAACAACTACTACTACTTCTACAAGAACAACCACTACTTCTACTACTACTACTACTACTACTACTACAAGAACAACCACTACTACTACTACAAGAACAACCACTACTAGTACTACTACTACTACTAATACAAGAACAACCACTACTACTACTACTACTACAAGAACAACCAATACTACTAATACAAATACAACCACTACTACTACTACTACTACTACAACTACAAGAACAACCAACTACTACTACTACAAGAACAACCACTGATTCTCCTACTACTAATATTACAAGAACAACCACTACTACTACTACAAGATCAAAAACCACTACTACTACCACTACTACTACTACTACTACGACTACTACATGAACAACCAATACTACTACTACTACTACTACAAGAACAACCACTACTACTACTGCTACTACTACTACAAGAACAAACACTAATACTAATACTAGAACAAACACTACTACTACTACTACTACTACTACTGCTACAAGAACAACCACTAATACTAATACAAGAACAACCACTACTACTAATACTAATACTACTATTACAAGGACAACCACTACTATTACTACAAGTAGAGCCATTACAACTACTACAAGAACAACCACTACTACTACTACTACTACTACTACAAGAACAACCACTAATACTAATACAAGGACAACCACTACTATTAGTAGTACTACTACTACTACTACTACTACTACAAGAACAACCACAACTACTTCTAAAAGTACAGCCACAAGAACTACTACAAGAATAACCCCTACTACTGCTACAAGAACAACCACTGCTTCTCCTACTACTATTTCTACTACAAGAACAACCACTACTACTAGTAGTATTACAAGAAAAACCACTACTACTACTACAAGAACATCTGCTACTAATGCTATTACAAGTACAACCACTACTACTACCAGAACAACCACTACTACTACTACAAGAGAAACCACTACTACTACTACAGGAACAACCACTACTACTATTACTAGTATTACAACAACAACCAGTACTACCATTACAAGAACAAACACTTCTATTTCCAGAAGTAAAACCACTACTACTACTGCTACTACAAGAACAACCAGCACCACTACTACTACTACAAGAACAACCACTACTACTACTACAAGAACAACCACTACAACTACCACTACTACAACTACAAGAACAACCACTACTACTACAAGAACAACCACCACTACAACAACAAATACTACTACTACAAGAGAAACCACTACTACTACTACTACTACTACTACAAGAACAACCACTACTACTACTACTACAAGAACAACCACTACAACTACCACTACTACAACTACAAGAACAACCACTACTACTACAAGAACAACCGCCACTACTACTACTACTACAAGATCAACCACTACTACTACTACTACTACTTCTACAAGTAGAACCACTACTACTACTAAAACAACAACCACTACTACTACTACAAGAACAACCACTACTACTACTACAAGTATTACAAGAAAAACCACTACTACTACTACAAGAACAACCACTACTACTTCTACAAGAACAACCACTACAACTACCACTACTACAACTACAAGAACAACCACTACTACTACAAGAACAACCACCACTTCTACTACTGCTACTACAAGAACAACCGCTACTACTACTACTACTACTACAAGAACAACCACTACTACTTCTACAAGAACAACCACTACTTCTCCTACTACTACTACTACTACTACAAGAACAACCACTAATACTACTACTACTAAAAGAACAACCACTACTACTACTACAAGAACAACCACTACTACTACTAGTACTACTACTACTACTACTACTACTACAAGAACAACCACTACTACTACTACAAGTACAACCACGACTACTACTACTACTACAAGAACAACCACTACTACTACTACTAGTAGAACCACTACTACTACTAAAACAACAACCACTACTACTACTACAAGAACAACCACTACTACTACTACAAGTATTACAAGAAAAACCACTACTACAAGAACAACCACTACTACTTCTACAAGAACAACCACTACAACTACCATTACTACAACTACAAGAACAACCACTACTACTACTACTACTACTACTACTACTACTACTACAAGAACAACCACTACTACTCCTACAAGTACAACCACGACTACTACTACTACTACTACAAGAACAACCACTACTACTACTACAAGTATTACAAGAAAAACCACTACTACTACTACAAGAACAACAACTACTACTTCTACAAGAACAACCACTACAACTACCAGTACTACAACTACAAGAACAACCACTACTACTACAAGAACAACCACCACTACTACTACTGCTACTACAAGAACAACCGCTACTACTACTACTACTACAAGAACAACCACTACTACTTCTACAAGAACAACCACTACTTCTCCTACTACTACTACTACTACTACAAGAACAACCACTACTACTACTACTACTAAAAGAACAACCACTACTACTACTACAAGAACAACCACTACTACTACTAGTACTACTACTACTACTACTACAAGAACAACCACTACTACTTCTAAAAGTACAGCCACAACTACTACTACAAGAATAACCCCTACTACTGCTACAAGAACAACCACTGCTTCTCCTACTACTACTTCTACTACAAGAACAACCACTACTACTAGTAGTATTACAAGAAATACCACTACTACTACTACAAGAACATCTGCTACTAATGCTATTACAAGTACAACCACTACTACTACAAGAGAAACCACTACTACTACTACAAGAGAAACCACTACTACTACTACAGGAACAACCACTACTACTATTACTAGTATTACAACAACAACCAGTACTACCATTACAAGAACAAACACTACTATTTCCAGAAGTAAAACCACTACTACTACTGCTACTACAAGAACAACCAGCACCACTACTACTACTACAAGAACAACCACTACTACTACTACAAGAACAACCACTACAACTACCACTACTACAACTACAAGAACAACCACTACTACTACAAGAACAACCACCACTACAACAACAAATACTACTACTACAAGAGAAACCACTACTACTACTACTACTACTACTACAAGAACAACCACTACTACTACTACTACAAGAACAACCACTACAACTACCACTACTACAACTACAAGAACAACCACTACTACTACAAGAACAACCACCACTACTACTACTTCTACAAGAACAACCACTACTACTACTACAAGAACAACCGCCACTACTACTAATACTACTACTACAAGATCAACCACTACTACTACTACTACTACTTCTACAAGTAGAACCACTACTACTACTGAAACAACAACCACTACTACTACTACAAGAACAACCACTACTACTTCTACAAGAACAACAACTACAACTACCATTACTACAACTACAAGAACAACCACTACTACTACAAGAACAACCACCACTACTACTACTGCTACTACAAGAACAACCGCTACTACTACTACTACTGCTACAAGAACAACCACTACTACTTCTACAAGAACAACCACTACTTCTCCAACTACTACTACTACTACTACAAGAACAACCACTACTACTACTACTACTAAAAGAACAACCACTACTACTACTACAAGAACAACCACTACTACTACTAGTACTACTACTACTACTACTACTACTACAAGAACAACCACTACTACTTCTAAAAGTACAGCCACAACTACTACTACAAGAATAACCCCTACTACTGCTATAAGAACAACCACTGCTTCTCCTACTACTCCTTATACTACAAGAACAAACACTACTACTAGTAGTATTACAAGAAAAACCACTACTACTACTACAAGAACAACTGCTACTAATACTATTACAAGTACAACCACTACTACTACCAGAACAACCACTACTACTACTACAAGAGAAACCACTACTGCTACTACAGGAACAACCACTACTACTATTACTAGTATTACAACAACAACCAGTACTACCATTACAAGAACAAACACTACTATTTCCAGAAGTAAAACCACTACTACTACTGTTACTACAAGAACAACCAGCACCACTACTACTACTACAAGAGCAACCACTACTACTACTACAAGAACAACCACTACAACTACCACTACTACAACTACAAGAACAACCACCACTACAACAACAAATACTACTACTACAAGAGAAACCACTTCTACTACTACTACTACTACTACTACAAGAACAACCACTACTACTACTACAAGAACAACCACTACAACTACCACTACTACAACTACAAGAACAACCACTACTACTACAAGAACAACCACCACTACTACTACTTCTACAAGAACAACCACTACTACTACTACAAGAACAACCGCCACTACTACTACTACTACTACTACAAGATCAACCACTACTACTACTACTACTACTTCTACAAGTAGAACCACTACTACTACTAAAACAACAACCACTACTACTACTACAAGAACAACCACTACTACTACTACAAGTATTACAAGAAAAACCACTACTACTACTACAAGAACAACCACTACTACTTCTACAATAACAACCACTACAACTACCACTACTACAACTACAAGAACAACCACTACTACTACAAGAACAACCACCACTACTACTACTGCTACTACAAGAACAACCGCTACTACTACTACTACTACTACAAGAACAACCACTACTACTTCTACAAGAACAACCACTACTTCTCCTACTACTACTACTACTACTACAAGAACAACCACTACTACTACTACTACTAAAAGAACAACCACTACTACTACTACAAGAACAACCACTACTACTACTAGTACTACTAGTACTACTACTACTACTACTACTACTACTACTACTACTACAAGAACAACCACTACTACTTCTAAAAGTACAGCCACAACTACTACTACAAGAATAACCCCTACTACTGCTACAAGAACAACAACTGCTTCTCCTCCTACTACTTCTACTACAAGAACAACCACTACTACTAGTAGTATTACAAGAAAAACCACTACTACTACTACAAGAACAACTGCTACTAATACTATTACAAGTACAACCACTACTACTACCAGAACAACCACTACTACTACTACAAGAGAAACCACTACTACTACTACTACTACTACTTCTACTACTACTACTTCTACTACTCCTACTACAAGAACAACCACTACTACTAATACTAATACTACTATTACAAGGACAACCACTACGATTACTACAACTAGAACCACTACAACTACTACAAGAACAACCACTACTACTACTACTACTACTACTACAAGAACAACCACTAATACTAATACAAGAACAACCACTACTTCTACTACTTCAAGAACAAGCACTACCACTACTACTACAAGAACTACCACTACTACTACTACAAGAACAACCACTGCTTCTCCTACTACTACTACTTCAAGAACAACCACTACTACTTCTACAAGATCAACCACTCCATCTCCTACTACTACTACTACAAGAACAACCACTACTACTACTACAAGAACGACCACCACTACTACTACTACTGCAAGAACAGCCTTTACTACTACTACAAGAACAACCACAGCTACTACTTAAAGAACAACCACGGCTTCTCCTAATACTACTACTACGAGAATAACCACTATTACTACTACAAGAACAACCACCACTACTACTACTACTACTACAAGAAAAACCTCTACTATTAATACACGGGCAACCACCACTTCTACTACTACTGCTACTACAAGAACAAACACTACTACTAATACAAGAACGACCACTACTACTACTGCTACTACCAGTAGACCCACTACTACTATTACAAGAACAACCACTACTACTACTACTAGTATTACAAGAACAACCACTTCTAATACTACAAGTACAAACACCACTACTACTACAAGAACAACCCCTACTACTACTACAAGAACAACCACTGCTTCTCCTACTACTACTACTACAAGAACAACCACTACTTCTACTACTACAAGAACAACCACCACCACTACTACTAATACTACTACTACTACAAGATCAACCACTACCACTTCGACAAGAACAACCACTACTACTTGTACTAGTATTACAAGAACAACCACTACTACTATTACAAGAACAACCGCTACTACTACTACTACTACTACAAGATCAACCACTACTAGTACTACTACTACTACTACAAGTAGAACCACTACTACTACTAAAACAACAACCACTACTACTACTACAAGAACAACCACTACTACTACTACAAATACTACAAAAAAAACCACTACTACTACTACAAGAAGAACCACTACTACTTCTACAAGAACAACCACTACAACTACCACTACTACAACTACAAGAACAACCACTACTACTACAAGAACAACCACCACTACTACTACTACTACTACAAGATCAACCACTACTAGTACTACTACTACTACTACAAGTAGAACCACTACTACTAATACTAATACTACTATTACAAGAACAACCACTACTACTACTACAAGATCAAAAACCACTACTACTACCACTACTACTACTACTACTACGACTACTACATGAACAACCAATACTACTACTACTACTACTACAAGAACAACCACTACTACTACTGCTACTACTACTACAAGAACAAACACTAATACTAATACTAGAACAACCACTACTACTACTACTACTACTACTACTGCTACAAGAACAACCACTAATACTAATACAAGAACAACCACTACTACTAATACTAATACTACTATTACAAGGACAACCACTACTATTACTACAAGTAGAGCCATTACAACTACTACAAGAACAACCACTACTACTACTACTACTACTACTACAAGAACAACCACTAATACTAATACAAGGACAACCACTACTATTAGTAGTACTACTACTACTACTACTACTACTACTACAAGAACAACCACAACTACTTCTAAAAGTACAGCCACAAGAACTACTACAAGAATAACCCCTACTACTGCTACAAGAACAACCACTGCTTCTCCTACTACTACTTCTACTACAAGAACAACCACTACTACTAGTAGTATTACAAGAAAAACCACTACTACAAGAACATCTGCTACTAATGCTATTACAAGTACAACCACTACTACTACCAGAACAACCACTACTACTACTACAAGAGAAACCACTACTACTACTACAGGAACAACCACTACTACTATTACTAGTATTACAACAACAACCAGTACTACCATTACAAGAACAAACACTTCTATTTCCAGAAGTAAAACCACTACTACTACTGCTACTACAAGAACAACCAGCACCACTACTACTACTACAAGAACAACCACTACTACTACTACAAGAACAACCACTACAACTACCACTACTACAACTACAATAACAACCACTACTACTACAAGAACAACCACCACTACAACAACAAATACTACTACTACAAGAGAAACCACTACTACTACTACTACTACTACTACAAGAACAACCACTACTACTACTACTACAAGAACAACCACTACAACTACCACTACTACAACTACAAGAACAACCACTACTACTACAAGAACAACCGCCACTACTACTACTACTACAAGATCAACCACTACTACTACTACTACTACTTCTACAAGTAGAACCACTACTACTACTAAAACAACAACCACTACTACTACTACAAGAACAACCACTACTACTACTACAAGTATTACAAGAAAAACCACTACTACTACTACAAGAACAACCACTACTACTTCTACAAGAACAACCACTACAACTACCACTACTACAACTACAAGAACAACCACTACTACTACTACAAGAACGACCACCACTACTACTACTACTGCAAGAACAACCTTTACTACTACTACAAGAACAACCACAGCTACTACTTAAAGAACAACCACGGCTTCTCCTAATACTACTACTACGAGAATAACCACTATTACTACTACAAGAACAACCACCACTACTACTACTACTACTACAAGAAAAACCTCTACTATTAATACACGGGCAACCACCACTTCTACTACTACTGCTACTACAAGAACAAACACTACTACTAATACAAGAACGACCACTACTACTACTGCTACTACCAGTAGACCCACTACTACTATTACAAGAACAACCACTACTACTACTACTAGTATTACAAGAACAACCACTTCTAATACTACAAGTACAAACACCACTACTACTACAAGAACAACCCCTACTACTACTACAAGAACAACCACTGCTTCTCCTACTACTACTACTACAAGAACAACCACTACTTCTACTACTACAAGAACAACCACCACCACTACTACTAATACTACTACTACTACAAGATCAACCACTACCACTTCGACAAGAACAACCACTACTACTTGTACTAGTATTACAAGAACAACCACTACTACTATTACAAGAACAACCACTACTACTACTACAAGTATTACAAGAAAAGCCACTACTACGACTACAAGAACAACCACTACTACTTCTACATGAACAACCACTACAACTACCACTACTACAACTACCAGAACAACGACTACTACTTCAATAACAACCACCACTACTACTACTGCTACTACAAAAACAACTACTACTACTTCTACAAGAACAACCACTACTTCTACTACTACTACTACTACTACTACTACAAGAACAACCACTACTACTACTACAAGAACAACCACTACTAGTACTACTACTACTACTAATACAAGAACAACCACTACTACTACTACTACTACAAGAACAACCAATACTACTAATACAAATACAACCACTACTACTACTACTACTACTACAACTACAAGAACAACCAACTACTACTACTACAAGAACAACCACTGATTCTCCTACTACTACTATTACAAGAACAACCACTACTACTACTACAAGATCAAAAACCACTACTACTACCACTACTACTACTACTACTACGACTACTACATGAACAACCAATACTACTACTACTACTACTACAAGAACAACCACTACTACTACTGCTACTACTACTACAAGAACAAACACTAATACTAATACTAGAACAACCACTACTACTACTACTACTACTACTACTGCTACAAGAACAACCACTAATACTAATACAAGAACAACCACTACTACTAATACTAATACTACTATTACAAGGACAACCACTACTATTACTACAAGTAGAGCCATTACAACTACTACAAGAACAACCACTACTACTACTACTACTACTACTACTACTACAAGAACAACCACTAATACTAATACAAGGACAACCACTACTATTAGTAGTAGTAGTAGTACTACTACTACTACTACTACAAGAACAACCACAGCTACTTCTAAAAGTACAGCCACAAGAACTACTACAAGAATAACCCCTACTACTGCTACAAGAACAACCACTGCTTCTCCTACTACTACTTCTACTACAAGAACAACCACTACTACTAGTAGTATTACAAGAAAAACCACTACTACTACTACAAGAACATCTGCTACTAATGCTATTACAAGTACAACCACTACTACTACCAGAACAACCACTACTACTACTACAAGAGAAACCACTACTACTACTACAGGAACAACCACTACTACTATTACTAGTATTACAACAACAACCAGTACTACCATTACAAGAACAAACACTACTATTTCCAGAAGTAAAACCACTACTACTACTGCTACTACAAGAACAACCAGCACCACTACTACTACTACAAGAACAACCACTACTACTACTACAAGAACAACCACTACAACTACCACTACTACAACTACAAGAACAACCACTACTACTACAAGAACAACCACCACTACAACAACAAATACTACTACTACAAGAGAAACCACTACTACTACTACTACTACTACTACAAGAACAACCACTACTACTACTACTACAAGAACAACCACTACAACTACCACTACTACAACTACAAGAACAACCACTACTACTACAAGAACAACCGCCACTACTACTACTACTACTACAAGATCAACCACTACTACTACTACTACTACTTCTACAAGTAGAACCACTGCTACTACTAAAACAACAACCACTACTACTACTACAAGAACAACCACTACTACTACTACAAGTATTACAAGAAAAACCACTACTACTACTACAAGAACAACCACTACTACTTCTACAAGAACAACCACTACAACTACCACTACTACAACTACAAGAACAACCACTACTACTACAAGAACAACCACCACTGCTACTACTGCTACTACAAGAACAACCGCTACTACTACTACTACTACTACAAGAACAACCACTACTACTTCTACAAGAACAACCACTACTTCTCCTACTACTACTACTACTACTACAAGAACAACCACTAATACTACTACTACTAAAAGAACAACCACTACTACTACTACAAGAACAACCACTACTACTACTAGTACTACTACTACTACTACTACTACAAGAACAACCACTACTACTACTACAAGTACAACCACGACTACTACTACTACTACAAGAACAACCACTACTACTACTACTACTACAAGTAGAACCACTACTACTACTAAAACAACAACCACTACTACTACTACAAGAACAACCACTACTACTACTACAAGTATTACAAGAAAAACCACTACTTCAAGAACAACCACTACTACTTCTACAAGAACAACCACTACAACTACCATTACTACAACTACAAGAACAACCACTACTACTACTACTACTACTACTACTACTACTACTACTACTACTACAAGAACAACCACTACTACTCCTACAAGTACAACCACGACTACTACTACTACTACTACAAGAACAACCACTACTACTACTACTACTACTACAAGTAGAACCACTACTACTACTAAAACAACAACCACTACTACTACTACAAGAACAACCACTACTACTACTACATGTATTACAAGAAAAACCACTACTACTACTACAAGAACAACCACTACTACTTCTACAAGAACAACCACTACAACTACCAGTACTACAACTACAAGAACAACCACTACTACTACAAGAACAACCACCACTACTACTACTGCTACTACAAGAACAACCGCTACTACTACTACTACAAGAACAACCACTACTACTTCTACAAGAACAACCACTACTTCTCCTACTACTACTACTACTACTACTACAAGAACAACCACTACTACTACTACTACTAAAAGAACAACCACTACTACTACTACAAGAACAACCACTACTACTACTAGTACTACTACTACTACTACTACAAGAACAACCACTACTACTTCTAAAAGTACAGCCACAACTACTACTACAAGAATAACCCCTACTACTGCTACAAGAACAACCACTGCTTCTCCTACTACTACTTCTACTACAAGAACAACCACTACTACTAGTAGTATTACAAGAAAAACCACTACTACTACTACAAGAACATCTGCTACTAATGCTATTACAAGTACAACCACTACTACTACCAGAACAACCACTACTACTACTACAAGAGAAACCACTACTACTACTACAGGAACAACCACTACTACTATTACTAGTATTACAACAACAACCAGTACTACCATTACAAGAACAAACACTACTATTTCCAGAAGTAAAACCACTACTACTACTGCTACTACAAGAACAACCAGCACCACTACTACTACTACAAGAACAACCACTACTACTACTACAAGAACAACCACTACAACTACCACTACTACAACTACAAGAACAACCACTACTACTACAAGAACAACCACCACTACAACAACAAATACTACTACTACAAGAGAAACCACTACTACTACTACTACTACTACTACAAGAACAACCACTACTACTACTACAAGAACAACCACTACAACTACCACTACTACAACTACAAGAACAACCACTACTACTACAAGAACAACCGCCACTACTACTACTACTACTACAAGATCAACCACTACTACTACTACTACTACTTCTACAAGTAGAACCACTACTACTACTAAAACAACAACCACTACTACTACTACAAGAACAACCACTACTACTACTACAAGTATTACAAGAAAAACCACTACTACTACTACAAGAACAACCACTACTACTTCTACAAGAACAACCACTACAACTACCACTACTACAACTACAAGAACAACCACTACTACTACAAGAACAACCACCACTGCTACTACTGCTACTACAAGAACAACCGCTACTACTACTACTACTACTACAAGAACAACCACTACTACTTCTACAAGAACAACCACTACTTCTCCTACTACTACTACTACTACTACAAGAACAACCACTAATACTACTACTACTAAAAGAACAACCACTACTACTACTACAAGAACAACCACTACTACTACTAGTACTACTACTACTACTACTACTACTACAAGAACAACCACTACTACTACTACAAGTACAACCACGACTACTACTACTACTACAAGAACAACCACTACTACTACTACTACTACAAGTAGAACCACTACTACTACTAAAACAACAACCACTACTACTACTACAAGAACAACCACTACTACTACTACAAGTACTACAAGAAAAACCACTACTACAAGAACAACCACTACTACTTCTACAAGAACAACCACTACAACTACCATTACTACAACTACAAGAACAACCACTACTACTACTACTACTACTACTACTACTACTACTACAAGAACAACCACTACTACTCCTACAAGTACAACCACGACTACTACTACTACTACTACAAGAACAACCACTACTACTACTACTACTACTACAAGTAGAACCACTACTACTACTAAAACAACAACCACTACTACTACTACAAGAACAACCACTACTACTACTACAAGTATTACAAGAAAAACCACTACTACTACTACAAGAACAACCACTACTACTTCTACAAGAACAACCACTACAACTACCAGTACTACAACTACAAGAACAACCACTACTACTACAAGAACAACCACCACTACTACTACTGCTACTACAAGAACAACCGCTACTACTACTACTACTACAAGAACAACCACTACTACTTCTACAAGAACAACCACTACTTCTCCTACTACTACTACTACTACTACAAGAACAACCACTACTACTACTACTACTAAAAGAACAACCACTACTACTACTACAAGAACAACCACTACTACTACTAGTACTACTACTACTACTACAAGAACAACCACTACTACTTCTAAAAGTACAGCCACAACTACTACTACAAGAATAACCCCTACTACTGCTACAAGAACAACCACTGCTTCTCCTACTACTACTTCTACTACAAGAACAACCACTACTACCAGTAGTATTACAAGAAAAACCACTACTACTACTACAAGAACATCTGCTACTAATGCTATTACAAGTACAACCACTACTACTACCAGAACAACCACTACTACTACTACAAGAGAAACCACTACTACTACTACAGGAACAACCACTACTACTATTACTAGTATTACAACAACAACCAGTACTACCATTACAAGAACAAACACTACTATTTCCAGAAGTAAAACCACTACTACTACTGCTACTACAAGAACAACCAGCACCACTACTACTACTACAAGAACAACCACTACTACTACTACAAGAACAACCACTACAACTACCACTACTACAACTACTAGAACAACCACTACTACTACAAGAACAACCACCACTACAACAACAAATACTACTACTACAAGAGAAACCACTACTACTACTACTACTACTACTACAAGAACAACCACTACTACTACTACTACAAGAACAACCACTACAACTACCACTACTACAACTACAAGAACAACCACTACTACTACAAGAACAACCACCACTACTACTACTTCTACAAGAAAAACCACTACTACTACTACAAGAACAACCGCCACTACTACTACTACTACTACTACAAGATCAACCACTACTACTACTACTACTACTTCTACAAGTAGAACCACCACTACTACTGAAACAACAACCACTACTACTACTACAAGAACAACCACTACTACTACTACAAGTTTTACAAGAAAAACCACTACTACTACTACAAGAACAACCACTACTACTTCTACAAGAACAACCACTACAACTACCACTACTACAACTACAAGAACAACCACTACTACTACAAGAACAACCACCACTACTACTACTGCTACTACAAGAACAACCGCTACTACTACTACTACTACTACAAGAACAACCACTACTACTTCTACAAGAACAACCACTACTTCTCCTACTACTACTAATACTACTACTACAAGAAGAACCACTAATACTACTACTACTAAAAGAACAACCACTACTACTACTACAAGAACAACCACTACTACTACTAGTACTACTACTACTACTACTACTACAAGAACAACCACTACTACTACTACAAGTACAACCACGACTACTACTACAAGAATAACCCCTACTACTGCTATAAGAACAACCACTGCTTCTCCTACTACTCCTTATACTACAAGAACAAACACTACTACTAGTAGTATTACAAGAAAAACCACTACTACTACTACAAGAACATCTGCTACTAATGCTATTACAAGTACAACCACTACTACTACCAGAACAACCACTACTACTACTACAAGAGAAACCACTACTACTACTACAGGAACAACCACTACTACTATTACTAGTATTACAACAACAACCAGTACTACCATTACAAGAACAAACACTACTATTTCCAGAAGTAAAACCACTACTACTACTGCTACTACAAGAACAACCAGCACCACTACTACTACTACAAGAACAACCACTACTACTACTACAAGAACAACCACTACAACTACCACTACTACAACTACAAGAACAACCACTACTACTACAAGAACAACCACCACTACAACAACAAATACTACTACTACAAGAGAAACCACTACTACTACTACTACTACTACTACAAGAACAACCACTACTACTACTACAAGAACAACCACTACAACTACCACTACTACAACTACAAGAACAACCACTACTACTACAAGAACAACCGCCACTACTACTACTACTACTACAAGATCAACCACTACTACTACTACTACTACTTCTACAAGTAGAACCACTACTACTACTAAAACAACAACCACTACTACTACTACAAGAACAACCACTACTACTACTACAAGTATTACAAGAAAAACCACTACTACTACTACAAGAACAACCACTACTACTTCTACAAGAACAACCACTACAACTACCACTACTACAACTACAAGAACAACCACTACTACTACAAGAACAACCACCACTGCTACTACTGCTACTACAAGAACAACCGCTACTACTACTACTACTACTACAAGAACAACCACTACTACTTCTACAAGAACAACCACTACTTCTCCTACTACTACTACTACTACTACAAGAACAACCACTAATACTACTACTACTAAAAGAACAACCACTACTACTACTACAAGAACAACCACTACTACTACTAGTACTACTACTACTACTACTACTACTACAAGAACAACCACTACTACTACTACAAGTACAACCACGACTACTACTACTACTACAAGAACAACCACTACTACTACTACTACTACAAGTAGAACCACTACTACTACTAAAACAACAACCACTACTACTACTACAAGAACAACCACTACTACTACTACAAGTACTACAAGAAAAACCACTACTACAAGAACAACCACTACTACTTCTACAAGAACAACCACTACAACTACCATTACTACAACTACAAGAACAACCACTACTACTACTACTACTACTACTACTACTACTACTACAAGAACAACCACTACTACTCCTACAAGTACAACCACGACTACTACTACTACTACTACAAGAACAACCACTACTACTACTACTACTACTACAAGTAGAACCACTACTACTACTAAAACAACAACCACTACTACTACTACAAGAACAACCACTACTACTACTACAAGTATTACAAGAAAAACCACTACTACTACTACAAGAACAACCACTACTACTTCTACAAGAACAACCACTACAACTACCAGTACTACAACTACAAGAAGAACCACTACTACTACAAGAACAACCACCACTACTACTACTGCTACTACAAGAACAACCGCTACTACTACTACTACTACAAGAACAACCACTACTACTTCTACAAGAACAACCACTACTTCTCCTACTACTACTACTACTACTACAAGAACAACCACTACTACTACTACTACTAAAAGAACAACCACTACTACTACTACAAGAACAACCACTACTACTACTAGTACTACTACTACTACTACTACAAGAACAACCACTACTACTTCTAAAAGTACAGCCACAACTACTACTACAAGAATAACCCCTACTACTGCTACAAGAACAACCACTGCTTCTCCTACTACTACTTCTACTACAAGAACAACCACTACTACTAGTAGTATTACAAGAAAAACCACTACTACTACTACAAGAACATCTGCTACTAATGCTATTACAAGTACAACCACTACTACTACCAGAACAACCACTACTACTACTACAAGAGAAACCACTACTACTACTACAGGAACAACCACTACTACTATTACTAGTATTACAACAACAACCAGTACTACCATTACAAGAACAAACACTACTATTTCCAGAAGTAAAACCACTACTACTACTGCTACTACAAGAACAACCAGCACCACTACTACTACTACAAGAACAACCACTACTACTACTACAAGAACAACCACTACAACTACCACTACTACAACTACTAGAACAACCACTACTACTACAAGAACAACCACCACTACAACAACAAATACTACTACTACAAGAGAAACCACTACTACTACTACTACTACTACTACAAGAACAACCACTACTACTACTACTACAAGAACAACCACTACAACTACCACTACTACAACTACAAGAACAACCACTACTACTACAAGAACAACCACCACTACTACTACTTCTACAAGAAAAACCACTACTACTACTACAAGAACAACCGCCACTACTACTACTACTACTACTACAAGATCAACCACTACTACTACTACTACTACTTCTACAAGTAGAACCACCACTACTACTGAAACAACAACCACTACTACTACTACAAGAACAACCACTACTACTACTACAAGTTTTACAAGAAAAACCACTACTACTACTACAAGAACAACCACTACTACTTCTACAAGAACAACCACTACAACTACCACTACTACAACTACAAGAACAACCACTACTACTACAAGAACAACCACCACTACTACTACTGCTACTACAAGAACAACCGCTACTACTACTACTACTACTACAAGAACAACCACTACTACTTCTACAAGAACAACCACTACTTCTCCTACTACTACTAATACTACTACTACAAGAAGAACCACTAATACTACTACTACTAAAAGAACAACCACTACTACTACTACAAGAACAACCACTACTACTACTAGTACTACTACTACTACTACTACTACAAGAACAACCACTACTACTACTACAAGTACAACCACGACTACTACTACTACTACAAGAACAACCACTACTACTACTACTACTACTACAAGTAGAACCACTACTACTACTAAAACAACAACCACTACTACTACTACAAGAACAACCACTACTACTACTACAAGTATTACAAGAAAAACCACTACTACTACTACAAGAACAACCACTACTACTTCTACAAGAACAACCACTACAACTACCATTACTACAACTACAAGAACAACCACTACTACTACAAGAACAACCACCACTACTACTACTGCTACTACAAGAACAACCGCTACTACTACTACTACTGCTACAAGAACAACCACTACTACTTCTACAAGAACAACCACTACTTCTCCTACTACTACTACTACTACTACAAGAACAACCACTACTACTACTACTACTAAAAGAACAACCACTACTACTACTACAAGAACAACCACTACTACTACTAGTACTACTACTACTACTACTACTACTACAAGAACAACCACTACTACTTCTAAAAGTACAGCCACAACTACTACTACAAGAATAACCCCTACTACCGCTATAAGAACAACCACTGCTTCTCCTACTACTCCTTATACTACAAGAACAAACACTACTACTAGTAGTATTACAAGAAAAACCACTACTACTACTACAAGAACAACTGCTACTAATACTATTACAAGTACAACCACTACTACTACCAGAACAACCACTACTACTACTACAAGAGAAACCACTACTGCTACTACAGGAACAACCACTACTACTATTACTAGTATTACAACAACAACCAGTACTACCATTACAAGAACAAACACTACTATTTCCAGAAGTAAAACCACTACTACTACTGTTACTACAAGAACAACCAGCACCACTACTACTACTACAAGAACAACCACTACTACTACTACAAGAACAACCACTACAGCTACCACTACTACAACTACAAGAACAACCAACACTACAACAACAAATACTACTACTACAAGAGAAACCACTTCTACTACTACTACTACTACTACTACAAGAACAACCACTACTACTACTACAAGAACAACCACTACAACTACCACTACTACAACTACAAGAACAACCACTACTACTACAAGAACAACCACCACTACTACTACTTCTACAAGAACAACCACTACTACTACTACAAGAACAACCGCCACTACTACTACTACTACTACTACAAGATCAACCACTACTACTACTACTACTACTTCTACAAGTAGAACCACTACTACTACTAAAACAACAACCACTACTACTACTACAAGAACAACCACTACTACTACTACAAGTATTACAAGAAAAACCACTACCACTACTACAAGAACAACCACTACTACTTCTACAAGAACAACCACTACAACTACCACTACTACAACTACAAGAACAACCACTACTACTACAAGAACAACCACCACTACTACTACTGCTACTACAAGAACAACCGCTACTACTACTACTACTACTACAAGAACAACCACTACTACTTCTACAAGAACAACCACTACTTCTCCTACTACTACTACTACTACTACAAGAACAACTACTACTACTACTACTAAAAGAACAACCACTACTACTACTACAAGAACAACCACTACTACTACTAGTACTACTACTACTACTACTACTACTACAAGAACAACCACTACTACTTCTAAAAGTACAGCCACAACTACTACTACAAGAATAACCCCTACTACTGCTACAAGAACAACCACTGCTTCTCCTCCTACTACTTCTACTACAAGAACAACCACTACTACTAGTAGTATTACAAGAAAAACCACTACTACTACTACAAGAACAACTGCTACTAATACTATTACAAGTACAACCACTACTACTACCAGAACAACCACTACTACTACTACAAGAGAAACCACTACTACTACTACTACACGAACAACCACTATTACTATTACTAGTATTACAACAACAACCAGTACTACCATTACAAGAACAAACACTACTATTTCCAGAAGTAAAACCACTACTACTACTGCTACTACAAGAACAACCAGCACCACTACTACTACTACAAGAACAACCACTACTACTACTACAAGAACAACCACTACTACTACTACTAGTATTACAACAACAACCAGTACTACCACTACAAGAACAAACACTACTACATCCAGAAGTGAAACCACTACTACTACTACTACAAGAACAACCACCACCACTACTACGACTACTACTACAAGAACAACCACTACTACTACTACAAGAACAACCACCACTACTTCTACTAGTATTACAAGAACAACCCCTACTACTACTACAAGAACAACAGCTACTACTAATAATACTACCACACGTACAACCACTACTACTACAACAACAACAAATACTACTACTACAAGAGAAACCACTACATCTACTACTACTACGACAAGAACAACCACTACTACTACTACAAGAAAAACCACTGCTTCTCCTACTACTACTATTACAAGAACAACCACTACTACTACTACAAGAACAACCTCCACTACTAATACTAGAACAACCACTACTACTACTACTACTACTACTTCTACTACTACTACTTCTACTACTCCTACTACAAGAAC
Source organism: Alligator mississippiensis (assembly GCF_030867095.1). Classification (NCBI taxonomy): domain Eukaryota; kingdom Metazoa; phylum Chordata; order Crocodylia; family Alligatoridae; genus Alligator; species Alligator mississippiensis. Next base: position 33,799,124 of record NC_081832.1, read on the forward strand.
AACCACTACTACTAATACTAATACTACTATTACAAGGACAACCACTACGATTACTACAACTAGAACCACTACAACTACTACAAGAACAACCACTACTACTACTACTACTACTACTACAAGTAGAACCACCACTACTACTGAAACAACAACCACTACTACTACTACAAGAACAACCACTACTTCTCCTACTACTACTACTACTACTACAAGAACAACCACTAATACTACTACTACTAAAAGAACAACCACTACTACTACTACAAGAACAACCACTACTACTACTAGTACTACTACTACTACTACTACTACAAGAACAACCACTACTACTACTACAAGTACAACCACGACTACTACTACTACTACAAGAACAACCACTACTACTACTACTACTACAAGTAGAACCACTACTACTACTAAAACAACAACCACTACTACTACTACAAGAACAACCACTACTACTACTACAAGTATTACAAGAAAAACCACTACTACAAGAACAACCACTACTACTTCTACAAGAACAACCACTACAACTACCATTACTACAACTACAAGAACAACCACTACTACTACTACTACTACTACTACTACTACTACTACTACTACAAGAACAACCACTACTACTCCTACAAGTACAACCACGACTACTACTACTACTACTACAAGAACAACCACTACTACTACTACTACTACTACAAGTAGAACCACTACTACTACTAAAACAACAACCACTACTACTACTACAAGAACAACCACTACTACTACTACATGTATTACAAGAAAAACCACTACTACTACTACAAGAACAACCACTACTACTTCTACAAGAACAACCACTACAACTACCAGTACTACAACTACAAGAACAACCACTACTACTACAAGAACAACCACCACTACTACTACTGCTACTACAAGAACAACCGCTACTACTACTACTACAAGAACAACCACTACTACTTCTACAAGAACAACCACTACTTCTCCTACTACTACTACTACTACTACTACAAGAACAACCACTACTACTACTACTACTAAAAGAACAACCACTACTACTACTACAAGAACAACCACTACTACTACTAGTACTACTACTACTACTACTACAAGAACAACCACTACTACTTCTAAAAGTACAGCCACAACTACTACTACAAGAATAACCCCTACTACTGCTACAAGAACAACCACTGCTTCTCCTACTACTACTTCTACTACAAGAACAACCACTACTACTAGTAGTATTACAAGAAAAACCACTACTACTACTACAAGAACATCTGCTACTAATGCTATTACAAGTACAACCACTACTACTACCAGAACAACCACTACTACTACTACAAGAGAAACCACTACTACTACTACAGGAACAACCACTACTACTATTACTAGTATTACAACAACAACCAGTACTACCATTACAAGAACAAACACTACTATTTCCAGAAGTAAAACCACTACTACTACTGCTACTACAAGAACAACCAGCACCACTACTACTACTACAAGAACAACCACTACTACTACTACAAGAACAACCACTACAACTACCACTACTACAACTACAAGAACAACCACTACTACTACAAGAACAACCACCACTACAACAACAAATACTACTACTACAAGAGAAACCACTACTACTACTACTACTACTACTACAAGAACAACCACTACTACTACTACAAGAACAACCACTACAACTACCACTACTACAACTACAAGAACAACCACTACTACTACAAGAACAACCGCCACTACTACTACTACTACTACAAGATCAACCACTACTACTACTACTACTACTTCTACAAGTAGAACCACTACTACTACTAAAACAACAACCACTACTACTACTACAAGAACAACCACTACTACTACTACAAGTATTACAAGAAAAACCACTACTACTACTACAAGAACAACCACTACTACTTCTACAAGAACAACCACTACAACTACCACTACTACAACTACAAGAACAACCACTACTACTACAAGAACAACCACCACTGCTACTACTGCTACTACAAGAACAACCGCTACTACTACTACTACTACTACAAGAACAACCACTACTACTTCTACAAGAACAACCACTACTTCTCCTACTACTACTACTACTACTACTACAAGAACAACCACTAATACTACTACTACTAAAAGAACAACCACTACTACTACTACAAGAACAACCACTACTACTACTAGTACTACTACTACTACTACTACTACTACTACAAGAACAACCACTACTACTACTACAAGTACAACCACGACTACTACTACTACTACAAGAACAACCACTACTACTACTACTACTACAAGTAGAACCACTACTACTACTAAAACAACAACCACTACTACTACTACAAGAACAACCACTACTACTACTACAAGTACTACAAGAAAAACCACTACTACAAGAACAACCACTACTACTTCTACAAGAACAACCACTACAACTACCATTACTACAACTACAAGAACAACCACTACTACTACTACTACTACTACTACTACTACTACTACAAGAACAACCACTACTACTCCTACAAGTACAACCACGACTACTACTACTACTACTACAAGAACAACCACTACTACTACTACTACTACTACAAGTAGAACCACTACTACTACTAAAACAACAACCACTACTACTACTACAAGAACAACCACTACTACTACTACAAGTATTACAAGAAAAACCACTACTACTACTACAAGAACAACCACTACTACTTCTACAAGAACAACCACTACAACTACCAGTACTACAACTACAAGAACAACCACTACTACTACAAGAACAACCACCACTACTACTACTGCTACTACAAGAACAACCGCTACTACTACTACTACTACAAGAACAACCACTACTACTTCTACAAGAACAACCACTACTTCTCCTACTACTACTACTACTACTACAAGAACAACCACTACTACTACTACTACTAAAAGAACAACCACTACTACTACTACAAGAACAACCACTACTACTACTAGTACTACTACTACTACTACTACAAGAACAACCACTACTACTTCTAAAAGTACAGCCACAACTACTACTACAAGAATAACCCCTACTACTGCTACAAGAACAACCACTGCTTCTCCTACTACTACTTCTACTACAAGAACAACCACTACTACTAGTAGTATTACAAGAAAAACCACTACTACTACTACAAGAACATCTGCTACTAATGCTATTACAAGTACAACCACTACTACTACCAGAACAACCACTACTACTACTACAAGAGAAACCACTACTACTACTACAGGAACAACCACTACTACTATTACTAGTATTACAACAACAACCAGTACTACCATTACAAGAACAAACACTACTATTTCCAGAAGTAAAACCACTACTACTACTGCTACTACAAGAACAACCAGCACCACTACTACTACTACAAGAACAACCACTACTACTACTACAAGAACAACCACTACAACTACCACTACTACAACTACAATAACAACCACTACTACTACAAGAACAACCACCACTACAACAACAAATACTACTACTACAAGAGAAACCACTACTACTACTACTACTACTACTACAAGAACAACCACTACTACTACTACTACAAGAACAACCACTACAACTACCACTACTACAACTACAAGAACAACCACTACTACTACAAGAACAACCGCCACTACTACTACTACTACAAGATCAACCACTACTACTACTACTACTACTTCTACAAGTAGAACCACTACTACTACTAAAACAACAACCACTACTACTACTACAAGAACAACCACTACTACTACTACAAGTATTACAAGAAAAACCACTACTACTACTACAAGAACAACCACTACTACTTCTACAAGAACAACCACTACAACTACCACTACTACAACTACAAGAACAACCACTACTACTACTACAAGAACGACCACCACTACTACTACTACTGCAAGAACAACCTTTACTACTACTACAAGAACAACCACAGCTACTACTTAAAGAACAACCACGGCTTCTCCTAATACTACTACTACGAGAATAACCACTATTACTACTACAAGAACAACCACCACTACTACTACTACTACTACAAGAAAAACCTCTACTATTAATACACGGGCAACCACCACTTCTACTACTACTGCTACTACAAGAACAAACACTACTACTAATACAAGAACGACCACTACTACTACTGCTACTACCAGTAGACCCACTACTACTATTACAAGAACAACCACTACTACTACTACTAGTATTACAAGAACAACCACTTCTAATACTACAAGTACAAACACCACTACTACTACAAGAACAACCCCTACTACTACTACAAGAACAACCACTGCTTCTCCTACTACTACTACTACAAGAACAACCACTACTTCTACTACTACAAGAACAACCACCACCACTACTACTAATACTACTACTACTACAAGATCAACCACTACCACTTCGACAAGAACAACCACTACTACTTGTACTAGTATTACAAGAACAACCACTACTACTATTACAAGAACAACCACTACTACTACTACAAGTATTACAAGAAAAGCCACTACTACGACTACAAGAACAACCACTACTACTTCTACATGAACAACCACTACAACTACCACTACTACAACTACCAGAACAACGACTACTACTTCAATAACAACCACCACTACTACTACTGCTACTACAAAAACAACTACTACTACTTCTACAAGAACAACCACTACTTCTACTACTACTACTACTACTACTACTACAAGAACAACCACTACTACTACTACAAGAACAACCACTACTAGTACTACTACTACTACTAATACAAGAACAACCACTACTACTACTACTACTACAAGAACAACCAATACTACTAATACAAATACAACCACTACTACTACTACTACTACTACAACTACAAGAACAACCAACTACTACTACTACAAGAACAACCACTGATTCTCCTACTACTAATATTACAAGAACAACCACTACTACTACTACAAGATCAAAAACCACTACTACTACCACTACTACTACTACTACTACGACTACTACATGAACAACCAATACTACTACTACTACTACTACAAGAACAACCACTACTACTACTGCTACTACTACTACAAGAACAAACAGTAATACTAATACTAGAACAAACACTACTACTACTACTACTACTACTACTGCTACAAGAACAACCACTAATACTAATACAAGAACAACCACTACTACTAATACTAATACTACTATTACAAGGACAACCACTACTATTTCTACAAGTAGAGCCATTACAACTACTACAAGAACAACCACTACTACTACTACTACTACTACTACAAGAACAACCACTAATACTAATACAAGGACAACCACTACTATTAGTAGTACTACTACTACTACTACTACTACTACAAGAACAACCACAACTACTTCTAAAAGTACAGCCACAAGAACTACTACAAGAATAACCCCTACTACTGCTACAAGAACAACCACTGCTTCTCCTACTACTATTTCTACTACAAGAACAACCACTACTACTAGTAGTATTACAAGAAAAACCACTACTACTACTACAAGAACATCTGCTACTAATGCTATTACAAGTACAACCACTACTACTACCAGAACAACCACTACTACTACTACAAGAGAAACCACTACTACTACTACAGGAACAACCACTACTACTATTACTAGTATTACAACAACAACCAGTACTACCATTACAAGAACAAACACTTCTATTTCCAGAAGTAAAACCACTACTACTACTGCTACTACAAGAACAACCAGCACCACTACTACTACTACAAGAACAACCACTACTACTACTACAAGAACAACCACTACAACTACCACTACTACAACTACAAGAACAACCACTACTACTACAAGAACAACCACCACTACAACAACAAATACTACTACTACAAGAGAAACCACTACTACTACTACTACTACTACTACAAGAACAACCACTACTACTACTACTACAAGAACAACCACTACAACTACCACTACTACAACTACAAGAACAACCACTACTACTACAAGAACAACCGCCACTACTACTACTACTACAAGATCAACCACTACTACTACTACTACTACTTCTACAAGTAGAACCACTACTACTACTAAAACAACAACCACTACTACTACTACAAGAACAACCACTACTACTACTACAAGTATTACAAGAAAAACCACTACTACTACTACAAGAACAACCACTACTACTTCTACAAGAACAACCACTACAACTACCACTACTACAACTACAAGAACAACCACTACTACTACAAGAACAACCACCACTTCTACTACTGCTACTACAAGAACAACCGCTACTACTACTACTACTACTACAAGAACAACCACTACTACTTCTACAAGAACAACCACTACTTCTCCTACTACTACTACTACTACTACAAGAACAACCACTACTACTACTACTACTAAAAGAACAACCACTACTACTACTACAAGAACAACCACTACTACTACTAGTACTACTAGTACTACTACTACTACTACTACTACTACTACTACTACTACAAGAACAACCACTACTACTTCTAAAAGTACAGCCACAACTACTACTACAAGAATAACCCCTACTACTGCTACAAGAACAACCACTGCTTCTCCTCCTACTACTTCTACTACAAGAACAACCACTACTACTAGTAGTATTACAAGAAAAACCACTACTACTACTACAAGAACAACTGCTACTAATACTATTACAAGTACAACCACTACTACTACCAGAACAACCACTACTACTACTACAAGAGAAACCACTACTACTACTACTACTACTACTTCTACTACTACTACTTCTACTACTCCTACTACAAGAACAACCACTACTACTAATACTAATACTACTATTACAAGGACAACCACTACGATTACTACAACTAGAACCACTACAACTACTACAAGAACAACCACTACTACTACTACTACTACTACTACTACAAGAACAACCACTAATACTAATACAAGAACAACCACTACTTCTACTACTTCAAGAACAAGCACTACCACTACTACTACAAGAACTACCACTACTACTACTACAAGAACAACCACTGCTTCTCCTACTACTACTACTTCAAGAACAACCACTACTACTTCTACAAGATCAACCACTCCATCTCCTACTACTACTACTACAAGAACAACCACTACTACTACTACAAGAACGACCACCACTACTACTACTACTGCAAGAACAACCTTTACTACTACTACAAGAACAACCACAGCTACTACTTAAAGAACAACCACGGCTTCTCCTAATACTACTACTACGAGAATAACCACTATTACTACTACAAGAACAACCACCACTACTACTACTACTACTACAAGAAAAACCTCTACTATTAATACACGGGCAACCACCACTTCTACTACTACTGCTACTACAAGAACAAACACTACTACTAATACAAGAACGACCACTACTACTACTGCTACTACCAGTAGACCCACTACTACTATTACAAGAACAACCACTACTACTACTACTAGTATTACAAGAACAACCACTTCTAATACTACAAGTACAAACACCACTACTACTACAAGAACAACCCCTACTACTACTACAAGAACAACCACTGCTTCTCCTACTACTACTACTACAAGAACAACCACTACTTCTACTACTACAAGAACAACCACCACCACTACTACTAATACTACTACTACTACAAGATCAACCACTACCACTTCGACAAGAACAACCACTACTACTTGTACTAGTATTACAAGAACAACCACTACTACTATTACAAGAACAACCGCTACTACTACTACTACTACTACAAGATCAACCACTACTAGTACTACTACTACTACTACAAGTAGAACCACTACTACTACTAAAACAACAACCACTACTACTACTACAAGAACAACCACTACTACTACTACAAATACTACAAAAAAAACCACTACTACTACTACAAGAAGAACCACTACTACTTCTACAAGAACAACCACTACAACTACCACTACTACAACTACAAGAACAACCACTACTACTACAAGAACAACCACCACTACTACTACTACTACTACAAGATCAACCACTACTAGTACTACTACTACTACTACAAGTAGAACCACTACTACTAATACTAATACTACTATTACAAGAACAACCACTACTACTACTACAAGATCAAAAACCACTACTACTACCACTACTACTACTACTACTACGACTACTACATGAACAACCAATACTACTACTACTACTACTACAAGAACAACCACTACTACTACTGCTACTACTACTACAAGAACAAACACTAATACTAATACTAGAACAACCACTACTACTACTACTACTACTACTACTGCTACAAGAACAACCACTAATACTAATACAAGAACAACCACTACTACTAATACTAATACTACTATTACAAGGACAAACACTACTATTACTACAAGTAGAGCCATTACAACTACTACAAGAACAACCACTACTACTACTACTACTACTACTACAAGAACAACCACTAATACTAATACAAGGACAACCACTACTATTAGTAGTACTACTACTACTACTACTACTACTACTACAAGAACAACCACAACTACTTCTAAAAGTACAGCCACAAGAACTACTACAAGAATAACCCCTACTACTGCTACAAGAACAACCACTGCTTCTCCTACTACTACTTCTACTACAAGAACAACCACTACTACTAGTAGTATTACAAGAAAAACCACTACTACAAGAACATCTGCTACTAATGCTATTACAAGTACAACCACTACTACTACCAGAACAACCACTACTACTACTACAAGAGAAACCACTACTACTACTACAGGAACAACCACTACTACTATTACTAGTATTACAACAACAACCAGTACTACCATTACAAGAACAAACACTTCTATTTCCAGAAGTAAAACCACTACTACTACTGCTACTACAAGAACAACCAGCACCACTACTACTACTACAAGAACAACCACTACTACTACTACAAGAACAACCACTACAACTACCACTACTACAACTACAATAACAACCACTACTACTACAAGAACAACCACCACTACAACAACAAATACTACTACTACAAGAGAAACCACTACTACTACTACTACTACTACTACAAGAACAACCACTACTACTACTACTACAAGAACAACCACTACAACTACCACTACTACAACTACAAGAACAACCACTACTACTACAAGAACAACCGCCACTACTACTACTACTACAAGATCAACCACTACTACTACTACTACTACTTCTACAAGTAGAACCACTACTACTACTAAAACAACAACCACTACTACTACTACAAGAACAACCACTACTACTACTACAAGTATTACAAGAAAAACCACTACTACTACTACAAGAACAACCACTACTACTTCTACAAGAACAACCACTACAACTACCACTACTACAACTACAAGAACAACCACTACTACTACTACAAGAACGACCACCACTACTACTACTACTGCAAGAACAACCTTTACTACTACTACAAGAACAACCACAGCTACTACTTAAAGAACAACCACGGCTTCTCCTAATACTACTACTACGAGAATAACCACTATTACTACTACAAGAACAACCACCACTACTACTACTACTACTACAAGAAAAACCTCTACTATTAATACACGGGCAACCACCACTTCTACTACTACTGCTACTACAAGAACAAACACTACTACTAATACAAGAACGACCACTACTACTACTGCTACTACCAGTAGACCCACTACTACTATTACAAGAACAACCACTACTACTACTACTAGTATTACAAGAACAACCACTTCTAATACTACAAGTACAAACACCACTACTACTACAAGAACAACCCCTACTACTACTACAAGAACAACCACTGCTTCTCCTACTACTACTACTACAAGAACAACCACTACTTCTACTACTACAAGAACAACCACCACCACTACTACTAATACTACTACTACTACAAGATCAACCACTACCACTTCGACAAGAACAACCACTACTACTTGTACTAGTATTACAAGAACAACCACTACTACTATTACAAGAACAACCACTACTACTACTACAAGTATTACAAGAAAAGCCACTACTACGACTACAAGAACAACCACTACTACTTCTACATGAACAACCACTACAACTACCACTACTACAACTACCAGAACAACGACTACTACTTCAATAACAACCACCACTACTACTACTGCTACTACAAAAACAACTACTACTACTTCTACAAGAACAACCACTACTTCTACTACTACTACTACTACTACTACTACAAGAACAACCACTACTACTACTACAAGAACAACCACTACTAGTACTACTACTACTACTAATACAAGAACAACCACTACTACTACTACTACTACAAGAACAACCAATACTACTAATACAAATACAACCACTACTACTACTACTACTACTACAACTACAAGAACAACCAACTACTACTACTACAAGAACAACCACTGATTCTCCTACTACTAATATTACAAGAACAACCACTACTACTACTACAAGATCAAAAACCACTACTACTACCACTACTACTACTACTACTACGACTACTACATGAACAACCAATACTACTACTACTACTACTACAAGAACAACCACTACTACTACTGCTACTACTACTACAAGAACAAACACTAATACTAATACTAGAACAAACACTACTACTACTACTACTACTACTACTGCTACAAGAACAACCACTAATACTAATACAAGAACAACCACTACTACTAATACTAATACTACTATTACAAGGACAACCACTACTATTACTACAAGTAGAGCCATTACAACTACTACAAGAACAACCACTACTACTACTACTACTACTACTACTACAAGAACAACCACTAATACTAATACAAGGACAACCACTACTATTAGTAGTAGTAGTAGTACTACTACTACTACTACTACAAGAACAACCACAGCTACTTCTAAAAGTACAGCCACAAGAACTACTACAAGAATAACCCCTACTACTGCTACAAGAACAACCACTGCTTCTCCTACTACTACTTCTACTACAAGAACAACCACTACTACTAGTAGTATTACAAGAAAAACCACTACTACTACTACAAGAACATCTGCTACTAATGCTATTACAAGTACAACCACTACTACTACCAGAACAACCACTACTACTACTACAAGAGAAACCACTACTACTACTACAGGAACAACCACTACTACTATTACTAGTATTACAACAACAACCAGTACTACCATTACAAGAACAAACACTACTATTTCCAGAAGTAAAACCACTACTACTACTGCTACTACAAGAACAACCAGCACCACTACTACTACTACAAGAACAACCACTACTACTACTACAAGAACAACCACTACAACTACCACTACTACAACTACAAGAACAACCACTACTACTACAAGAACAACCACCACTACAACAACAAATACTACTACTACAAGAGAAACCACTACTACTACTACTACTACTACTACAAGAACAACCACTACTACTACTACTACAAGAACAACCACTACAACTACCACTACTACAACTACAAGAACAACCACTACTACTACAAGAACAACCGCCACTACTACTACTACTACTACAAGATCAACCACTACTACTACTACTACTACTTCTACAAGTAGAACCACTGCTACTACTAAAACAACAACCACTACTACTACTACAAGAACAACCACTACTACTACTACAAGTATTACAAGAAAAACCACTACTACTACTACAAGAACAACCACTACTACTTCTACAAGAACAACCACTACAACTACCACTACTACAACTACAAGAACAACCACTACTACTACAAGAACAACCACCACTGCTACTACTGCTACTACAAGAACAACCGCTACTACTACTACTACTACTACAAGAACAACCACTACTACTTCTACAAGAACAACCACTACTTCTCCTACTACTACTACTACTACTACAAGAACAACCACTAATACTACTACTACTAAAAGAACAACCACTACTACTACTACAAGAACAACCACTACTACTACTAGTACTACTACTACTACTACTACTACAAGAACAACCACTACTACTACTACAAGTACAACCACGACTACTACTACTACTACAAGAACAACCACTACTACTACTACTACTACAAGTAGAACCACTACTACTACTAAAACAACAACCACTACTACTACTACAAGAACAACCACTACTACTACTACAAGTATTACAAGAAAAACCACTACTACAAGAACAACCACTACTACTTCTACAAGAACAACCACTACAACTACCATTACTACAACTACAAGAACAACCACTACTACTACTACTACTACTACTACTACTACTACTACTACTACTACAAGAACAACCACTACTACTCCTACAAGTACAACCACGACTACTACTACTACTACTACAAGAACAACCACTACTACTACTACTACTACTACAAGTAGAACCACTACTACTACTAAAACAACAACCACTACTACTACTACAAGAACAACCACTACTACTACTACATGTATTACAAGAAAAACCACTACTACTACTACAAGAACAACCACTACTACTTCTACAAGAACAACCACTACAACTACCAGTACTACAACTACAAGAACAACCACTACTACTACAAGAACAACCACCACTACTACTACTGCTACTACAAGAACAACCGCTACTACTACTACTACAAGAACAACCACTACTACTTCTACAAGAACAACCACTACTTCTCCTACTACTACTACTACTACTACTACAAGAACAACCACTACTACTACTACTACTAAAAGAACAACCACTACTACTACTACAAGAACAACCACTACTACTACTAGTACTACTACTACTACTACTACAAGAACAACCACTACTACTTCTAAAAGTACAGCCACAACTACTACTACAAGAATAACCCCTACTACTGCTACAAGAACAACCACTGCTTCTCCTACTACTACTTCTACTACAAGAACAACCACTACTACTAGTAGTATTACAAGAAAAACCACTACTACTACTACAAGAACATCTGCTACTAATGCTATTACAAGTACAACCACTACTACTACCAGAACAACCACTACTACTACTACAAGAGAAACCACTACTACTACTACAGGAACAACCACTACTACTATTACTAGTATTACAACAACAACCAGTACTACCATTACAAGAACAAACACTACTATTTCCAGAAGTAAAACCACTACTACTACTGCTACTACAAGAACAACCAGCACCACTACTACTACTACAAGAACAACCACTACTACTACTACAAGAACAACCACTACAACTACCACTACTACAACTACAAGAACAACCACTACTACTACAAGAACAACCACCACTACAACAACAAATACTACTACTACAAGAGAAACCACTACTACTACTACTACTACTACTACAAGAACAACCACTACTACTACTACAAGAACAACCACTACAACTACCACTACTACAACTACAAGAACAACCACTACTACTACAAGAACAACCGCCACTACTACTACTACTACTACAAGATCAACCACTACTACTACTACTACTACTTCTACAAGTAGAACCACTACTACTACTAAAACAACAACCACTACTACTACTACAAGAACAACCACTACTACTACTACAAGTATTACAAGAAAAACCACTACTACTACTACAAGAACAACCACTACTACTTCTACAAGAACAACCACTACAACTACCACTACTACAACTACAAGAACAACCACTACTACTACAAGAACAACCACCACTGCTACTACTGCTACTACAAGAACAACCGCTACTACTACTACTACTACTACAAGAACAACCACTACTACTTCTACAAGAACAACCACTACTTCTCCTACTACTACTACTACTACTACAAGAACAACCACTAATACTACTACTACTAAAAGAACAACCACTACTACTACTACAAGAACAACCACTACTACTACTAGTACTACTACTACTACTACTACTACTACAAGAACAACCACTACTACTACTACAAGTACAACCACGACTACTACTACTACTACAAGAACAACCACTACTACTACTACTACTACAAGTAGAACCACTACTACTACTAAAACAACAACCACTACTACTACTACAAGAACAACCACTACTACTACTACAAGTACTACAAGAAAAACCACTACTACAAGAACAACCACTACTACTTCTACAAGAACAACCACTACAACTACCATTACTACAACTACAAGAACAACCACTACTACTACTACTACTACTACTACTACTACTACTACAAGAACAACCACTACTACTCCTACAAGTACAACCACGACTACTACTACTACTACTACAAGAACAACCACTACTACTACTACTACTACTACAAGTAGAACCACTACTACTACTAAAACAACAACCACTACTACTACTACAAGAACAACCACTACTACTACTACAAGTATTACAAGAAAAACCACTACTACTACTACAAGAACAACCACTACTACTTCTACAAGAACAACCACTACAACTACCAGTACTACAACTACAAGAACAACCACTACTACTACAAGAACAACCACCACTACTACTACTGCTACTACAAGAACAACCGCTACTACTACTACTACTACAAGAACAACCACTACTACTTCTACAAGAACAACCACTACTTCTCCTACTACTACTACTACTACTACAAGAACAACCACTACTACTACTACTACTAAAAGAACAACCACTACTACTACTACAAGAACAACCACTACTACTACTAGTACTACTACTACTACTACAAGAACAACCACTACTACTTCTAAAAGTACAGCCACAACTACTACTACAAGAATAACCCCTACTACTGCTACAAGAACAACCACTGCTTCTCCTACTACTACTTCTACTACAAGAACAACCACTACTACCAGTAGTATTACAAGAAAAACCACTACTACTACTACAAGAACATCTGCTACTAATGCTATTACAAGTACAACCACTACTACTACCAGAACAACCACTACTACTACTACAAGAGAAACCACTACTACTACTACAGGAACAACCACTACTACTATTACTAGTATTACAACAACAACCAGTACTACCATTACAAGAACAAACACTACTATTTCCAGAAGTAAAACCACTACTACTACTGCTACTACAAGAACAACCAGCACCACTACTACTACTACAAGAACAACCACTACTACTACTACAAGAACAACCACTACAACTACCACTACTACAACTACTAGAACAACCACTACTACTACAAGAACAACCACCACTACAACAACAAATACTACTACTACAAGAGAAACCACTACTACTACTACTACTACTACTACAAGAACAACCACTACTACTACTACTACAAGAACAACCACTACAACTACCACTACTACAACTACAAGAACAACCACTACTACTACAAGAACAACCACCACTACTACTACTTCTACAAGAAAAACCACTACTACTACTACAAGAACAACCGCCACTACTACTACTACTACTACTACAAGATCAACCACTACTACTACTACTACTACTTCTACAAGTAGAACCACCACTACTACTGAAACAACAACCACTACTACTACTACAAGAACAACCACTACTACTACTACAAGTTTTACAAGAAAAACCACTACTACTACTACAAGAACAACCACTACTACTTCTACAAGAACAACCACTACAACTACCACTACTACAACTACAAGAACAACCACTACTACTACAAGAACAACCACCACTACTACTACTGCTACTACAAGAACAACCGCTACTACTACTACTACTACTACAAGAACAACCACTACTACTTCTACAAGAACAACCACTACTTCTCCTACTACTACTAATACTACTACTACAAGAAGAACCACTAATACTACTACTACTAAAAGAACAACCACTACTACTACTACAAGAACAACCACTACTACTACTAGTACTACTACTACTACTACTACTACAAGAACAACCACTACTACTACTACAAGTACAACCACGACTACTACTACAAGAATAACCCCTACTACTGCTATAAGAACAACCACTGCTTCTCCTACTACTCCTTATACTACAAGAACAAACACTACTACTAGTAGTATTACAAGAAAAACCACTACTACTACTACAAGAACATCTGCTACTAATGCTATTACAAGTACAACCACTACTACTACCAGAACAACCACTACTACTACTACAAGAGAAACCACTACTACTACTACAGGAACAACCACTACTACTATTACTAGTATTACAACAACAACCAGTACTACCATTACAAGAACAAACACTACTATTTCCAGAAGTAAAACCACTACTACTACTGCTACTACAAGAACAACCAGCACCACTACTACTACTACAAGAACAACCACTACTACTACTACAAGAACAACCACTACAACTACCACTACTACAACTACAAGAACAACCACTACTACTACAAGAACAACCACCACTACAACAACAAATACTACTACTACAAGAGAAACCACTACTACTACTACTACTACTACTACAAGAACAACCACTACTACTACTACAAGAACAACCACTACAACTACCACTACTACAACTACAAGAACAACCACTACTACTACAAGAACAACCGCCACTACTACTACTACTACTACAAGATCAACCACTACTACTACTACTACTACTACTTCTACAAGTAGAACCACTACTACTACTAAAACAACAACCACTACTACTACTACAAGAACAACCACTACTACTACTACAAGTATTACAAGAAAAACCACTACTACTACTACAAGAACAACCACTACTACTTCTACAAGAACAACCACTACAACTACCACTACTACAACTACAAGAACAACCACTACTACTACAAGAACAACCACCACTGCTACTACTGCTACTACAAGAACAACCGCTACTACTACTACTACTACTACAAGAACAACCACTACTACTTCTACAAGAACAACCACTACTTCTCCTACTACTACTACTACTACTACAAGAACAACCACTAATACTACTACTACTAAAAGAACAACCACTACTACTACTACAAGAACAACCACTACTACTACTAGTACTACTACTACTACTACTACTACTACAAGAACAACCACTACTACTACTACAAGTACAACCACGACTACTACTACTACTACAAGAACAACCACTACTACTACTACTACTACAAGTAGAACCACTACTACTACTAAAACAACAACCACTACTACTACTACAAGAACAACCACTACTACTACTACAAGTACTACAAGAAAAACCACTACTACAAGAACAACCACTACTACTTCTACAAGAACAACCACTACAACTACCATTACTACAACTACAAGAACAACCACTACTACTACTACTACTACTACTACTACTACTACTACAAGAACAACCACTACTACTCCTACAAGTACAACCACGACTACTACTACTACTACTACAAGAACAACCACTACTACTACTACTACTACTACAAGTAGAACCACTACTACTACTAAAACAACAACCACTACTACTACTACAAGAACAACCACTACTACTACTACAAGTATTACAAGAAAAACCACTACTACTACTACAAGAACAACCACTACTACTTCTACAAGAACAACCACTACAACTACCAGTACTACAACTACAAGAAGAACCACTACTACTACAAGAACAACCACCACTACTACTACTGCTACTACAAGAACAACCGCTACTACTACTACTACTACAAGAACAACCACTACTACTTCTACAAGAACAACCACTACTTCTCCTACTACTACTACTACTACTACAAGAACAACCACTACTACTACTACTACTAAAAGAACAACCACTACTACTACTACAAGAACAACCACTACTACTACTAGTACTACTACTACTACTACTACAAGAACAACCACTACTACTTCTAAAAGTACAGCCACAACTACTACTACAAGAATAACCCCTACTACTGCTACAAGAACAACCACTGCTTCTCCTACTACTACTTCTACTACAAGAACAACCACTACTACTAGTAGTATTACAAGAAAAACCACTACTACTACTACAAGAACATCTGCTACTAATGCTATTACAAGTACAACCACTACTACTACCAGAACAACCACTACTACTACTACAAGAGAAACCACTACTACTACTACAGGAACAACCACTACTACTATTACTAGTATTACAACAACAACCAGTACTACCATTACAAGAACAAACACTACTATTTCCAGAAGTAAAACCACTACTACTACTGCTACTACAAGAACAACCAGCACCACTACTACTACTACAAGAACAACCACTACTACTACTACAAGAACAACCACTACAACTACCACTACTACAACTACTAGAACAACCACTACTACTACAAGAACAACCACCACTACAACAACAAATACTACTACTACAAGAGAAACCACTACTACTACTACTACTACTACTACAAGAACAACCACTACTACTACTACTACAAGAACAACCACTACAACTACCACTACTACAACTACAAGAACAACCACTACTACTACAAGAACAACCACCACTACTACTACTTCTACAAGAAAAACCACTACTACTACTACAAGAACAACCGCCACTACTACTACTACTACTACTACAAGATCAACCACTACTACTACTACTACTACTTCTACAAGTAGAACCACCACTACTACTGAAACAACAACCACTACTACTACTACAAGAACAACCACTACTACTACTACAAGTTTTACAAGAAAAACCACTACTACTACTACAAGAACAACCACTACTACTTCTACAAGAACAACCACTACAACTACCACTACTACAACTACAAGAACAACCACTACTACTACAAGAACAACCACCACTACTACTACTGCTACTACAAGAACAACCGCTACTACTACTACTACTACTACAAGAACAACCACTACTACTTCTACAAGAACAACCACTACTTCTCCTACTACTACTAATACTACTACTACAAGAAGAACCACTAATACTACTACTACTAAAAGAACAACCACTACTACTACTACAAGAACAACCACTACTACTACTAGTACTACTACTACTACTACTACTACAAGAACAACCACTACTACTACTACAAGTACAACCACGACTACTACTACTACTACAAGAACAACCACTACTACTACTACTACTACTACAAGTAGAACCACTACTACTACTAAAACAACAACCACTACTACTACTACAAGAACAACCACTACTACTACTACAAGTATTACAAGAAAAACCACTACTACTACTACAAGAACAACCACTACTACTTCTACAAGAACAACCACTACAACTACCATTACTACAACTACAAGAACAACCACTACTACTACAAGAACAACCACCACTACTACTACTGCTACTACAAGAACAACCGCTACTACTACTACTACTGCTACAAGAACAACCACTACTACTTCTACAAGAACAACCACTACTTCTCCTACTACTACTACTACTACTACAAGAACAACCACTACTACTACTACTACTAAAAGAACAACCACTACTACTACTACAAGAACAACCACTACTACTACTAGTACTACTACTACTACTACTACTACTACAAGAACAACCACTACTACTTCTAAAAGTACAGCCACAACTACTACTACAAGAATAACCCCTACTACCGCTATAAGAACAACCACTGCTTCTCCTACTACTCCTTATACTACAAGAACAAACACTACTACTAGTAGTATTACAAGAAAAACCACTACTACTACTACAAGAACAACTGCTACTAATACTATTACAAGTACAACCACTACTACTACCAGAACAACCACTACTACTACTACAAGAGAAACCACTACTGCTACTACAGGAACAACCACTACTACTATTACTAGTATTACAACAACAACCAGTACTACCATTACAAGAACAAACACTACTATTTCCAGAAGTAAAACCACTACTACTACTGTTACTACAAGAACAACCAGCACCACTACTACTACTACAAGAACAACCACTACTACTACTACAAGAACAACCACTACAGCTACCACTACTACAACTACAAGAACAACCAACACTACAACAACAAATACTACTACTACAAGAGAAACCACTTCTACTACTACTACTACTACTACTACAAGAACAACCACTACTACTACTACAAGAACAACCACTACAACTACCACTACTACAACTACAAGAACAACCACTACTACTACAAGAACAACCACCACTACTACTACTTCTACAAGAACAACCACTACTACTACTACAAGAACAACCGCCACTACTACTACTACTACTACTACAAGATCAACCACTACTACTACTACTACTACTTCTACAAGTAGAACCACTACTACTACTAAAACAACAACCACTACTACTACTACAAGAACAACCACTACTACTACTACAAGTATTACAAGAAAAACCACTACCACTACTACAAGAACAACCACTACTACTTCTACAAGAACAACCACTACAACTACCACTACTACAACTACAAGAACAACCACTACTACTACAAGAACAACCACCACTACTACTACTGCTACTACAAGAACAACCGCTACTACTACTACTACTACTACAAGAACAACCACTACTACTTCTACAAGAACAACCACTACTTCTCCTACTACTACTACTACTACTACAAGAACAACTACTACTACTACTACTAAAAGAACAACCACTACTACTACTACAAGAACAACCACTACTACTACTAGTACTACTACTACTACTACTACTACAAGAACAACCACTACTACTTCTAAAAGTACAGCCACAACTACTACTACAAGAATAACCCCTACTACTGCTACAAGAACAACCACTGCTTCTCCTCCTACTACTTCTACTACAAGAACAACCACTACTACTAGTAGTATTACAAGAAAAACCACTACTACTACTACAAGAACAACTGCTACTAATACTATTACAAGTACAACCACTACTACTACCAGAACAACCACTACTACTACTACAAGAGAAACCACTACTACTACTACTACACGAACAACCACTATTACTATTACTAGTATTACAACAACAACCAGTACTACCATTACAAGAACAAACACTACTATTTCCAGAAGTAAAACCACTACTACTACTGCTACTACAAGAACAACCAGCACCACTACTACTACTACAAGAACAACCACTACTACTACTACAAGAACAACCACTACTACTACTACTAGTATTACAACAACAACCAGTACTACCACTACAAGAACAAACACTACTACATCCAGAAGTGAAACCACTACTACTACTACTACAAGAACAACCACCACCACTACTACGACTACTACTACAAGAACAACCACTACTACTACTACAAGAACAACCACCACTACTTCTACTAGTATTACAAGAACAACCCCTACTACTACTACAAGAACAACAGCTACTACTAATAATACTACCACACGTACAACCACTACTACTACAACAACAACAAATACTACTACTACAAGAGAAACCACTACATCTACTACTACTACTACAAGAACAACCACTACTACTACTACAAGAAAAACCACTGCTTCTCCTACTACTACTATTACAAGAACAACCACTACTACTACTACAAGAACAACCTCCACTACTAATACTAGAACAACCACTACTACTACTACTACTACTACTTCTACTACTACTACTTCTACTACTCCTACTACAAGAACAACCACTACTACTAATACTAATACTACTATTACAAGGACAACCACTACGATTACTACAACTAGAACCACTACAACTACTACAAGAACAACCACTACTACTACTACTACTACTACTACAAGTAGAACCACCACTACTACTGAAACAACAACCACTACTACTACTACAAGAACAACCACTACTTCTCCTACTACTACTACTACTACTACAAGAACAACCACTAATACTACTACTACTAAAAGAACAACCACTACTACTACTACAAGAACAACCACTACTACTACTAGTACTACTACTACTACTACTACTACAAGAACAACCACTACTACTACTACAAGTACAACCACGACTACTACTACTACTACAAGAACAACCACTACTACTACTACTACTACAAGTAGAACCACTACTACTACTAAAACAACAACCACTACTACTACTACAAGAACAACCACTACTACTACTACAAGTATTACAAGAAAAACCACTACTACAAGAACAACCACTACTACTTCTACAAGAACAACCACTACAACTACCATTACTACAACTACAAGAACAACCACTACTACTACTACTACTACTACTACTACTACTACTACTACTACTACTACAAGAACAACCACTACTACTCCTACAAGTACAACCACGACTACTACTACTACTACTACAAGAACAACCACTACTACTACTACTACTACTACAAGTAGAACCACTACTACTACTAAAACAACAACCACTACTACTACTACAAGAACAACCACTACTACTACTACATGTATTACAAGAAAAACCACTACTACTACTACAAGAACAACCACTACTACTTCTACAAGAACAACCACTACAACTACCAGTACTACAACTACAAGAACAACCACTACTACTACAAGAACAACCACCACTACTACTACTGCTACTACAAGAACAACCGCTACTACTACTACTACAAGAACAACCACTACTACTTCTACAAGAACAACCACTACTTCTCCTACTACTACTACTACTACTACTACAAGAACAACCACTACTACTACTACTACTAAAAGAACAACCACTACTACTACTACAAGAACAACCACTACTACTACTAGTACTACTACTACTACTACTACAAGAACAACCACTACTACTTCTAAAAGTACAGCCACAACTACTACTACAAGAATAACCCCTACTACTGCTACAAGAACAACCACTGCTTCTCCTACTACTACTTCTACTACAAGAACAACCACTACTACTAGTAGTATTACAAGAAAAACCACTACTACTACTACAAGAACATCTGCTACTAATGCTATTACAAGTACAACCACTACTACTACCAGAACAACCACTACTACTACTACAAGAGAAACCACTACTACTACTACAGGAACAACCACTACTACTATTACTAGTATTACAACAACAACCAGTACTACCATTACAAGAACAAACACTACTATTTCCAGAAGTAAAACCACTACTACTACTGCTACTACAAGAACAACCAGCACCACTACTACTACTACAAGAACAACCACTACTACTACTACAAGAACAACCACTACAACTACCACTACTACAACTACAAGAACAACCACTACTACTACAAGAACAACCACCACTACAACAACAAATACTACTACTACAAGAGAAACCACTACTACTACTACTACTACTACTACAAGAACAACCACTACTACTACTACAAGAACAACCACTACAACTACCACTACTACAACTACAAGAACAACCACTACTACTACAAGAACAACCGCCACTACTACTACTACTACTACAAGATCAACCACTACTACTACTACTACTACTTCTACAAGTAGAACCACTACTACTACTAAAACAACAACCACTACTACTACTACAAGAACAACCACTACTACTACTACAAGTATTACAAGAAAAACCACTACTACTACTACAAGAACAACCACTACTACTTCTACAAGAACAACCACTACAACTACCACTACTACAACTACAAGAACAACCACTACTACTACAAGAACAACCACCACTGCTACTACTGCTACTACAAGAACAACCGCTACTACTACTACTACTACTACAAGAACAACCACTACTACTTCTACAAGAACAACCACTACTTCTCCTACTACTACTACTACTACTACAAGAACAACCACTAATACTACTACTACTAAAAGAACAACCACTACTACTACTACAAGAACAACCACTACTACTACTAGTACTACTACTACTACTACTACTACTACAAGAACAACCACTACTACTACTACAAGTACAACCACGACTACTACTACTACTACAAGAACAACCACTACTACTACTACTACTACAAGTAGAACCACTACTACTACTAAAACAACAACCACTACTACTACTACAAGAACAACCACTACTACTACTACAAGTACTACAAGAAAAACCACTACTACAAGAACAACCACTACTACTTCTACAAGAACAACCACTACAACTACCATTACTACAACTACAAGAACAACCACTACTACTACTACTACTACTACTACTACTACTACAAGAACAACCACTACTACTCCTACAAGTACAACCACGACTACTACTACTACTACTACAAGAACAACCACTACTACTACTACTACTACTACAAGTAGAACCACTACTACTACTAAAACAACAACCACTACTACTACTACAAGAACAACCACTACTACTACTACAAGTATTACAAGAAAAACCACTACTACTACTACAAGAACAACCACTACTACTTCTACAAGAACAACCACTACAACTACCAGTACTACAACTACAAGAACAACCACTACTACTACAAGAACAACCACCACTACTACTACTGCTACTACAAGAACAACCGCTACTACTACTACTACTACAAGAACAACCACTACTACTTCTACAAGAACAACCACTACTTCTCCTACTACTACTACTACTACTACAAGAACAACCACTACTACTACTACTACTAAAAGAACAACCACTACTACTACTACAAGAACAACCACTACTACTACTAGTACTACTACTACTACTACTACAAGAACAACCACTACTACTTCTAAAAGTACAGCCACAACTACTACTACAAGAATAACCCCTACTACTGCTACAAGAACAACCACTGCTTCTCCTACTACTACTTCTACTACAAGAACAACCACTACTACTAGTAGTATTACAAGAAAAACCACTACTACTACTACAAGAACATCTGCTACTAATGCTATTACAAGTACAACCACTACTACTACCAGAACAACCACTACTACTACTACAAGAGAAACCACTACTACTACTACAGGAACAACCACTACTACTATTACTAGTATTACAACAACAACCAGTACTACCATTACAAGAACAAACACTACTATTTCCAGAAGTAAAACCACTACTACTACTGCTACTACAAGAACAACCAGCACCACTACTACTACTACAAGAACAACCACTACTACTACTACAAGAACAACCACTACAACTACCACTACTACAACTACTAGAACAACCACTACTACTACAAGAACAACCACCACTACAACAACAAATACTACTACTACAAGAGAAACCACTACTACTACTACTACTACTACTACAAGAACAACCACTACTACTACTACTACAAGAACAACCACTACAACTACCACTACTACAACTACAAGAACAACCACTACTACTACAAGAACAACCACCACTACTACTACTTCTACAAGAAAAACCACTACTACTACTACAAGAACAACCGCCACTACTACTACTACTACTACTACAAGATCAACCACTACTACTACTACTACTACTTCTACAAGTAGAACCACCACTACTACTGAAACAACAACCACTACTACTACTACAAGAACAACCACTACTACTACTACAAGTTTTACAAGAAAAACCACTACTACTACTACAAGAACAACCACTACTACTTCTACAAGAACAACCACTACAACTACCACTACTACAACTACAAGAACAACCACTACTACTACAAGAACAACCACCACTACTACTACTGCTACTACAAGAACAACCGCTACTACTACTACTACTACTACAAGAACAACCACTACTACTTCTACAAGAACAACCACTACTTCTCCTACTACTACTAATACTACTACTACAAGAAGAACCACTAATACTACTACTACTAAAAGAACAACCACTACTACTACTACAAGAACAACCACTACTACTACTAGTACTACTACTACTACTACTACTACAAGAACAACCACTACTACTACTACAAGTACAACCACGACTACTACTACTACTACAAGAACAACCACTACTACTACTACTACTACTACAAGTAGAACCACTACTACTACTAAAACAACAACCACTACTACTACTACAAGAACAACCACTACTACTACTACAAGTATTACAAGAAAAACCACTACTACTACTACAAGAACAACCACTACTACTTCTACAAGAACAACCACTACAACTACCATTACTACAACTACAAGAACAACCACTACTACTACAAGAACAACCACCACTACTACTACTGCTACTACAAGAACAACCGCTACTACTACTACTACTGCTACAAGAACAACCACTACTACTTCTACAAGAACAACCACTACTTCTCCTACTACTACTACTACTACTACAAGAACAACCACTACTACTACTACTACTAAAAGAACAACCACTACTACTACTACAAGAACAACCACTACTACTACTAGTACTACTACTACTACTACTACTACTACAAGAACAACCACTACTACTTCTAAAAGTACAGCCACAACTACTACTACAAGAATAACCCCTACTACCGCTATAAGAACAACCACTGCTTCTCCTACTACTCCTTATACTACAAGAACAAACACTACTACTAGTAGTATTACAAGAAAAACCACTACTACTACTACAAGAACAACTGCTACTAATACTATTACAAGTACAACCACTACTACTACCAGAACAACCACTACTACTACTACAAGAGAAACCACTACTGCTACTACAGGAACAACCACTACTACTATTACTAGTATTACAACAACAACCAGTACTACCATTACAAGAACAAACACTACTATTTCCAGAAGTAAAACCACTACTACTACTGTTACTACAAGAACAACCAGCACCACTACTACTACTACAAGAACAACCACTACTACTACTACAAGAACAACCACTACAGCTACCACTACTACAACTACAAGAACAACCAACACTACAACAACAAATACTACTACTACAAGAGAAACCACTTCTACTACTACTACTACTACTACTACAAGAACAACCACTACTACTACTACAAGAACAACCACTACAACTACCACTACTACAACTACAAGAACAACCACTACTACTACAAGAACAACCACCACTACTACTACTTCTACAAGAACAACCACTACTACTACTACAAGAACAACCGCCACTACTACTACTACTACTACTACAAGATCAACCACTACTACTACTACTACTACTTCTACAAGTAGAACCACTACTACTACTAAAACAACAACCACTACTACTACTACAAGAACAACCACTACTACTACTACAAGTATTACAAGAAAAACCACTACCACTACTACAAGAACAACCACTACTACTTCTACAAGAACAACCACTACAACTACCACTACTACAACTACAAGAACAACCACTACTACTACAAGAACAACCACCACTACTACTACTGCTACTACAAGAACAACCGCTACTACTACTACTACTACTACAAGAACAACCACTACTACTTCTACAAGAACAACCACTACTTCTCCTACTACTACTACTACTACTACAAGAACAACTACTACTACTACTACTAAAAGAACAACCACTACTACTACTACAAGAACAACCACTACTACTACTAGTACTACTACTACTACTACTACTACAAGAACAACCACTACTACTTCTAAAAGTACAGCCACAACTACTACTACAAGAATAACCCCTACTACTGCTACAAGAACAACCACTGCTTCTCCTCCTACTACTTCTACTACAAGAACAACCACTACTACTAGTAGTATTACAAGAAAAACCACTACTACTACTACAAGAACAACTGCTACTAATACTATTACAAGTACAACCACTACTACTACCAGAACAACCACTACTACTACTACAAGAGAAACCACTACTACTACTACTACACGAACAACCACTATTACTATTACTAGTATTACAACAACAACCAGTACTACCATTACAAGAACAAACACTACTATTTCCAGAAGTAAAACCACTACTACTACTGCTACTACAAGAACAACCAGCACCACTACTACTACTACAAGAACAACCACTACTACTACTACAAGAACAACCACTACTACTACTACTAGTATTACAACAACAACCAGTACTACCACTACAAGAACAAACACTACTACATCCAGAAGTGAAACCACTACTACTACTACTACAAGAACAACCACCACCACTACTACGACTACTACTACAAGAACAACCACTACTACTACTACAAGAACAACCACCACTACTTCTACTAGTATTACAAGAACAACCCCTACTACTACTACAAGAACAACAGCTACTACTAATAATACTACCACACGTACAACCACTACTACTACAACAACAACAAATACTACTACTACAAGAGAAACCACTACATCTACTACTACTACTACAAGAACAACCACTACTACTACTACAAGAAAAACCACTGCTTCTCCTACTACTACTATTACAAGAACAACCACTACTACTACTACAAGAACAACCTCCACTACTAATACTAGAACAACCACTACTACTACTACTACTACTACTTCTACTACTACTACTTCTACTACTCCTACTACAAGAACAACCACTACTACTAATACTAATACTACTATTACAAGGACAACCACTACGATTACTACAACTAGAACCACTACAACTACTACAAGAACAACCACTACTACTACTACTACTACTACTACAAGTAGAACCACCACTACTACTGAAACAACAACCACTACTACTACTACAAGAACAACCACTACTACTACTACAAGTTTTACAAGAAAAACCACTACTACTACTACAAGAACAACCACTACTACTTCTACAAGAACAACCACTACAACTACCACTACTACAACTACAAGAACAACCACTACTACTACAAGAACAACCACCACTACTACTACTGCTACTACAAGAACAACCGCTACTACTACTACTACTACTACAAGAACAACCACTACTACTTCTACAAGAACAATCACTACTTCTCCTACTACTACTAATACTACTACTACAAGAACAACCACTAATACTACTACTACTAAAAGAACAACCACTACTACTACTACAAGAACAACCACTACTACTACTAGTACTACTACTACTACTACTACTACAAGAACAACCACTACTACTACTACAAGTACAACCACGACTACTACTACTACTACAAGAACAACCACTACTACTACTACTACTACTACAAGTAGAACCACTACTACTACTAAAACAACAACCACTACTACTACTACAAGAACAACCACTACTACTACTACAAGTATTACAAGAAAAACCACTACTACTACTACAAGAACAACCACTACTACTTCTACAAGAACAACCACTACAACTACCATTACTACAACTACAAGAACAACCACTACTACTACAAGAACAACCACCACTACTACTACTGCTACTACAAGAACAACCGCTACTACTACTACTACTGCTACAAGAACAACCACTACTACTTCTACAAGAACAACCACTACTTCTCCTACTACTACTACTACTACTACAAGAACAACCACTACTACTACTACTACTAAAAGAACAACCACTACTACTACTACAAGAACAACCACTACTACTACTAGTACTACTACTACTACTACTACTACTACTACAAGAACAACCACTACTACTTCTAAAAGTACAGCCACAACTACTACTACAAGAATAACCCCTACTACCGCTATAAGAACAACCACTGCTTCTCCTACTACTCCTTATACTACAAGAACAAACACTACTACTAGTAGTATTACAAGAAAAACCACTACTACTACTACAAGAACAACTGCTACTAATACTATTACAAGTACAACCACTACTACTACCAGAACAACCACTACTACTACTACAAGAGAAACCACTACTGCTACTACAGGAACAACCACTACTACTATTACTAGTATTACAACAACAACCAGTACTACCATTACAAGAACAAACACTACTATTTCCAGAAGTAAAACCACTACTACTACTGTTACTACAAGAACAACCAGCACCACTACTACTACTACAAGAACAACCACTACTACTACTACAAGAACAACCACTACAGCTACCACTACTACAACTACAAGAACAACCAACACTACAACAACAAATACTACTACTACAAGAGAAACCACTTCTACTACTACTACTACTACTACTACAAGAACAACCACTACTACTACTACAAGAACAACCACTACAACTACCACTACTACAACTACAAGAACAACCACTACTACTACAAGAACAACCACCACTACTACTACTTCTACAAGAACAACCACTACTACTACTACAAGAACAACCGCCACTACTACTACTACTACTACATCTACAAGTAGAACCACTACTACTACTAAAACAACAACCACTACTACTACTACAAGAACAACCACTACTACTACTACAAGTATTACAAGAAAAACCACTACCACTACTACAAGAACAACCACTACTACTTCTACAAGAACAACCACTACAACTACCACTACTACAACTACAAGAACAACCACTAGTACTACAAGAACAACCACCACTACTACTACTGCTACTACAAGAACAACCGCTACTACTACTACTACTACTACAAGAACAACCACTACTACTTCTACAAGAACAACCACTACTTCTCCTACTACTACTACTACTACTACTACTACTACAAGAACAAACACTAATACTACTACTACTAAAAGAACAACCACTACTACTACTACAAGAACAACCACTACTACTACTAGTACTACTACTACTACTACTACTACAAGAACAACCACTACTACTACTACAAGTACAACCACGACTACTACTACTACTACAAGAACAACCACTACTACTACTACTACTACTACAAGTAGAACCACTACTACTACTAAAACAACAACCACTACTACTACTACAAGAACAACCACTACTACTACTACAAGTATTACAAGAAAAACCACTACTACTACTACAAGAACAACCACTACTACTTCTACAAGAACAACCACTACTACTACTAGTACTACTACTACTAGTACTACTACTACTACAAGAACAACCACTACTACTTCTAAAAGTACAGCCACAACTACTACTACAAGAATAACCCCTACTACTGCTACAAGAACAACCACTGCTTCTCCTACTACTCCTTATACTACAAGAACAAACACTACTACTAGTAGTATTACAAGAAAAACCACTACTACTACTACAAGAACAACTGCTACTAATACTATTACAAGTACAACCACTACTACTACCAGAACAACCACTACTACTACTACAAGAGAAACCACTACTACTACTACAGGAACAACCACTACTACTATTACTAGTATTACAACAACAACCAGTACTACCATTACAAGAACAAACACTACTATTTCCAGAAGTAAAACCACTACTACTACTGTTACTACAAGAACAACCAGCACCACTACTACTACTACAAGAACAACCACTACTACTACTACAAGAACAACCACTACAACTACCACTACTACAACTACAAGAACAACCACCACTACAACAACAAATACTACTACTACAAGAGAAACCACTTCTACTACTACTACTACTACTACAAGAACAACCACTACTACTACTACAAGAACAACCACTACAACTACCACTACTACAACTACAAGAACAACCACTACTACTACAAGAACAACCACCACTACTACTACTTCTACAAGAACAACCACTACTACTACTACAAGAACAACCGCTACTACTACTACTACTACTACAAGATCAACCACTACTACTACTACTACTACTACTACAAGTAGAACCACTACTACTACTAAAACAACAACCACTACTACTACTACAAGAACAACCACTACTACTACTACAAGTACTACAAAAAAAATCACTACTACTACTACAAGAACAACCACTACTACTTCTACAAGAACAACCACTACAACTACCACTACTACAACTACAAGAACAACCACTACTACTACAAGAACAACCACCACTACTACTACTGCTACTACAAGAACAACCGCTACTACTACTACTACTACTACAAGAACAACCACTACTACTTCTACAAGAACAACCACTACTTCTCCTACTACTACTACTACTACTACTACAAGAACAACCACTACTACTACTACTACTAAAAGAACAACCACTACTACTACTACAAGAACAACCACTACTACTACTAGTACTACTACTACTACTACTACTACTACTACTACTACAAGAACAACCACTACTACTTCTAAAAGTACAGCCACAACTACTACTACAAGAATAACCCCTACTACTGCTACAAGAACAACCACTGCTTCTCCTCCTACTACTTCTACTACAAGAACAACCACTACTACTAGTAGTATTACAAGAAAAACCACTACTACTACTACAAGAACAACTGCTACTAATACTATTACAAGTACAACCACTACTACTACCAGAACAACCACTACTACTACTACAAGAGAAACCACTACTACTACTACTACACGAACAACCACTATTACTATTACTAGTATTACAACAACAACCAGTACTACCATTACAAGAACAAACACTACTATTTCCAGAAGTAAAACCACTACTACTACTGCTACTACAAGAACAACCAGCACCACTACTACTACTACAAGAACAACCACTACTACTACTACAAGAACAACCACTACTACTACTACTAGTATTACAACAACAACCAGTACTACCACTACAAGAACAAACACTACTACATCCAGAAGTGAAACCACTACTACTACTACTACAAGAACAACCACCACCACTACTACGACTACTACTACAAGAACAACCACTACTACTACTACAAGAACAACCACCACTACTTCTACTAGTATTACAAGAACAACCCCTACTACTACTACAAGAACAACAGCTACTACTAATAATACTACCACACGTACAACCACTACTACTACAACAACAACAAATACTACTACTACAAGAGAAACCACTACATCTACTACTACTACTACAAGAACAACCACTACTACTACTACAAGAAAAACCACTGCTTCTCCTACTACTACTATTACAAGAACAACCACTACTACTACTACAAGAACAACCTCCACTACTAATACTAGAACAACCACTACTACTACTACTACTACTACTTCTACTACTACTACTTCTACTACTCCTACTACAAGAACAACCACTACTACTAATTCTAATACTACTATTACAAGGACAACCACTACGATTACTACAACTAGAACCACTACAACTACTACAAGAACAACCACTACTACTACTACTACTACTACTACTACAAGTAGAACCACTACTACTACTGAAACAACAACCACTACTACTACTACAAGAACAACCACTACTACTACTACAAGTTTTACAAGAAAAACCACTACTACTACTACAAGAACAACCACTACTACTTCTACAAGAACAACCACTACAACTACCACTACTACAACTACAAGAACAACCACTACTACTACAAGAACAACCACCACTACTACTACTGCTACTACAAGAACAACCGCTACTACTACTACTACTACTACAAGAACAACCACTACTACTTCTACAAGAACAACCACTACTTCTCCTACTACTACTAATACTACTACTACAAGAACAACCACTAATACTACTACTACTAAAAGAACAACCACTACTACTACTACAAGAACAACCACTACTACTACTAGTACTACTACTACTACTACTACAAGAACAACCACTACTACTACTACAAGTACAACCACGACTACTACTACTACTACAAGAACAACCACTACTACTACTACTACTACTACAAGTAGAACCACTACTACTACTAAAACAACAACCACTACTACTACTACAAGAACAACCACTACTACTACTACAAGTATTACAAGAAAAACCACTACTACTACTACAAGAACAACCACTACTACTTCTACAAGAACAACCACTACAACTACCATTACTACAACTACAAGAACAACCACTACTACTACAAGAACAACCACCACTACTACTACTGCTACTACAAGAACAACCGCTACTACTACTACTACTGCTACAAGAACAACCACTACTACTTCTACAAGAACAACCACTACTTCTCCTACTACTACTACTACTACTACAAGAACAACCACTACTACTACTACTACTAAAAGAACAACCACTACTACTACTACAAGAACAACCACTACTACTACTAGTACTACTACTACTACTACTACTACTACAAGAACAACCACTACTACTTCTAAAAGTACAGCCACAACTACTACTACAAGAATAACCCCTACTACCGCTATAAGAACAACCACTGCTTCTCCTACTACTCCTTATACTACAAGAACAAACACTACTACTAGTAGTATTACAAGAAAAACCACTACTACTACTACAAGAACAACTGCTACTAATACTATTACAAGTACAACCACTACTACTACCAGAACAACCACTACTACTACTACAAGAGAAACCACTACTGCTACTACAGGAACAACCACTACTACTATTACTAGTATTACAACAACAACCAGTACTACCATTACAAGAACAAACACTACTATTTCCAGAAGTAAAACCACTACTACTACTGTTACTACAAGAACAACCAGCACCACTACTACTACTACAAGAACAACCACTACTACTACTACAAGAACAACCACTACAGCTACCACTACTACAACTACAAGAACAACCAACACTACAACAACAAATACTACTACTACAAGAGAAACCACTTCTACTACTACTACTACTACTACTACTACAAGAACAACCACTACTACTACTACAAGAACAACCACTACAACTACCACTACTACAACTACAAGAACAACCACTACTACTACAAGATCAACCACCACTACTACTACTTCTACAAGAACAACCACTACTACTACTACAAGAACAACCGCCACTACTACTACTACTACTACAAGATCAACCACTACTACTACTACTACTACATCTACAAGTAGAACCACTACTACTACTAAAACAACAACCACTACTACTACTACAAGAACAACCACTACTACTACTACAAGTATTACAAGAAAAACCACTACCACTACTACAAGAACAACCACTACTACTTCTACAAGAACAACCACTACAACTACCACTACTACAACTACAAGAACAACCACTACTACTACAAGAACAACCACCACTACTACTACTGCTACTACAAGAACAACCGCTACTACTACTACTACTACTACAAGAACAACCACTACTACTTCTACAAGAACAACCACTACTTCTCCTACTACTACTACTACTACTACTACTACAAGAACAAACACTAATACTACTACTACTAAAAGAACAACCACTACTACTACTACAAGAACAACCACTACTACTACTAGTACTACTACTACTACTACTACTACAAGAACAACCACTACTACTACTACAAGTACAACCACGACTACTACTACTACTACAAGAACAACCACTACTACTACTACTACTACTACAAGTAGAACCACTACTACTACTAAAACAACAACCACTACTACTACTACAAGAACAACCACTACTACTACTACAAGTATTACAAGAAAAACCACTACTACTACTACAAGAACAACCACTACTACTTCTACAAGAACAACCACTACTACTACTAGTACTACTACTACTAGTACTACTACTACTACAAGAACAACCACTACTACTTCTAAAAGTACAGCCACAACTACTACTTCAAGAATAACCCCTACTACTGCTACAAGAACAACCACTACTACTACTACAAGAACAACCACTACTACTACTACTAGTATTACAACAACAACCAGTACTACCACTACAAGAACAAACACTACTACATCCAGAAGTGAAACCACTACTACTACTACTACTACAAGAACAACCACCACCACTACTACGACTACTACTACAAGAACAACCACTACTACTACTACAAGAACAACCACCACTACTTCTACTAGTATTACAAGAACAACCCCTACTACTACTACAAGAACAACAGCTACTACTAATAATACTACCACACGTACAACCACTACTACTACAACAACAACAAATACTACTACTACAAGAGAAACCACTACATCTACTACTACTACTACTACAAGAACAACCACTACTACTACTACAAGAAAAACCACTGCTTCTCCTACTACTACTATTACAAGAACAACCACTACTACTACTACAAGAACAACCTCCACTACTAATGCTAGAACAACCACTACTACTACTACTACTACTACTTCTACTACTACTACTTCTACTACTCCTACTACAAGAACAACCACTACTACTAATACTAATACTACTATTACAAGGACAACCACTACGATTACTACAACTAGAACCACTACAACTACTACAAGAAAAACCACTACTACTACTACTACTACTACTACTACAAGAACAACCACTAATACTAATACAAGAACAACCACTACTTCTACTACTTCAAGAACAAGCACTACCACTACTACTACAAGAACTACCACTACTACTACTACAAGAACAACCACTGCTTCTCCTACTACTACTACTTCAAGAACTACCACTACTACTACTACAAGATCAACCACTCCATCTCCTACTACTACTACTACAAGAACAACCACTACTACTACTACAAGAACGACCACCACTACTACTACTACTGCAAGAACAACCTTTACTACTACTACAAGAACAACCACAGCTACTACTTAAAGAACAACCACGGCTTCTCCTAATACTACTACTACGAGAATAACCACTATTACTACTACAAGAACAACCACCACTACTACTACTACTACTACAAGAAAAACCTCTACTATTAATACACGGGCAACCACCACTTCTACTACTACTGCTACTACAAGAACAAACACTACTACTAATACAAGAACGACCACTACTACTACTGCTACTACCAGTAGACCCACTACTACTATTACAAGAACAACCACTACTACTACTACTAGTATTACAAGAACAACCACTTCTAATACTACAAGTACAAACACCACTACTACTACAAGAACAACCCCTACTACTACTACAAGAACAACCACTGCTTCTCCTACTACTACTACTACAAGAACAACCACTACTTCTACTACTACAAGAACAACCACCACCACTACTACTAATACTACTACTACTACAAGATCAACCACTACCACTTCGACAAGAACAACCACTACTACTTGTATTAGTATTACAAGAACAACCACTACTACTATTACAAGAACAACCACTACTACTACTACAAGTATTACAAGAAAAGCCACTACTACGACTACAAGAACAACCACTACTACTTCTACATGAACAACCACTACAACTACCACTACTACAACTACCAGAACAACGACTACTACTACAATAACAACCACCACTACTACTACTGCTACTACAAAAACAACTACTACTACTTCTACAAGAAGAACCACTACTTCTACTACTACTACTACTACTACTACTACAAGAACAACCACTACTACTACTACAAGAACAACCACTACTAGTCTACTACTACTACTAATACAAGAACAACCACTACTACTACTACTACTACAAGAACAACAATACTACTAATACAAATACAACCACCACTACTACTACTACTACAACTACAAGAACAACCAACTACTACTACTACAAGAACAACCACTGATTCTCCTACTACTACTATTACAAGAACAACCTCTACTACTACTACAAGATCAAAAACCACTACTACTACCACTACTACTACTACTACTACGACTACTACATGAACAACCAATACTACTACTACTACTACTACAAGAACAACCACTACTACTACTGCTACTACTACTACAAGAACAAACACTACTACTAATACTAGAACAACCACTACTACTACTACTACTACTACTGCTACAAGAACAACCACTAATACTAATACAAGAACAACCACTACTACTAATACTAATACTACTATTACAAGGACAACCACTACTACTACTACTACTACTACTACAAGAACAACCACTAATACTAATACAAGAACAACCACTACTATTAGTAGTACTACTACTACTACTACTACTACTACTACTACAAGAACAACCACTACTACTTCTAAAAGTACAGCCACAACTACTACTACAAGAATAACCCCTACTACTGCTACAAGAACAACCACTGCTTCTCCTACTACTACTTCTACTACAAGAACAACCACTACTACTAGTAGTATTACAAGAAAAACCACTACTACTACTACAAGAACATCTGCTACTAATGCTATTACAAGTACAACCACTACTACTACCAGAACAACCACTACTACTACTACAAGAGAAACCACTACTACCACTACAGGAACAACCACTACTACTATTACTAGTATTACAACAACAACCAGTATTACCATTACAAGAACAAACACTACTATTTCCAGAAGTAAAACCACTACTACTACTGCTACTACAAGAACAACCAGCACCACTACTACTACTACAAGAACAACCACTACAACTACCACTACTACAACTACAAGAACAACCACTACTACTACAAGAACAACCACCACTACAACAACAAATACTACTACTACAAGAGAAACCACTACTACTACTACTACTACTACTACAAGAACAACCACTACTACTACTACTACAAGAACAACCACTACAACTACCACTACTACAACTACAAGAACAACCACTACTACTACAAGAACAACCACCACTACTACTACTTCTACAAGAACAACCACTACTACTACTACAAGAACAACCGCCACTACTACTACTACTACTACAAGATCAACCACTACTACTACTACTACTACTTCTACAAGTAGAACCACTACTACTACTAAAACAACAACCACTACTACTACTACAAGAACAACCACTACTACTACTACAAGTATTACAAGAAAAACCACTACTACTACTACAAGAACAACCACTACTACTTCTACAAGAACAACCACTACAACTACCACTACTACAACTACAAGAACAACCACTACTACTACAAGAACAACCACCACTGCTACTACTGCTACTACAAGAACAACCGCTACTACTACTACTACTACTACAAGAACAACCACTACTACTTCTACAAGAACAACCACTACTTCTCCTACTACTACTACTACTACTACAAGAACAACCACTAATACTACTACTACTAAAAGAACAACCACTACTACTACTACAAGAACAACCACTACTACTACTAGTACTACTACTACTACTACTACTACTACTACAAGAACAACCACTACTACTACTACAAGAACAACCACGACTACTACTACTACTACAAGAACAACCACTACTACTACTACTACTACTACAAGTAGAACCACTACAACTACTAAAACAACAACCACTACTACTACTACAAGAACAACCACTACTACTACTACAAGTATTACAAGAAAAACCACTACTACTACTACAAGAACAACCACTACTACTTCTACAAGAACAACCACTACAACTACCATTACTACAACTACAAGAACAACCACTACTACTACAAGAACAACCAACACTACTACTACTGCTACTACAAGAACAACCGCTACTACTACTACTACTACTACAAGAACAACCACTACTACTTCTACAAGAACAACCACTACTTCTCCTACTACTACTACTACTACTACTACAAGAACAACCACTACTACTACTACTACTACAAGAACAACCACTACTACTACTACAAGAACAACCACTACTACTACTAGTACTACTACTACTACTACTACTACTACTACAAGAACAACCACTACTACTTCTAAAAGTACAGCCACAACTACTACTACAAGAATAACCCCTACTACTGCTACAAGAACAACCACTGCTTCTCCTACTACTCCTTATACTACAAGAACAAACACTACTACTAGTAGTATTACAAGAAAAACCACTACTACTACTACAAGAACAACTGCTACTAATACTATTACAAGTACAACCACTACTACTACCAGAACAACCACTACTACTACTACAAGAGAAAGCACTACTACTACTACAGGAACAACCACTACTACTATTACTAGTATTACAACAACAACCAGTACTACCATTACAAGAACAAACACTACTATTTCCAGAAGTAAAACCACTACTACTACTGTTACTACAAGAACAACCAGCACCACTACTACTACTACAAGAACAACCACTACTACTACTACAAGAACAACCACTACAACTACCACTACTACAACTACAAGAACAACCACCACTACAACAACAAATACTACTACTACAAGAGAAACCACTTCTACTACTACTACTACTACTACAAGAACAACCACTACTACTACTACAAGAACAACCACTACAACTACCACTACTACAACTACAAGAACAACCACTACTACTACAAGAACAACCACCACTACTACTACTTCTACAAGAACAACCACTACTACTACTACAAGAACAACCGCTACTACTACTACTACTACTACAAGATCAACCACTACTACTACTACTACTACTACTACAAGTAGAACCACTACTACTACTAAAACAACAACCACTACTACTACTACAAGAACAACCACTACTACTACTACAAGTACTACAAAAAAAATCACTACTACTACTACAAGAACAACCACTACTACTTCTACAAGAACAACCACTACAACTACCACTACTACAACTACAAGAACAACCACTACTACTACAAGAACAACCACCACTACTACTACTGCTACTACAAGAACAACCGCTACTACTACTACTACTACTACAAGAACAACCACTAC
The DNA here is from genome assembly GCF_030867095.1 of Alligator mississippiensis. Classification (NCBI taxonomy): domain Eukaryota; kingdom Metazoa; phylum Chordata; order Crocodylia; family Alligatoridae; genus Alligator; species Alligator mississippiensis. Next base: position 33,839,958 of record NC_081832.1, read on the forward strand.
TACTTCTACAAGAACAACCACTACTTCTCCTACTACTACTACTACTACTACAAGAACAACCACTACTACTACTACTACTAAAAGAACAACCACTACTACTACTACAAGAACAACCACTACTACTACTAGTACTACTACTACTACTACTACTACTACTACTACAAGAACAACCACTACTACTTCTAAAAGTACAGCCACAACTACTACTACAAGAATAACCCCTACTACTGCTACAAGAACAACCACTGCTTCTCCTCCTACTACTTCTACTACAAGAACAACCACTACTACTAGTAGTATTACAAGAAAAACCACTACTACTACTACAAGAACAACTGCTACTAATACTATTACAAGTACAACCACTACTACTACCAGAACAACCACTACTACTACTACAAGAGAAACCACTACTACTACTACTACACGAACAACCACTATTACTATTACTAGTATTACAACAACAACCAGTACTACCATTACAAGAACAAAAACTACTATTTCCAGAAGTAAAACCACTACTACTACTGCTACTACAAGAACAACCAGCACCACTACTACTACTACAAGAACAACCACTACTACTACTACAAGAACAACCACTACTACTACTACTAGTATTACAACAACAACCAGTACTACCACTACAAGAACAAACACTACTACATCCAGAAGTGAAACCACTACTACTACTACTACAAGAACAACCACCACCACTACTACGACTACTACTACAAGAACAACCACTACTACTACTACAAGAACAACCACCACTACTTCTACTAGTATTACAAGAACAACCCCTACTACTACTACAAGAACAACAGCTACTACTAATAATACTACCACACGTACAACCACTACTACTACAACAACAACAAATACTACTACTACAAGAGAAACCACTACATCTACTACTACTACTACAAGAACAACCACTACTACTACTACAAGAAAAACCACTGCTTCTCCTACTACTACTATTACAAGAACAACCACTACTACTACTACAAGAACAACCTCCACTACTAATACTAGAACAACCACTACTACTACTACTACTACTACTTCTACTACTACTACTTCTACTACTCCTACTACAAGAACAACCACTACTACTAATTCTAATACTACTATTACAAGGACAACCACTACGATTACTACAACTAGAACCACTACAACTACTACAAGAACAACCACTACTACTACTACTACTACTACTACAAGTAGAACCACTACTACTACTGAAACAACAACCACTACTACTACTACAAGAACAACCACTACTACTACTACAAGTTTTACAAGAAAAACCACTACTACTACTACAAGAACAACCACTACTACTTCTACAAGAACAACCACTACAACTACCACTACTACAACTACAAGAACAACCACTACTACTACAAGAACAACCACCACTACTACTACTGCTACTACAAGAACAACCGCTACTACTACTACTACTACTACAAGAACAACCACTACTACTTCTACAAGAACAACCACTACTTCTCCTACTACTACTAATACTACTACTACAAGAACAACCACTAATACTACTACTACTAAAAGAACAACCACTACTACTACTACAAGAACAACCACTACTACTACTAGTACTACTACTACTACTACTACAAGAACAACCACTACTACTACTACAAGTACAACCACGACTACTACTACTACTACAAGAACAACCACTACTACTACTACTACTACAAGTAGAACCACTACTACTACTAAAACAACAACCACTACTACTACTACAAGAACAACCACTACTACTACTACAAGTATTACAAGAAAAACCACTACTACTACTACAAGAACAACCACTACTACTTCTACAAGAACAACCACTACAACTACCATTACTACAACTACAAGAACAACCACTACTACTACAAGAACAACCACCACTACTACTACTGCTACTACAAGAACAACCGCTACTACTACTACTACTGCTACAAGAACAACCACTACTACTTCTACAAGAACAACCACTACTTCTCCTACTACTACTACTACTACTACAAGAACAACCACTACTACTACTACTACTAAAAGAACAACCACTACTACTACTACAAGAACAACCACTACTACTACTAGTACTACTACTACTACTACTACTACTACAAGAACAACCACTACTACTTCTAAAAGTACAGCCACAACTACTACTACAAGAATAACCCCTACTACCGCTATAAGAACAACCACTGCTTCTCCTACTACTCCTTATACTACAAGAACAAACACTACTACTAGTAGTATTACAAGAAAAACCACTACTACTACTACAAGAACAACTGCTACTAATACTATTACAAGTACAACCACTACTACTACCAGAACAACCACTACTACTACTACAAGAGAAACCACTACTGCTACTACAGGAACAACCACTACTACTATTACTAGTATTACAACAACAACCAGTACTACCATTACAAGAACAAACACTACTATTTCCAGAAGTAAAACCACTACTACTACTGTTACTACAAGAACAACCAGCACCACTACTACTACTACAAGAACAACCACTACTACTACTACAAGAACAACCACTACAGCTACCACTACTACAACTACAAGAACAACCAACACTACAACAACAAATACTACTACTACAAGAGAAACCACTTCTACTACTACTACTACTACTACAAGAACAACCACTACTACTACTACAAGAACAACCACTACAACTACCACTACTACAACTACAAGAACAACCACTACTACTACAAGAACAACCACCACTACTACTACTTCTACAAGAACAACCACTACTACTACTACAAGAACAACCGCCACTACTACTACTACTACTACTACAAGATCAACCACTACTACTACTACTACTACATCTACAAGTAGAACCACTACTACTACTAAAACAACAACCACTACTACTACTACAAGAACAACCACTACTACTACTACAAGTATTACAAGAAAAACCACTACCACTACTACAAGAACAACCACTACTACTTCTACAAGAACAACCACTACAACTACCACTACTACAACTACAAGAACAACCACTACTACTACAAGAACAACCACCACTACTACTACTGCTACTACAAGAACAACCGCTACTACTACTACTACTACTACTACAAGAACAACCACTACTACTTCTACAAGAACAACCACTACTTCTCCTACTACTACTACTACTACTACTACAAGAACAACCACTAATACTACTACTACTAAAAGAACAACCACTACTACTACTACAAGAACAACCACTACTACTACTAGTACTACTACTACTACTACTACAAGAACAACCACTACTACTACTACAAGTACAACCACGACTACTACTACTACTACAAGAACAACCACTACTACTACTACTACTACTACAAGTAGAACCACTACTACTACTAAAACAACAACCACTACTACTACTACAAGAACAACCACTACTACTACTACAAGTATTACAAGAAAAACCACTACTACTACTACAAGAACAACCACTACTACTTCTACAAGAACAACCACTACAACTACCAGTACTACAACTACAAGAACAACCACTACTACTACAAGAACAACCACCACTACTACTACTGCTACTACAAGAACAACCGCTACTACTACTACTACTACAAGAACAACCACTACTACTTCTACAAGAAGAACCACTACTTCTCCTACTACTACTACTACTACTACTACAAGAACAACCACTACTACTACTACTACTAAAAGAACAACCACTACTACTACTACAAGAACAACCACTACTACTACTAGTACTACTAGTACTACTACTACTACTACTACAAGAACAACCACTACTACTTCTAAAAGTACAGCCACAACTACTACTACAAGAATAACCCCTACTACTGCTACAAGAACAACCACTGCTTCTCCTACTACTCCTTATACTACAAGAACAAACACTACTACTAGTAGTATTACAAGAAAAACCACTACTACTACTACAAGAACAACTGCTACTAATACTATTACAAGTACAACCACTACTACTACCAGAACAACCACTACTACTACTACAAGAGAAAGCACTACTACTACTACAGGAACAACCACTACTACTATTACTAGTATTACAACAACAACCAGTACTACCATTACAAGAACAAACACTACTATTTCCAGAAGTAAAACCACTACTACTACTGTTACTACAAGAACAACCAGCACCACTACTACTACTACAAGAACAACCACTACTACTACTACAAGAACAACCACTACAACTACCACTACTACAACTACAAGAACAACCACCACTACAACAACAAATACTACTACTACAAGAGAAACCACTTCTACTACTACTACTACTACTACAAGAACAACCACTACTACTACTACAAGAACAACCACTACAACTACCACTACTACAACTACAAGAACAACCACTACTACTACAAGAACAACCACCACTACTACTACTTCTACAAGAACAACCACTACTACTACTACAAGAACAACCGCTACTACTACTACTACTACTACAAGATCAACCACTACTACTACTACTACTACTACTACAAGTAGAACCACTACTACTACTAAAACAACAACCACTACTACTACTACAAGAACAACCACTACTACTACTACAAGTACTACAAAAAAAATCACTACTACTACTACAAGAACAACCACTACTACTTCTACAAGAACAACCACTACAACTACCACTACTACAACTACAAGAACAACCACTACTACTACAAGAACAACCACCACTACTACTACTGCTACTACAAGAACAACCGCTACTACTACTACTACTACTACAAGAACAACCACTACTACTTCTACAAGAACAACCACTACTTCTCCTACTACTACTACTACTACTACAAGAACAACCACTACTACTACTACTACTAAAAGAACAACCACTACTACTACTACAAGAACAACCACTACTACTACTAGTACTACTACTACTACTACTACTACTACTACTACAAGAACAACCACTACTACTTCTAAAAGTACAGCCACAACTACTACTACAAGAATAACCCCTACTACTGCTACAAGAACAACCACTGCTTCTCCTCCTACTACTTCTACTACAAGAACAACCACTACTACTAGTAGTATTACAAGAAAAACCACTACTACTACTACAAGAACAACTGCTACTAATACTATTACAAGTACAACCACTACTACTACCAGAACAACCACTACTACTACTACAAGAGAAACCACTACTACTACTACTACACGAACAACCACTATTACTATTACTAGTATTACAACAACAACCAGTACTACCATTACAAGAACAAACACTACTATTTCCAGAAGTAAAAACACTACTACTACTGCTACTACAAGAACAACCAGCACCACTACTACTACTACAAGAACAACCACTACTACTACTACAAGAACAACCACTACTACTACTACTAGTATTACAACAACAACCAGTACTACCACTACAAGAACAAACACTACTACATCCAGAAGTGAAACCACTACTACTACTACTACAAGAACAACCACCACCACTACTACGACTACTACTACAAGAACAACCACTACTACTACTACAAGAACAACCACCACTACTTCTACTAGTATTACAAGAACAACCCCTACTACTACTACAAGAACAACAGCTACTACTAATAATACTACCACACGTACAACCACTACTACTACAACAACAACAAATACTACTACTACAAGAGAAACCACTACATCTACTACTACTACTACAAGAACAACCACTACTACTACTACAAGAAAAACCACTGCTTCTCCTACTACTACTATTACAAGAACAACCACTACTACTACTACAAGAACAACCTCCACTACTAATACTAGAACAACCACTACTACTACTACTACTACTACTTCTACTACTACTACTTCTACTACTCCTACTACAAGAACAACCACTACTACTAATTCTAATACTACTATTACAAGGACAACCACTACGATTACTACAACTAGAACCACTACAACTACTACAAGAACAACCACTACTACTACCACTACTACAACTACAAGAACAACCACTACTACTACAAGAACAACCACCACTACTACTACTTCTACAAGAACAACCACTACTACTACTACAAGAACAACCGCCACTACTACTACTACTACTACTACAAGATCAACCACTACTACTACTACTACTACATCTACAAGTAGAACCACTACTACTACTAAAACAACAACCACTACTACTACTACAAGAACAACCACTACTACTACTACAAGTATTACAAGAAAAAACACTACCACTACTACAAGAACAACCACTACTACTTCTACAAGAACAACCACTACAACTACCACTACTACAACTACAAGAACAACCACTACTACTACAAGAACAACCACCACTACTACTACTGCTACTACAAGAACAACCGCTACTACTACTACTACTACTAATACAAGAACAACCACTACTACTTCTACAAGAACAACCACTACTTCTCCTACTACTACTACTACTACTACTACAAGAACAACCACTAATACTACTACTACTAAAAGAACAACCACTACTACTACTACAAGAACAACCACTACTACTACTAGTACTACTACTACTACTACTACAAGAACAACCACTACTACTACTACAAGTACAACCACGACTACTACTACTACTACAAGAACAACCACTACTACTACTACTACTACTACAAGTAGAACCACTACTACTACTAAAACAACAACCACTACTACTACTACAAGAACAACCACTACTACTACTACAAGTATTACAAGAAAAACCACTACTACTACTACAAGAACAACCACTACTACTTCTACAAGAACAACCACTACAACTACCAGTACTACAACTACAAGAACAACCACTACTACTACAAGAACAACCACCACTACTACTACTGCTACTACAAGAACAACCGCTACTACTACTACTACTACAAGAACAACCACTACTACTTCTACAAGAAGAACCACTACTTCTCCTACTACTACTACTACTACTACTACAAGAACAACCACTACTACTACTACTACTAAAAGAACAACCACTACTACTACTACAAGAACAACCACTACTACTACTAGTACTACTACTACTACTACTACTACTACTACAAGAACAACCACTACTACTTCTAAAAGTACAGCCACAACTACTACTACAAGAATAACCCCTACTACTGCTACAAGAACAACCACTGCTTCTCCTACTACTCCTTATACTACAAGAACAAACACTACTACTAGTAGTATTACAAGAAAAACCACTACTACTACTACAAGAACAACTGCTACTAATACTATTACAAGTACAACCACTACTACTACCAGAACAACCACTACTACTACTACAAGAGAAAGCACTACTACTACTACAGGAACAACCACTACTACTATTACTAGTATTACAACAACAACCAGTACTACCATTACAAGAACAAACACTACTATTTCCAGAAGTAAAACCACTACTACTACTGTTACTACAAGAACAACCAGCACCACTACTACTACTACAAGAACAACCACTACTACTACTACAAGAACAACCACTACAACTACCACTACTACAACTACAAGAACAACCACCACTACAACAACAAATACTACTACTACAAGAGAAACCACTTCTACTACTACTACTACTACTACAAGAACAACCACTACTACTACTACAAGAACAACCACTACAACTACCACTACTACAACTACAAGAACAACCACTACTACTACAAGAACAACCACCACTACTACTACTTCTACAAGAACAACCACTACTACTACTACAAGAACAACCGCTACTACTACTACTACTACTACAAGATCAACCACTACTACTACTACTACTACTACTACAAGTAGAACCACTACTACTACTAAAACAACAACCACTACTACTACTACAAGAACAACCACTACTACTACTACAAGTACTACAAAAAAAATCACTACTACTACTACAAGAACAACCACTACTACTTCTACAAGAACAACCACTACAACTACCACTACTACAACTACAAGAACAACCACTACTACTACAAGAACAACCACCACTACTACTACTGCTACTACAAGAACAACCGCTACTACTACTACTACTACTACAAGAACAACCACTACTACTTCTACAAGAACAACCACTACTTCTCCTACTACTACTACTACTACTACAAGAACAACCACTACTACTACTACTACTAAAAGAACAACCACTACTACTACTACAAGAACAACCACTACTACTACTAGTACTACTACTACTACTACTACTACTACTACTACAAGAACAACCACTACTACTTCTAAAAGTACAGCCACAACTACTACTACAAGAATAACCCCTACTACTGCTACAAGAACAACCACTGCTTCTCCTCCTACTACTTCTACTACAAGAACAACCACTACTACTAGTAGTATTACAAGAAAAACCACTACTACTACTACAAGAACAACTGCTACTAATACTATTACAAGTACAACCACTACTACTACCAGAACAACCACTACTACTACTACAAGAGAAACCACTACTACTACTACTACACGAACAACCACTATTACTATTACTAGTATTACAACAACAACCAGTACTACCATTACAAGAACAAACACTACTATTTCCAGAAGTAAAACCACTACTACTACTGCTACTACAAGAACAACCAGCACCACTACTACTACTACAAGAACAACCACTACTACTACTACAAGAACAACCACTACTACTACTACTAGTATTACAACAACAACCAGTACTACCACTACAAGAACAAACACTACTACATCCAGAAGTGAAACCACTACTACTACTACTACAAGAACAACCACCACCACTACTACGACTACTACTACAAGAACAACCACTACTACTACTACAAGAACAACCACCACTACTTCTACTAGTATTACAAGAACAACCCCTACTACTACTACAAGAACAACAGCTACTACTAATAATACTACCACACGTACAACCACTACTACTACAACAACAACAAATACTACTACTACAAGAGAAACCACTACATCTACTACTACTACTACAAGAACAACCACTACTACTACTACAAGAAAAACCACTGCTTCTCCTACTACTACTATTACAAGAACAACCACTACTACTACTACAAGAACAACCTCCACTACTAATACTAGAACAACCACTACTACTACTACTACTACTACTTCTACTACTACTACTTCTACTACTCCTACTACAAGAACAACCACTACTACTAATTCTAATACTACTATTACAAGGACAACCACTACGATTACTACAACTAGAACCACTACAACTACTACAAGAACAACCACTACTACTACTACTACTACTACTACAAGTAGAACCACTACTACTACTGAAACAACAACCACTACTACTACTACAAGAACAACCACTACTACTACTACAAGTTTTACAAGAAAAACCACTACTACTACTACAAGAACAACCACTACTACTTCTACAAGAACAACCACTACAACTACCACTACTACAACTACAAGAACAACCACTACTACTACAAGAACAACCACCACTACTACTACTGCTACTACAAGAACAACCGCTACTACTACTACTACTACTACAAGAACAACCACTACTACTTCTACAAGAACAACCACTACTTCTCCTACTACTACTAATACTACTACTACAAGAACAACCACTAATACTACTACTACTAAAAGAACAACCACTACTACTACTACAAGAACAACCACTACTACTACTAGTACTACTACTACTACTACTACTACAAGAACAACCACTACTACTACTACAAGTACAACCACGACTACTACTACTACTACAAGAACAACCACTACTACTACTACTACTACTACAAGTAGAACCACTACTACTACTAAAACAACAACCACTACTACTACTACAAGAACAACCACTACTACTACTACAAGTATTACAAGAAAAACCACTACTACTACTACAAGAACAACCACTACTACTTCTACAAGAACAACCACTACAACTACCATTACTACAACTACAAGAACAACCACTACTACTACAAGAACAACCACCACTACTACTACTGCTACTACAAGAACAACCGCTACTACTACTACTACTGCTACAAGAACAACCACTACTACTTCTACAAGAACAACCACTACTTCTCCTACTACTACTACTACTACTACAAGAACAACCACTACTACTACTACTACTAAAAGAACAACCACTACTACTACTACAAGAACAACCACTACTACTACTAGTACTACTACTACTACTACTACTACTACAAGAACAACCACTACTACTTCTAAAAGTACAGCCACAACTACTACTACAAGAATAACCCCTACTACCGCTATAAGAACAACCACTGCTTCTCCTACTACTCCTTATACTACAAGAACAAACACTACTACTAGTAGTATTACAAGAAAAACCACTACTACTACTACAAGAACAACTGCTACTAATACTATTACAAGTACAACCACTACTACTACCAGAACAACCACTACTACTACTACAAGAGAAACCACTACTGCTACTACAGGAACAACCACTACTACTATTACTAGTATTACAACAACAACCAGTACTACCATTACAAGAACAAACACTACTATTTCCAGAAGTAAAACCACTACTACTACTGTTACTACAAGAACAACCAGCACCACTACTACTACTACAAGAACAACCACTACTACTACTACAAGAACAACCACTACAGCTACCACTACTACAACTACAAGAACAACCAACACTACAACAACAAATACTACTACTACAAGAGAAACCACTTCTACTACTACTACTACTACTACAAGAACAACCACTACTACTACTACAAGAACAACCACTACAACTACCACTACTACAACTACAAGAACAACCACTACTACTACAAGAACAACCACCACTACTACTACTTCTACAAGAACAACCACTACTACTACTACAAGAACAACCGCCACTACTACTACTACTACTACTACAAGATCAACCACTACTACTACTACTACTACATCTACAAGTAGAACCACTACTACTACTAAAACAACAACCACTACTACTACTACAAGAACAACCACTACTACTACTACAAGTATTACAAGAAAAACCACTACCACTACTACAAGAACAACCACTACTACTTCTACAAGAACAACCACTACAACTACCACTACTACAACTACAAGAACAACCACTACTACTACAAGAACAACCACCACTACTACTACTGCTACTACAAGAACAACCGCTACTACTACTACTACTACTACTACAAGAACAACCACTACTACTTCTACAAGAACAACCACTACTTCTCCTACTACTACTACTACTACTACTACAAGAACAACCACTAATACTACTACTACTAAAAGAACAACCACTACTACTACTACAAGAACAACCACTACTACTACTAGTACTACTACTACTACTACTACAAGAACAACCACTACTACTACTACAAGTACAACCACGACTACTACTACTACTACAAGAACAACCACTACTACTACTACTACTACTACAAGTAGAACCACTACTACTACTAAAACAACAACCACTACTACTACTACAAGAACAACCACTACTACTACTACAAGTATTACAAGAAAAACCACTACTACTACTACAAGAACAACCACTACTACTTCTACAAGAACAACCACTACAACTACCAGTACTACAACTACAAGAACAACCACTACTACTACAAGAACAACCACCACTACTACTACTGCTACTACAAGAACAACCGCTACTACTACTACTACTACAAGAACAACCACTACTACTTCTACAAGAAGAACCACTACTTCTCCTACTACTACTACTACTACTACTACAAGAACAACCACTACTACTACTACTACTAAAAGAACAACCACTACTACTACTACAAGAACAACCACTACTACTACTAGTACTACTACTACTACTACTACAAGAACAACCACTACTACTTCTAAAAGTACAGCCACAACTACTACTACAAGAATAACCCCTACTACTGCTACAAGAACAACCACTGCTTCTCCTACTACTACTTCTACTACAAGAACAACCACTACTACTAGTAGTATTACAAGAAAAACCACTACTACTACTACAAGAACATCTGCTGCTAATGCTATTACAAGTACAACCACTACTACTACCAGAACAACCACTACTACTACTACAAGAGAAACCACTACTACTACTACAGGAACAACCACTACTACTATTACTAGTATTACAACAACAACCAGTACTACCATTACAAGAACAAACACTACTATTTCCAGAAGTAAAACCACTACTACTACTGCTACTACAAGAACAACCAGCACCACTACTACTACTACAAGAACAACCACTACTACTACTACAAGAACAACCACTACAACTACCACTACTACAACTACAAGAACAACCACTACTACTACAAGAACAACCACCACTACAACAACAAATACTACTACTACAAGAGAAACCACTACTACTACTACTACTACTACTACAAGAACAACCACTACTACTACTACTACTACAAGAACAACCACTACAACTACCACTACTACAACTACAAGAACAACCACTACTACTACAAGAACAACCGCCACTACTACTACTACTACTACAAGATCAACCACTACTACTACTACTACTACTTCTACAAGTAGAACCACTACTACTACTAAAACAACAACCACTACTACTACTACAAGAACAACCACTACTACTACTACAAGTATTACAAGAAAAACCACTACTACTACTACAAGAACAACCACTACTACTTCTACAAGAACAACCACTACAACTACCACTACTACAACTACAAGAACAACCACTACTACTACAAGAACAACCACCACTGCTACTACTGCTACTACAAGAACAACCGCTACTACTACTACTACTACTACAAGAACAACCACTACTACTTCTACAAGAACAACCACTACTTCTCCTACTACTACTACTACAAGAACAACCACTAATACTACTACTACTAAAAGAACAACCACTACTACTACTACAAGAACAACCACTACTACTACTAGTACTACTACTACTACTACTACTACAAGAACAACCACTACTACTACTACAAGTACAACCACGACTACTACTACTACTACAAGAACAACCACTACTACTACTACTACTACAAGTAGAACCACTACTACTACTAAAACAACAACCACTACTACTACTACAAGAACAACCACTACTACTACTACAAGTACTACAAGAAAAACCACTACTACAAGAACAACCACTACTACTTCTACAAGAACAACCACTACAACTACCATTACTACAACTACAAGAACAACCACTACTACTACTACTACTACTACTACTACTACTACAAGAACAACCACTACTACTCCTACAAGTACAACCACGACTACTACTACTACTACTACAAGAACAACCACTACTACTACTACTACTACAAGTAGAACCACTACTACTACTAAAACAACAACCACTACTACTACTACAAGAACAACCACTACTACTACTACAAGTATTACAAGAAAAACCACTACTACTACTACAAGAACAACCACTACTACTTCTACAAGAACAACCACTCCAACTACCAGTACTACAACTACAAGAACAACCACTACTACTACAAGAACAACCACCACTACTACTACTGCTACTACAAGAACAACCGCTACTACTACTACTACTACAAGAACAACCACTACTACTTCTACAAGAACAACCACTACTTCTCCTACTACTACTACTACTACTACAAGAACAACCACTACTACTACTACTACTAAAAGAACAACCACTACTACTACTACAAGAACAACCACTACTACTACTAGTACTACTACTACTACTACTACAAGAACAACCACTACTACTTCTAAAAGTACAGCCACAACTACTACTACAAGAATAACCCCTACTACTGCTACAAGAACAACCACTGCTTCTCCTACTACTACTTCTACTACAAGAACAACCACTACTACTAGTAGTATTACAAGAAAAACCACTACTACTACTACAAGAACATCTGCTACTAATGCTATTACAAGTACAACCACTACTACTACCAGAACAACCACTACTACTACTACAAGAGAAACCACTACTACTACTACAGGAACAACCACTACTACTATTACTAGTATTACAACAACAACCAGTACTACCATTACAAGAACAAACACTACTATTTCCAGAAGTAAAACCACTACTACTACTGCTACTACAAGAACAACCAGCACCACTACTACTACTACAAGAACAACCACTACTACTACTACAAGAACAACCACTACAACTACCACTACTACAACTACAAGAACAACCACTACTACTACAAGAACAACCACCACTACAACAACAAATACTACTACTACAAGAGAAACCACTACTACTACTACTACTACTACTACTACAAGAACAACCACTACTACTACTACTACAAGAACAACCACTACAACTACCACTACTACAACTACAAGAACAACCACTACTACTACAAGAACAACCACCACTACTACTACTTCTACAAGAACAACCACTACTACTACTACAAGAACAACCGCCACTACTACTACTACTACTACAAGATCAACCACTACTACTACTACTACTACTTCTACAAGTAGAACCACTACTACTACTGAAACAACAACCACTACTACTACTACAAGAACAACCACTACTACTACTACAAGTATTACAAGAAAAACCACTACTACTACTACAAGAACAACCACTACTACTTCTACAAGAACAACCACTACTTCTCCTATTACTACTACTACTACTACAAGAACAACCACTACTACTACTACTACTACAAGAACAACCACTACTACTACTACTACTACTAAAAGAACAACCACTACTACTACTACAAGAACAACCACTACTACTACTAGTACTACTACTACTACTACTACAAGAACAACCACTACTACTTCTAAAAGTACAGCCACAACTACTACTACAAGAATAACCCCTACTACTGCTACAAGAACAACCACTGCTTCTCCTACTACTACTTCTACTACAAGAACAACCACTACTACTAGTAGTATTACAAGAAAAACCACTACTACTACTACAAGAACATCTGCTACTAATGCTATTACAAGTACAACCACTACTACTACCAGAACAACCACTACTACTACTACAAGAGAAACCACTACTACTACTACAGGAACAACCACTACTACTATTACTAGTATTACAACAACAACCAGTACTACCATTACAAGAACAAACACTACTATTTCCAGAAGTAAAACCACTACTACTACTGCTACTACAAGAACAACCAGCACCACTACTACTACTACAAGAACAACCACTACTACTTCTACAAGAACAACCACTACTTCTCCTACTACTACTACTACTACTACTACAAGAACAACCACTAATACTACTACTACTAAAAGAACAACCACTACTACTACTACAAGAACAACCACTACTACTACTAGTACTACTACTACTACTACTACAAGAACAACCACTACTACTACTACAAGTACAACCACGACTACTACTACTACTACAAGAACAACCACTACTACTACTACTACTACTACAAGTAGAACCACTACTACTACTAAAACAACAACCACTACTACTACTACAAGAACAACCACTACTACTACTACAAGTATTACAAGAAAAACCACTACTACTACTACAAGAACAACCACTACTACTACAAGAACAACCACCACTACTACTACTGCTACTACAAGAACAACCGCTACTACTACTACTACTGCTACAAGAACAACCACTACTACTTCTACAAGAACAACCACTACTTCTCCTACTACTACTACTACTACTACAAGAACAACCACTACTACTACTACTACTAAAAGAACAACCACTACTACTACTACAAGAACAACCACTACTACTACTAGTACTACTACTACTACTACTACTACTACAAGAACAACCACTACTACTTCTAAAAGTACAGCCACAACTACTACTACAAGAATAACCCCTACTACCGCTATAAGAACAACCACTGCTTCTCCTACTACTCCTTATACTACAAGAACAAACACTACTACTAGTAGTATTACAAGAAAAACCACTACTACTACTACAAGAACAACTGCTACTAATACTATTACAAGTACAACCACTACTACTACCAGAACAACCACTACTACTACTACAAGAGAAACCACTACTGCTACTACAGGAACAACCACTACTACTATTACTAGTATTACAACAACAACCAGTACTACCATTACAAGAACAAACACTACTATTTCCAGAAGTAAAACCACTACTACTACTGTTACTACAAGAACAACCAGCACCACTACTACTACTACAAGAACAACCACTACTACTACTACAAGAACAACCACTACAGCTACCACTACTACAACTACAAGAACAACCAACACTACAACAACAAATACTACTACTACAAGAGAAACCACTTCTACTACTACTACTACTACTACAAGAACAACCACTACTACTACTACAAGAACAACCACTACAACTACCACTACTACAACTACAAGAACAACCACTACTACTACAAGAACAACCACCACTACTACTACTTCTACAAGAACAACCACTACTACTACTACAAGAACAACCGCCACTACTACTACTACTACTACTACAAGATCAACCACTACTACTACTACTACTACATCTACAAGTAGAACCACTACTACTACTAAAACAACAACCACTACTACTACTACAAGAACAACCACTACTACTACTACAAGTATTACAAGAAAAACCACTACCACTACTACAAGAACAACCACTACTACTTCTACAAGAACAACCACTACAACTACCACTACTACAACTACAAGAACAACCACTACTACTACAAGAACAACCACCACTACTACTACTGCTACTACAAGAACAACCGCTACTACTACTACTACTACTACTACAAGAACAACCACTACTACTTCTACAAGAACAACCACTACTTCTCCTACTACTACTACTACTACTACTACAAGAACAACCACTAATACTACTACTACTAAAAGAACAACCACTACTACTACTACAAGAACAACCACTACTACTACTAGTACTACTACTACTACTACTACAAGAACAACCACTACTACTACTACAAGTACAACCACGACTACTACTACTACTACAAGAACAACCACTACTACTACTACTACTACTACAAGTAGAACCACTACTACTACTAAAACAACAACCACTACTACTACTACAAGAACAACCACTACTACTACTACAAGTATTACAAGAAAAACCACTACTACTACTACAAGAACAACCACTACTACTTCTACAAGAACAACCACTACAACTACCAGTACTACAACTACAAGAACAACCACTACTACTACAAGAACAACCACCACTACTACTACTGCTACTACAAGAACAACCGCTACTACTACTACTACTACAAGAACAACCACTACTACTTCTACAAGAAGAACCACTACTTCTCCTACTACTACTACTACTACTACTACAAGAACAACCACTACTACTACTACTACTAAAAGAACAACCACTACTACTACTACAAGAACAACCACTACTACTACTAGTACTACTACTACTACTACTACAAGAACAACCACTACTACTTCTAAAAGTACAGCCACAACTACTACTACAAGAATAACCCCTACTACTGCTACAAGAACAACCACTGCTTCTCCTACTACTACTTCTACTACAAGAACAACCACTACTACTAGTAGTATTACAAGAAAAACCACTACTACTACTACAAGAACATCTGCTGCTAATGCTATTACAAGTACAACCACTACTACTACCAGAACAACCACTACTACTACTACAAGAGAAACCACTACTACTACTACAGGAACAACCACTACTACTATTACTAGTATTACAACAACAACCAGTACTACCATTACAAGAACAAACACTACTATTTCCAGAAGTAAAACCACTACTACTACTGCTACTACAAGAACAACCAGCACCACTACTACTACTACAAGAACAACCACTACTACTACTACAAGAACAACCACTACAACTACCACTACTACAACTACAAGAACAACCACTACTACTACAAGAACAACCACCACTACAACAACAAATACTACTACTACAAGAGAAACCACTACTACTACTACTACTACTACTACAAGAACAACCACTACTACTACTACTACTACAAGAACAACCACTACAACTACCACTACTACAACTACAAGAACAACCACTACTACTACAAGAACAACCGCCACTACTACTACTACTACTACAAGATCAACCACTACTACTACTACTACTACTTCTACAAGTAGAACCACTACTACTACTAAAACAACAACCACTACTACTACTACAAGAACAACCACTACTACTACTACAAGTATTACAAGAAAAACCACTACTACTACTACAAGAACAACCACTACTACTTCTACAAGAACAACCACTACAACTACCACTACTACAACTACAAGAACAACCACTACTACTACAAGAACAACCACCACTGCTACTACTGCTACTACAAGAACAACCGCTACTACTACTACTACTACTACAAGAACAACCACTACTACTTCTACAAGAACAACCACTACTTCTCCTACTACTACTACTACAAGAACAACCACTAATACTACTACTACTAAAAGAACAACCACTACTACTACTACAAGAACAACCACTACTACTACTAGTACTACTACTACTACTACTACTACAAGAACAACCACTACTACTACTACAAGTACAACCACGACTACTACTACTACTACAAGAACAACCACTACTACTACTACTACTACAAGTAGAACCACTACTACTACTAAAACAACAACCACTACTACTACTACAAGAACAACCACTACTACTACTACAAGTACTACAAGAAAAACCACTACTACAAGAACAACCACTACTACTTCTACAAGAACAACCACTACAACTACCATTACTACAACTACAAGAACAACCACTACTACTACTACTACTACTACTACTACTACTACAAGAACAACCACTACTACTCCTACAAGTACAACCACGACTACTACTACTACTACTACAAGAACAACCACTACTACTACTACTACTACAAGTAGAACCACTACTACTACTAAAACAACAACCACTACTACTACTACAAGAACAACCACTACTACTACTACAAGTATTACAAGAAAAACCACTACTACTACTACAAGAACAACCACTACTACTTCTACAAGAACAACCACTCCAACTACCAGTACTACAACTACAAGAACAACCACTACTACTACAAGAACAACCACCACTACTACTACTGCTACTACAAGAACAACCGCTACTACTACTACTACTACAAGAACAACCACTACTACTTCTACAAGAACAACCACTACTTCTCCTACTACTACTACTACTACTACAAGAACAACCACTACTACTACTACTACTAAAAGAACAACCACTACTACTACTACAAGAACAACCACTACTACTACTAGTACTACTACTACTACTACTACAAGAACAACCACTACTACTTCTAAAAGTACAGCCACAACTACTACTACAAGAATAACCCCTACTACTGCTACAAGAACAACCACTGCTTCTCCTACTACTACTTCTACTACAAGAACAACCACTACTACTAGTAGTATTACAAGAAAAACCACTACTACTACTACAAGAACATCTGCTACTAATGCTATTACAAGTACAACCACTACTACTACCAGAACAACCACTACTACTACTACAAGAGAAACCACTACTACTACTACAGGAACAACCACTACTACTATTACTAGTATTACAACAACAACCAGTACTACCATTACAAGAACAAACACTACTATTTCCAGAAGTAAAACCACTACTACTACTGCTACTACAAGAACAACCAGCACCACTACTACTACTACAAGAACAACCACTACTACTACTACAAGAACAACCACTACAACTACCACTACTACAACTACAAGAACAACCACTACTACTACAAGAACAACCACCACTACAACAACAAATACTACTACTACAAGAGAAACCACTACTACTACTACTACTACTACTACTACAAGAACAACCACTACTACTACTACTACAAGAACAACCACTACAACTACCACTACTACAACTACAAGAACAACCACTACTACTACAAGAACAACCACCACTACTACTACTTCTACAAGAACAACCACTACTACTACTACAAGAACAACCGCCACTACTACTACTACTACTACAAGATCAACCACTACTACTACTACTACTACTTCTACAAGTAGAACCACTACTACTACTGAAACAACAACCACTACTACTACTACAAGAACAACCACTACTACTACTACAAGTATTACAAGAAAAACCACTACTACTACTACAAGAACAACCACTACTACTTCTACAAGAACAACCACTACTTCTCCTATTACTACTACTACTACTACAAGAACAACCACTACTACTACTACTACTACAAGAACAACCACTACTACTACTACTACTACTAAAAGAACAACCACTACTACTACTACAAGAACAACCACTACTACTACTAGTACTACTACTACTACTACTACAAGAACAACCACTACTACTTCTAAAAGTACAGCCACAACTACTACTACAAGAATAACCCCTACTACTGCTACAAGAACAACCACTGCTTCTCCTACTACTACTTCTACTACAAGAACAACCACTACTACTAGTAGTATTACAAGAAAAACCACTACTACTACTACAAGAACATCTGCTACTAATGCTATTACAAGTACAACCACTACTACTACCAGAACAACCACTACTACTACTACAAGAGAAACCACTACTACTACTACAGGAACAACCACTACTACTATTACTAGTATTACAACAACAACCAGTACTACCATTACAAGAACAAACACTACTATTTCCAGAAGTAAAACCACTACTACTACTGCTACTACAAGAACAACCAGCACCACTACTACTACTACAAGAACAACCACTACTACTTCTACAAGAACAACCACTACTTCTCCTACTACTACTACTACTACTACTACAAGAACAACCACTAATACTACTACTACTAAAAGAACAACCACTACTACTACTACAAGAACAACCACTACTACTACTAGTACTACTACTACTACTACTACAAGAACAACCACTACTACTACTACAAGTACAACCACGACTACTACTACTACTACAAGAACAACCACTACTACTACTACTACTACTACAAGTAGAACCACTACTACTACTAAAACAACAACCACTACTACTACTACAAGAACAACCACTACTACTACTACAAGTATTACAAGAAAAACCACTACTACTACTACAAGAACAACCACTACTACTTCTACAAGAACAACCACTACAACTACCAGTACTACAACTACAAGAACAACCACTACTACTACAAGAACAACCACCACTACTACTACTGCTACTACAAGAACAACCGCTACTACTACTACTATTACAAGAACAACCACTACTACTTCTACAAGAAGAACCACTACTTCTCCTACTACTACTACTACTACTACTACAAGAACAACCACTACTACTACTACTACTAAAAGAACAACCACTACTACTACTACAAGAACAACCACTACTACTACTAGTACTACTACTACTACTACTACTACTACTACAAGAACAACCACTACTACTTCTAAAAGTACAGCCACAACTACTACTACAAGAATAACCCCTACTACTGCTACAAGAACAACCACTGCTTCTCCTACTACTCCTTATACTACAAGAACAAACACTACTACTAGTAGTATTACAAGAAAAACCACTACTACTACTACAAGAACAACTGCTACTAATACTATTACAAGTACAACCACTACTACTACCAGAACAACCACTACTACTACTACAAGAGAAAGCACTACTACTACTACAGGAACAACCACTACTACTATTACTAGTATTACAACAACAACCAGTACTACCATTACAAGAACAAACACTACTATTTCCAGAAGTAAAACCACTACTACTACTGTTACTACAAGAACAACCAGCACCACTACTACTACTAGAAGAACAACCACTACTACTACTACAAGAACAACCACTACAACTACCACTACTACAACTACAAGAACAACCACCACTACAACAACAAATACTACTACTACAAGAGAAACCACTTCTACTACTACTACTACTACTACAAGAACAACCACTACTACTACTACAAGAACAACCACTACAACTACCACTACTACAACTACAAGAACAACCACTACTACTACAAGAACAACCACCACTACTACTACTTCTACAAGAACAACCACTACTACTACTACAAGAACAACCGCTACTACTACTACTACTACTACAAGATCAACCACTACTACTACTACTACTACTACTACAAGTAGAACCACTACTACTACTAAAACAACAACCACTACTACTACTACAAGAACAACCACTACTACTACTACAAGTACTACAAAAAAAATCACTACTACTACTACAAGAACAACCACTACTACTTCTACAAGAACAACCACTACAACTACCACTACTACAACTACAAGAACAACCACTACTACTACAAGAACAACCACAACTACTACTACTGCTACTACAAGAACAACCGCTACTACTACTACTACTACTACAAGAACAACCACTACTACTTCTACAAGAACAACCACTACTTCTCCTACTACTACTACTACTACTACAAGAACAACCACTACTACTACTACTACTAAAAGAACAACCACTACTACTACTACAAGAACAACCACTACTACTACTAGTACTACTACTACTACTACTACTACTACTACTACAAGAACAACCACTACTACTTCTAAAAGTACAGCCACAACTACTACTACAAGAATAACCCCTACTACTGCTACAAGAACAACCACTGCTTCTCCTCCTACTACTTCTACTACAAGAACAACCACTACTACTAGTAGTATTACAAGAAAAACCACTACTACTACTACAAGAACAACTGCTACTAATACTATTACAAGTACAACCACTACTACTACCAGAACAACCACTACTACTACTACAAGAGAAACCACTACTACTACTACTACACGAACAACCACTATTACTATTACTAGTATTACAACAACAACCAGTACTACCATTACAAGAACAAACACTACTATTTCCAGAAGTAAAACCACTACTACTACTGCTACTACAAGAACAACCAGCACCACTACTACTACTACAAGAACAACCACTACTACTACTACAAGAACAACCACTACTACTACTACTAGTATTACAACAACAACCAGTACTACCACTACAAGAACAAACACTACTACATCCAGAAGTGAAACCACTACTACTACTACTACAAGAACAACCACCACCACTACTACGACTACTACTACAAGAACAACCACTACTACTACTACAAGAACAACCACCACTACTTCTACTAGTATTACAAGAACAACCCCTACTACTACTACAAGAACAACAGCTACTACTAATAATACTACCACACGTACAACCACTACTACTACAACAACAACAAATACTACTACTACAAGAGAAACCACTACATCTACTACTACTACTACAAGAACAACCACTACTACTACTACAAGAAAAACCACTGCTTCTCCTACTACTACTATTACAAGAACAACCACTACTACTACTACAAGAACAACCTCCACTACTAATACTAGAACAACCACTACTACTACTACTACTACTACTTCTACTACTACTACTTCTACTACTCCTACTACAAGAACAACCACTACTACTAATTCTAATACTACTATTACAAGGACAACCACTACGATTACTACAACTAGAACCACTACAACTACTACAAGAACAACCACTACTACTACTACTACTACTACTACAAGTAGAACCACTACTACTACTGAAACAACAACCACTACTACTACTACAAGAACAACCACTACTACTACTACAAGTTTTACAAGAAAAACCACTACTACTACTACAAGAACAACCACTACTACTTCTACAAGAACAACCACTACAACTACCACTACTACAACTACAAGAACAACCACTACTACTACAAGAACAACCACCACTACTACTACTGCTACTACAAGAACAACCGCTACTACTACTACTACTACTACAAGAACAACCACTACTACTTCTACAAGAACAACCACTACTTCTCCTACTACTACTAATACTACTACTACAAGAACAACCACTAATACTACTACTACTAAAAGAACAACCACTACTACTACTACAAGAACAACCACTACTACTACTAGTACTACTACTACTACTACTACTACAAGAACAACCACTACTACTACTACAAGTACAACCACGACTACTACTACTACTACAAGAACAACCACTACTACTACTACTACTACTACAAGTAGAACCACTACTACTACTAAAACAACAACCACTACTACTACTACAAGAACAACCACTACTACTACTACAAGTATTACAAGAAAAACCACTACTACTACTACAAGAACAACCACTACTACTTCTACAAGAACAACCACTACAACTACCATTACTACAACTACAAGAACAACCACTACTACTACAAGAACAACCACCACTACTACTACTGCTACTACAAGAACAACCGCTACTACTACTACTACTGCTACAAGAACAACCACTACTACTTCTACAAGAACAACCACTACTTCTCCTACTACTACTACTACTACTACAAGAACAACCACTACTACTACTACTACTAAAAGAACAACCACTACTACTACTACAAGAACAACCACTACTACTACTAGTACTACTACTACTACTACTACTACTACAAGAACAACCACTACTACTTCTAAAAGTACAGCCACAACTACTACTACAAGAATAACCCCTACTACCGCTATAAGAACAACCACTGCTTCTCCTACTACTCCTTATACTACAAGAACAAACACTACTACTAGTAGTATTACAAGAAAAACCACTACTACTACTACAAGAACAACTGCTACTAATACTATTACAAGTACAACCACTACTACTACCAGAACAACCACTACTACTACTACAAGAGAAACCACTACTGCTACTACAGGAACAACCACTACTACTATTACTAGTATTACAACAACAACCAGTACTACCATTACAAGAACAAACACTACTATTTCCAGAAGTAAAACCACTACTACTACTGTTACTACAAGAACAACCAGCACCACTACTACTACTACAAGAACAACCACTACTACTACTACAAGAACAACCACTACAGCTACCACTACTACAACTACAAGAACAACCAACACTACAACAACAAATACTACTACTACAAGAGAAACCACTTCTACTACTACTACTACTACTACAAGAACAACCACTACTACTACTACAAGAACAACCACTACAACTACCACTACTACAACTACAAGAACAACCACTACTACTACAAGAACAACCACCACTACTACTACTTCTACAAGAACAACCACTACTACTACTACAAGAACAACCGCCACTACTACTACTACTACTACTACAAGATCAACCACTACTACTACTACTACTACATCTACAAGTAGAACCACTACTACTACTAAAACAACAACCACTACTACTACTACAAGAACAACCACTACTACTACTACAAGTATTACAAGAAAAACCACTACCACTACTACAAGAACAACCACTACTACTTCTACAAGAACAACCACTACAACTACCACTACTACAACTACAAGAACAACCACTACTACTACAAGAACAACCACCACTACTACTACTGCTACTACAAGAACAACCGCTACTACTACTACTACTACTACTACAAGAACAACCACTACTACTTCTACAAGAACAACCACTACTTCTCCTACTACTACTACTACTACTACTACAAGAACAACCACTAATACTACTACTACTAAAAGAACAACCACTACTACTACTACAAGAACAACCACTACTACTACTAGTACTACTACTACTACTACTACAAGAACAACCACTACTACTACTACAAGTACAACCACGACTACTACTACTACTACAAGAACAACCACTACTACTACTACTACTACTACAAGTAGAACCACTACTACTACTAAAACAACAACCACTACTACTACTACAAGAACAACCACTACTACTACTACAAGTATTACAAGAAAAACCACTACTACTACTACAAGAACAACCACTACTACTTCTACAAGAACAACCACTACAACTACCAGTACTACAACTACAAGAACAACCACTACTACTACAAGAACAACCACCACTACTACTACTGCTACTACAAGAACAACCGCTACTACTACTACTACTACAAGAACAACCACTACTACTTCTACAAGAAGAACCACTACTTCTCCTACTACTACTACTACTACTACTACAAGAACAACCACTACTACTACTACTACTAAAAGAACAACCACTACTACTACTACAAGAACAACCACTACTACTACTAGTACTACTACTACTACTACTACAAGAACAACCACTACTACTTCTAAAAGTACAGCCACAACTACTACTACAAGAATAACCCCTACTACTGCTACAAGAACAACCACTGCTTCTCCTACTACTACTTCTACTACAAGAACAACCACTACTACTAGTAGTATTACAAGAAAAACCACTACTACTACTACAAGAACATCTGCTGCTAATGCTATTACAAGTACAACCACTACTACTACCAGAACAACCACTACTACTACTACAAGAGAAACCACTACTACTACTACAGGAACAACCACTACTACTATTACTAGTATTACAACAACAACCAGTACTACCATTACAAGAACAAACACTACTATTTCCAGAAGTAAAACCACTACTACTACTGCTACTACAAGAACAACCAGCACCACTACTACTACTACAAGAACAACCACTACTACTACTACAAGAACAACCACTACAACTACCACTACTACAACTACAAGAACAACCACTACTACTACAAGAACAACCACCACTACAACAACAAATACTACTACTACAAGAGAAACCACTACTACTACTACTACTACTACTACAAGAACAACCACTACTACTACTACTACTACAAGAACAACCACTACAACTACCACTACTACAACTACAAGAACAACCACTACTACTACAAGAACAACCGCCACTACTACTACTACTACTACAAGATCAACCACTACTACTACTACTACTACTTCTACAAGTAGAACCACTACTACTACTAAAACAACAACCACTACTACTACTACAAGAACAACCACTACTACTACTACAAGTATTACAAGAAAAACCACTACTACTACTACAAGAACAACCACTACTACTTCTACAAGAACAACCACTACAACTACCACTACTACAACTACAAGAACAACCACTACTACTACAAGAACAACCACCACTGCTACTACTGCTACTACAAGAACAACCGCTACTACTACTACTACTACTACAAGAACAACCACTACTACTTCTACAAGAACAACCACTACTTCTCCTACTACTACTACTACAAGAACAACCACTAATACTACTACTACTAAAAGAACAACCACTACTACTACTACAAGAACAACCACTACTACTACTAGTACTACTACTACTACTACTACTACAAGAACAACCACTACTACTACTACAAGTACAACCACGACTACTACTACTACTACAAGAACAACCACTACTACTACTACTACTACAAGTAGAACCACTACTACTACTAAAACAACAACCACTACTACTACTACAAGAACAACCACTACTACTACTACAAGTACTACAAGAAAAACCACTACTACAAGAACAACCACTACTACTTCTACAAGAACAACCACTACAACTACCATTACTACAACTACAAGAACAACCACTACTACTACTACTACTACTACTACTACTACTACAAGAACAACCACTACTACTCCTACAAGTACAACCACGACTACTACTACTACTACTACAAGAACAACCACTACTACTACTACTACTACTACAAGTAGAACCACTACTACTACTAAAACAACAACCACTACTACTACTACAAGAACAACCACTACTACTACTACAAGTATTACAAGAAAAACCACTACTACTACTACAAGAACAACCACTACTACTTCTACAAGAACAACCACTACAACTACCAGTACTACAACTACAAGAACAACCACTACTACTACAAGAACAACCACCACTACTACTACTGCTACTACAAGAACAACCGCTACTACTACTACTACTACAAGAACAACCACTACTACTTCTACAAGAACAACCACTACTTCTCCTACTACTACTACTACTACTACAAGAACAACCACTACTACTACTACTACTAAAAGAACAACCACTACTACTACTACAAGAACAACCACTACTACTACTAGTACTACTACTACTACTACTACAAGAACAACCACTACTACTTCTAAAAGTACAGCCACAACTACTACTACAAGAATAACCCCTACTACTGCTACAAGAACAACCACTGCTTCTCCTACTACTACTTCTACTACAAGAACAACCACTACTACTAGTAGTATTACAAGAAAAACCACTACTACTACTACAAGAACATCTGCTACTAATGCTATTACAAGTACAACCACTACTACTACCAGAACAACCACTACTACTACTACAAGAGAAACCACTACTACTACTACAGGAACAACCACTACTACTATTACTAGTATTACAACAACAACCAGTACTACCATTACAAGAACAAACACTACTATTTCCAGAAGTAAAACCACTACTACTACTGCTACTACAAGAACAACCAGCACCACTACTACTACTACAAGAACAACCACTACTACTACTACAAGAACAACCACTACAACTACCACTACTACAACTACAAGAACAACCACTACTACTACAAGAACAACCACCACTACAACAACAAATACTACTACTACAAGAGAAACCACTACTACTACTACTACTACTACTACTACAAGAACAACCACTACTACTACTACTACAAGAACAACCACTACAACTACCACTACTACAACTACAAGAACAACCACTACTACTACAAGAACAACCACCACTACTACTACTTCTACAAGAACAACCACTACTACTACTACAAGAACAACCGCCACTACTACTACTACTACTACAAGATCAACCACTACTACTACTACTACTACTTCTACAAGTAGAACCACTACTACTACTGAAACAACAACCACTACTACTACTACAAGAACAACCACTACTACTACTACAAGTATTACAAGAAAAACCACTACTACTACTACAAGAACAACCACTACTACTTCTACAAGAACAACCACTACTTCTCCTATTACTACTACTACTACTACAAGAACAACCACTACTACTACTACTACTACAAGAACAACCACTACTACTACTACTACTACTAAAAGAACAACCACTACTACTACTACAAGAACAACCACTACTACTACTAGTACTACTACTACTACTACTACAAGAACAACCACTACTACTTCTAAAAGTACAGCCACAACTACTACTACAAGAATAACCCCTACTACTGCTACAAGAACAACCACTGCTTCTCCTACTACTACTTCTACTACAAGAACAACCACTACTACTAGTAGTATTACAAGAAAAACCACTACTACTACTACAAGAACATCTGCTACTAATGCTATTACAAGTACAACCACTACTACTACCAGAACAACCACTACTACTACTACAAGAGAAACCACTACTACTACTACAGGAACAACCACTACTACTATTACTAGTATTACAACAACAACCAGTACTACCATTACAAGAACAAACACTACTATTTCCAGAAGTAAAACCACTACTACTACTGCTACTACAAGAACAACCAGCACCACTACTACTACTACAAGAACAACCACTACTACTACTACAAGAACAACCACTACAACTACCACTACTACAACTACAAGAACACCACTACTACTACAAGAACAACCACCACTACAACAACAAATACTACTACTACAAGAGAAACCACTACTACTACTACTACTACTACTACTACAAGAACAACCACTACTACTACTACAAGAACAACCACTACAACTACCACTACTACAACTACAAGAACAACCACTACTACTACAAGAACAACCACCACTACTACTACTTCTACAAGAACAACCACTACTACTACTACAAGAACAACCGCCACTACTACTACTACTACTACTACAAGATCAACCACTACTACTACTACTACTACTTCTACAAGTAGAACCACTACTACTACTGAAACAACAACCACTACTACTACTACAAGAACAACCACTACTACTACTACAAGTTTTACAAGAAAAACCACTACTACTACTACAAGAACAACCACTACTACTTCTACAAGAACAACCACTACAACTACCACTACTACAACTACAAGAACAACCACTACTACTACAAGAACAACCACCACTACTACTACTGCTACTACAAGAACAACCGCTACTACTACTACTACTACTACAAGAACAACCACTACTACTTCTACAAGAACAACCACTACTTCTCCTACTACTACTAATACTACTACTACAAGAAGAACCACTAATACTACTACTACTAAAAGAACAACCACTACTACTACTACAAGAACAACCACTACTACTACTAGTACTACTACTACTACTACTACAAGAACAACCACTACTACTACTACAAGAACAACCACTACTACTACTACAAGTATTACAAGAAAAACCACTACTACTACTACAAGAACAACCACTACTACTTCTACAAGAACAACCACTACAACTACCATTACTACAACTACAAGAACAACCACTACTACTACAAGAACAACCACCACTACTACTACTGCTACTACAAGAACAACCGCTACTACTACTACTACTGCTACAAGAACAACCACTACTACTTCTACAAGAACAACCACTACTTCTCCTACTACTACTACTACTACTACAAGAACAACCACTACTACTACTACTACTAAAAGAACAACCACTACTACTACTACAAGAACAACCACTACTACTACTAGTACTACTACTACTACTACTACTACTACAAGAACAACCACTACTACTTCTAAAAGTACAGCCACAACTACTACTACAAGAATAACCCCTACTACCGCTATAAGAACAACCACTGCTTCTCCTACTACTCCTTATACTACAAGAACAAACACTACTACTAGTAGTATTACAAGAAAAACCACTACTACTACTACAAGAACAACTGCTACTAATACTATTACAAGTACAACCACTACTACTACCAGAACAACCACTACTACTACTACAAGAGAAACCACTACTGCTACTACAGGAACAACCACTACTACTATTACTAGTATTACAACAACAACCAGTACTACCATTACAAGAACAAACACTACTATTTCCAGAAGTAAAACCACTACTACTACTGTTACTACAAGAACAACCAGCACCACTACTACTACTACAAGAACAACCACTACTACTACTACAAGAACAACCACTACAGCTACCACTACTACAACTACAAGAACAACCAACACTACAACAACAAATACTACTACTACAAGAGAAACCACTTCTACTACTACTACTACTACTACTACAAGAACAACCACTACTACTACTACAAGAACAACCACTACAACTACCACTACTACAACTACAAGAACAACCACTACTACTACAAGAACAACCACCACTACTACTACTTCTACAAGAACAACCACTACTACTACTACAAGAACAACCGCCACTACTACTACTACTACTACTACAAGATCAACCACTACTACTACTACTACTACATCTACAAGTAGAACCACTACTACTACTAAAACAACAACCACTACTACTACTACAAGAACAACCACTACTACTACTACAAGTATTACAAGAAAAACCACTACCACTACTACAAGAACAACCACTACTACTTCTACAAGAACAACCACTACAACTACCACTACTACAACTACAAGAACAACCACTACTACTACAAGAACAACCACCACTACTACTACTGCTACTACAAGAACAACCACTACTACTTCTACAAGAACAACCACTACTTCTCCTACTACTACTACTACTACTACTACAAGAACAAACACTAATACTACTACTACTAAAAGAACAACCACTACTACTACTACAAGAACAACCACTACTACTACTAGTACTACTACTACTACTACTACTACAAGAACAACCACTACTACTACTACAAGTACAACCACGACTACTACTACTACTACAAGAACAACCACTACTACTACTACTACTACTACAAGTAGAACCACTACTACTACTAAAACAACAACCACTACTACTACTACAAGAACAACCACTACTACTACTACAAGTATTACAAGAAAAACCACTACTACTACTACAAGAACAACCACTACTACTTCTACAAGAACAACCACTACTACTACTAGTACTACTACTACTAGTACTACTACTACTACAAGAACAACCACTACTACTTCTAAAAGTACAGCCACAACTACTACTACAAGAATAACCCCTACTACTGCTACAAGAACAACCACTGCTTCTCCTACTACTCCTTATACTACAAGAACAAACACTACTACTAGTAGTATTACAAGAAAAACCACTACTACTACTACAAGAACAACTGCTACTAATACTATTACAAGTACAACCACTACTACTACCAGAACAACCACTACTACTACTACAAGAGAAACCACTACTACTACTACAGGAACAACCACTACTACTATTACTAGTATTACAACAACAACCAGTACTACCATTACAAGAACAAACACTACTATTTCCAGAAGTAAAACCACTACTACTACTGTTACTACAAGAACAACCAGCACCACTACTACTACTACAAGAACAACCACTACTACTACTACAAGAACAACCACTACAACTACCACTACTACAACTACAAGAACAACCACCACTACAACAACAAATACTACTACTACAAGAGAAACCACTTCTACTACTACTACTACTACTACAAGAACAACCACTACTACTACTACAAGAACAACCACTACAACTACCACTACTACAACTACAAGAACAACCACTACTACTACAAGAACAACCACCACTACTACTACTTCTACAAGAACAACCACTACTACTACTACAAGAACAACCGCTACTACTACTACTACTACTACAAGATCAACCACTACTACTACTACTACTACTACTACTACAAGTAGAACCACTACTACTACTAAAACAACAACCACTACTACTACTACAAGAACAACCACTACTACTACTACAAGTACTACAAAAAAAATCACTACTACTACTACAAGAACAACCACTACTACTTCTACAAGAACAACCACTACAACTACCACTACTACAACTACAAGAACAACCACTACTACTACAAGAACAACCACCACTACTACTACTGCTACTACAAGAACAACCGCTAATACTACTACTACTACTACAAGAACAACCACTACTACTTCTACAAGAACAACCACTACTTCTCCTACTACTACTACTACTACTACAAGAACAACCACTACTACTACTACTACTAAAAGAACAACCACTACTACTACTACAAGAACAACCACTACTACTACTAGTACTACTACTACTACTACTACTACTACTACAAGAACAACCACTACTACTTCTAAAAGTACAGCCACAACTACTACTACAAGAATAACCCCTACTACTGCTACAAGAACAACCACTGCTTCTCCTCCTACTACTTCTACTACAAGAACAACCACTACTACTAGTAGTATTACAAGAAAAACCACTACTACTACTACAAGAACAACTGCTACTAATACTATTACAAGTACAACCACTACTACTACCAGAACAACCACTACTACTACTACAAGAGAAACCACTACTACTACTACTACACGAACAACCACTATTACTATTACTAGTATTACAACAACAACCAGTACTACCATTACAAGAACAAACACTACTATTTCCAGAAGTAAAACCACTACTACTACTGCTACTACAAGAACAACCAGCACCACTACTACTACTACAAGAACAACCACTACTACTACTACTACAAGAACAACCACTACTACTACTACTAGTATTACAACAACAACCAGTACTACCACTACAAGAACAAACACTACTACATCCAGAAGTGAAACCACTACTACTACTACTACAAGAACAACCACCACCACTACTACGACTACTACTACAAGAACAACCACTACTACTACTACAAGAACAACCACCACTACTTCTACTAGTATTACAAGAACAACCCCTACTACTACTACAAGAACAACAGCTACTACTAATAATACTACCACACGTACAACCACTACTACTACAACAACAACAAATACTACTACTACAAGAGAAACCACTACATCTACTACTACTACTACAAGAACAACCACTACTACTACTACAAGAAAAACCACTGCTTCTCCTACTACTACTATTACAAGAACAACCACTACTACTACTACAAGAACAACCTCCACTACTAATACTAGAACAACCACTACTACTACTACTACTACTACTTCTACTACTACTACTTCTACTACTCCTACTACAAGAACAACCACTACTACTAATACTAATACTACTATTACAAGGACAACCACTACGATTACTACAACTAGAACCACTACAACTACTACAAGAACAACCACTACTACTACTACTACTACTACTACTACTACAAGTAGAACCACTACTACTACTGAAACAACAACCACTACTACTACTACAAGAACAACCACTACTACTACTACAAGTTTTACAAGAAAAACCACTACTACTACTACAAGAACAACCACTACTACTTCTACAAGAACAACCACTACAACTACCACTACTACAACTACAAGAACAACCACTACTACTACAAGAACAACCACCACTACTACTACTGCTACTACAAGAACAACCGCTACTACTACTACTACTACTACAAGAACAACCACTACTACTTCTACAAGAACAACCACTACTTCTCCTACTACTACTAATACTACTACTACAAGAACAACCACTAATACTACTACTACTAAAAGAACAACCACTACTACTACTACAAGAACAACCACTACTACTACTAGTACTACTACTACTACTACTACTACTACAAGAACAACCACTACTACTACTACAAGTACAACCACGACTACTACTACTACTACAAGAACAACCACTACTACTACTACTACTACTACAAGTAGAACCACTACTACTACTAAAACAACAACCACTACTACTACTACAAGAACAACCACTACTACTACTACAAGTATTACAAGAAAAACCACTACTACTACTACAAGAACAACCACTACTACTTCTACAAGAACAACCACTACAACTACCATTACTACAACTACAAGAACAACCACTACTACTACTACTACTACTACTACTACTACAAGAACAACCACTACTACTCCTACAAGTACAACCACGACTACTACTACTACTACTACAAGAACAACCACTACTACTACTACTACTACTACAAGTAGAACCACTACTACTACTAAAACAACAACCACTACTACTACTACAAGAACAACCACTACTACTACTACAAGTATTACAAGAAAAACCACTACTACTACTACAAGAACAACAACTACTACTTCTACAAGAACAACCACTACAACTACCAGTACTACAACTACAAGAAGAACCACTACTACTACAAGAACAACCACCACTACTACTACTGCTACTACAAGAACAACCGCTACTACTACTACTACTACAAGAACAACCACTACTACTTCTACAAGAACAACCACTACTTCTCCTACTACTACTACTACTACTACAAGAACAACCACTACTACTACTACTACTAAAAGAACAACCACTACTACTACTACAAGAACAACCACTACTACTACTAGTACTACTACTACTACTACTACAAGAACAACCACTACTACTTCTAAAAGTACAGCCACAACTACTACTACAAGAATAACCCCTACTACTGCTACAAGAACAACCACTGCTTCTCCTACTACTACTTCTACTACAAGAACAACCACTACTACTAGTAGTATTACAAGAAATACCACTACTACTACTACAAGAACATCTGCTACTAATGCTATTACAAGTACAACCACTACTACTACAAGAGAAACCACTACTACTACTACAAGAGAAACCACTACTACTACTACAGGAACAACCACTACTACTATTACTAGTATTACAACAACAACCAGTACTACCATTACAAGAACAAACACTACTATTTCCAGAAGTAAAACCACTACTACTACTGCTACTACAAGAACAACCAGCACCACTACTACTACTACAAGAACAACCACTACTACTACTACAAGAACAACCACTACAACTACCACTACTACAACTACAAGAACAACCACTAGTACTACAAGAACAACCACCACTACAACAACAAATACTACTACTACAAGAGAAACCACTACTACTACTACTACTACTACTACAAGAACAACCACTACTACTACTACTACAAGAACAACCACTACAACTACCACTACTACAACTACAAGAACAACCACTACTACTACAAGAACAACCACCACTACTACTACTTCTACAAGAACAACCACTACTACTACTACAAGAACAACCGCCACTACTACTAATACTACTACTACAAGATCAACCACTACTACTACTACTACTACTTCTACAAGTAGAACCACTACTACTACTGAAACAACAACCACTACTACTACTACAAGAACAACCACTACTACTTCTACAAGAACAACAACTACAACTACCATTACTACAACTACAAGAACAACCACTACTACTACAAGAACAACCACCACTACTACTACTGCTACTACAAGAACAACCGCTACTACTACTACTACTGCTACAAGAACAACCACTACTACTTCTACAAGAACAACCACTACTTCTCCTACTACTACTACTACTACTACAAGAACAACCACTACTACTACTACTACTAAAAGAACAACCACTACTACTACTACAAGAACAACCACTACTACTACTAGTACTACTACTACTACTACTACTACTACTACAAGAACAACCACTACTACTTCTAAAAGTACAGCCACAACTACTACTACAAGAATAACCCCTACTACTGCTATAAGAACAACCACTGCTTCTCCTACTACTCCTTATACTACAAGAACAAACACTACTACTAGTAGTATTACAAGAAAAACCACTACTACTACTACAAGAACAACTGCTACTAATACTATTACAAGTACAACCACTACTACTACCAGAACAACCACTACTACTACTACAAGAGAAACCACTACTGCTACTACAGGAACAACCACTACTACTATTACTAGTATTACAACAACAACCAGTACTACCATTACAAGAACAAACACTACTATTTCCAGAAGTAAAACCACTACTACTACTGTTACTACAAGAACAACCAGCACCACTACTACTACTACAAGAACAACCACTACAACTACCACTACTACAACTACAAGAACAACCACCACTACAACAACAAATACTACTACTACAAGAGAAACCACTTCTACTACTACTACTACTACTACTACAAGAACAACCACTACTACTACTACAAGAACAACCACTACAACTACCACTACTACAACTACAAGAACAACCACTACTACTACAAGAACAACCACCACTACTACTACTTCTACAAGAACAACCACTACTACTACTACAAGAACAACCGCCACTACTACTACTACTACTACTACAAGATCAACCACTACTACTACTACTACTACTTCTACAAGTAGAACCACTACTACTACTAAAACAACAACCACTACTACTACTACAAGAACAACCACTACTACTACTACAAGTATTACAAGAAAAACCACTACTACTACTACAAGAACAACCACTACTACTTCTACAATAACAACCACTACAACTACCACTACTACAACTACAAGAACAACCACTACTACTACAAGAACAACCACCACTACTACTACTGCTACTACAAGAACAACCGCTACTACTACTACTACTACTACAAGAACAACCACTACTACTTCTACAAGAACAACCACTACTTCTCCTACTACTACTACTACTACTACAAGAACAACCACTACTACTACTACTACTAAAAGAACAACCACTACTACTACTACAAGAACAACCACTACTACTACTAGTACTACTAGTACTACTACTACTACTACTACTACTACTACTACTACAAGAACAACCACTACTACTTCTAAAAGTACAGCCACAACTACTACTACAAGAATAACCCCTACTACTGCTACAAGAACAACCACTGCTTCTCCTCCTACTACTTCTACTACAAGAACAACCACTACTACTAGTAGTATTACAAGAAAAACCACTACTACTACTACAAGAACAACTGCTACTAATACTATTACAAGTACAACCACTACTACTACCAGAACAACCACTACTACTACTACAAGAGAAACCACTACTACTACTACTACTACTACTACTTCTACTACTACTACTTCTACTACTCCTACTACAAGAACAACCACTACTACTAATACTAATACTACTATTACAAGGACAACCACTACGATTACTACAACTAGAACCACTACAACTACTACAAGAACAACCACTACTACTACTACTACTACTACTACAAGAACAACCACTAATACTAATACAAGAACAACCACTACTTCTACTACTTCAAGAACAAGCACTACCACTACTACTACAAGAACTACCACTACTACTACTACAAGAACAACCACTGCTTCTCCTACTACTACTACTTCAAGAACAACCACTACTACTTCTACAAGATCAACCACTCCATCTCCTACTACTACTACTACAAGAACAACCACTACTACTACTACAAGAACGACCACCACTACTACTACTACTGCAAGAACAACCTTTACTACTACTACAAGAACAACCACAGCTACTACTTAAAGAACAACCACGGCTTCTCCTAATACTACTACTACGAGAATAACCACTATTACTACTACAAGAACAACCACCACTACTACTACTACTACTACAAGAAAAACCTCTACTATTAATACACGGGCAACCACCACTTCTACTACTACTGCTACTACAAGAACAAACACTACTACTAATACAAGAACGACCACTACTACTACTGCTACTACCAGTAGACCCACTACTACTATTACAAGAACAACCACTACTACTACTACTAGTATTACAAGAACAACCACTTCTAATACTACAAGTACAAACACCACTACTACTACAAGAACAACCCCTACTACTACTACAAGAACAACCACTGCTTCTCCTACTACTACTACTACAAGAACAACCACTACTTCTACTACTACAAGAACAACCACCACCACTACTACTAATACTACTACTACTACAAGATCAACCACTACCACTTCGACAAGAACAACCACTACTACTTGTACTAGTATTACAAGAACAACCACTACTACTATTACAAGAACAACCGCTACTACTACTACTACTACTACAAGATCAACCACTACTAGTACTACTACTACTACTACAAGTAGAACCACTACTACTACTAAAACAACAACCACTACTACTACTACAAGAACAACCACTACTACTACTACAAATACTACAAAAAAAACCACTACTACTACTACAAGAAGAACCACTACTACTTCTACAAGAACAACCACTACAACTACCACTACTACAACTACAAGAACAACCACTACTACTACAAGAACAACCACCACTACTACTACTGCTACTACAAGAACAACCGCTACTACTACTACTACTACTACAAGAACAACCACTACTACTTCTACAAGAACAACCACTACTTCTCCTACTACTACTACTACTACTACTACAAGAACAACCACTACTACTACTACTACTAAAAGAACAACCACCACTACTACTACAAGAACAACCACTACTACTACTAGTACTACTAGTACTACTACTACTACTACTACTACTACTACTACAAGAACAACCACTACTACTTCTAAAAGTACAGCCACAACTACTACTACAAGAATAACCCCTACTACTGCTACAAGAACAACCACTGCTTCTCCTCCTACTACTTCTACTACAAGAACAACCACTACTACTAGTAGTATTACAAGAAAAACCACTACTACTACTACAAGAACAACTGCTACTAATACTATTACAAGTACAACCACTACTACTACCAGAACAACCACTACTACTACTACAAGAGAAACCACTACTACTACTACTACACGAACAACCACTATTACTATTACTAGTATTACAACAACAACCAGTACTACCATTACAAGAACAAACACTACTATTTCCAGAAGTAAAACCACTACTACTACTGCTACTACAAGAACAACCAGCACCACTACTACTACTACAAGAACAACCACTACTACTACTACAAGAACAACCACTACTACTACTACTAGTATTACAACAACAACCAGTACTACCACTACAAGAACAAACACTACTACATCCAGAAGTGAAACCACTACTACTACTACTACAAGAACAACCACCACCACTACTACGACTACTACTACAAGAACAACCACTACTACTACTACAAGAACAACCACCACTACTTCTACTAGTATTACAAGAACAACCCCTACTACTACTACAAGAACAACAGCTACTACTAATAATACTACCACACGTACAACCACTACTACTACAACAACAACAAATACTACTACTACAAGAGAAACCACTACATCTACTACTACTACTACAAGAACAACCACTGCTTCTCCTACTACTACTACTTCAAGAACAACCACTACTACTTCTACAAGATCAACCACTCCATCTCCTACTACTACTACTACAAGAACAACCACTACTACTACTACAAGAACGACCACCACTACTACTACTACTGCAAGAACAACCTTTACTACTACTACAAGAACAACCACAGCTACTACTTAAAGAACAACCACGGCTTCTCCTAATACTACTACTACGAGAATAACCACTATTACTACTACAAGAACAACCACCACTACTACTACTACTACTACAAGAAAAACCTCTACTATTAATACACGGGCAACCACCACTTCTACTACTACTGCTACTACAAGAACAAACACTACTACTAATACAAGAACGACCACTACTACTACTGCTACTACCAGTAGACCCACTACTACTATTACAAGAACAACCACTACTACTACTACTAGTATTACAAGAACAACCACTTCTAATACTACAAGTACAAACACCACTACTACTACAAGAACAACCCCTACTACTACTACAAGAACAACCACTGCTTCTCCTACTACTACTACTACAAGAACAACAACTACTTCTACTACTACAAGAACAACCACCACCACTACTACTAATACTACTACTACTACAAGATCAACCACTACCACTTCGACAAGAACAACCACTACTACTTGTACTAGTATTACAAGAACAACCACTACTACTATTACAAGAACAACCACTACTACTACTACAAGTATTACAAGAAAAGCCACTACTACGACTACAAGAACAACCACTACTACTTCTACATGAACAACCACTACAACTACCACTACTACAACTACCAGAACAACGACTACTACTTCAATAACAACCACCACTACTACTACTGCTACTACAAAAACAACTACTACTACTTCTACAAGAACAACCACTACTTCTACTACTACTACTACTACTACTACTACAAGAACAACCACTACTACTACTACAAGAAAAACCACTACTAGTACTACTACTACTACTAATACAAGAACAACCACTACTACTACTACTACTACAAGAACAACCAATACTACTAATACAAATACAACCACTACTACTACTACTACTACTACAACTACAAGAACAACCAACTACTACTACTACATGAACAACCAATACTACTACTACTACTACTACAAGAACAACCACTACTACTACTGCTACTACTACTACAAGAACAAACACTAATACTAATACTAGAACAACCACTACTACTACTACTACTACTACTGCTACAAGAACAACCACTAATACTAATACAAGAACAACCACTACTACTAATACTAATACTACTATTACAAGGACAACCACTACTATTACTACAAGTAGAGCCATTACAACTACTACAAGAACAACCACTACTACTACTACTACTACTACTACTACAAGAACAACCACTAATACTAATACAAGGACAACCACTACTATTAGTAGTAGTAGTAGTACTACTACTACTACTACTACAAGAACAACCACAGCTACTTCTAAAAGTACAGCCACAAGAACTACTACAAGAATAACCCCTACTACTGCTACAAGAACAACCACTGCTTCTCCTACTACTACTTCTACTACAAGAACAACCACTACTACTAGTAGTATTACAAGAAAAACCACTACTACTACTACAAGAACA
This sequence comes from Alligator mississippiensis, assembly GCF_030867095.1. Lineage (NCBI taxonomy): Eukaryota > Metazoa > Chordata > Crocodylia > Alligatoridae > Alligator > Alligator mississippiensis. The sequence goes on from NC_081832.1 coordinate 33,882,475, forward strand.
TCTGCTACTAATGCTATTACAAGTACAACCACTACTACTACCAGAACAACCACTACTACTACTACAAGAGAAACCACTACTACTACTACAGGAACAACCACTACTACTATTACTAGTATTACAACAACAACCAGTACTATCATTACAAGAACAAACACTACTATTTCCAGAAGTAAAACCACTACTACTACTGCTACTACAAGAACAACCAGCACCACTACTACTACTACAAGAACAACCACTACTACTACTACAAGAACAACCACTACAACTACCACTACTACAACTACAAGAACAACCACTACTACTACAAGAACAACCACCACTACAACAACAAATACTACTACTACAAGAGAAACCACTACTACTACTACTACTACTACTACAAGAACAACCACTACTACTACTACTACAAGAACAACCACTACAACTACCACTACTACAACTACAAGAACAACCACTACTACTACAAGAACAACCGCCACTACTACTACTACTACTACAAGATCAACCACTACTACTACTACTACTACTTCTACAAGTAGAACCACTGCTACTACTAAAACAACAACCACTACTACTACTACAAGAACAACCACTACTACTACTACAAGTATTACAAGAAAAACCACTACTACTACTACAAGAACATCTGCTACTAATGCTATTACAAGTACAACCACTACTACTACCAGAACAACCACTACTACTACTACAAGAGAAACCACTACTACTACTACAGGAACAACCACTACTACTATTACTAGTATTACAACAACAACCAGTACTACCATTACAAGAACAAACACTACTATTTCCAGAAGTAAAACCACTACTACTACTGCTACTACAAGAACAACCAGCACCACTACTACTACTACAAGAACAACCACTACTACTACTACAAGAACAACCACTACAACTACCACTACTACAACTACAAGAACAACCACTACTACTACAAGAACAACCACCACTACAACAACAAATACTACTACTACAAGAGAAACCACTACTACTACTACTACTACTACTACAAGAACAACCACTACTACTACTACAAGAACAACCACTACAACTACCACTACTACAACTACAAGAACAACCACTACTACTACAAGAACAACCGCCACTACTACTACTACTACTACAAGATCAACCACTACTACTACTACTACTACTTCTACAAGTAGAACCACTACTACTACTAAAACAACAACCACTACTACTACTACAAGAACAACCACTACTACTACTACAAGTATTACAAGAAAAACCACTACTACTACTACAAGAACAACCACTACTACTTCTACAAGAACAACCACTACAACTACCACTACTACAACTACAAGAACAACCACTACTACTACAAGAACAACCACCACTGCTACTACTGCTACTACAAGAACAACCGCTACTACTACTACTACTACTACAAGAACAACCACTACTACTTCTACAAGAACAACCACTACTTCTCCTACTACTACTACTACTACTACAAGAACAACCACTAATACTACTACTACTAAAAGAACAACCACTACTACTACTACAAGAACAACCACTACTACTACTAGTACTACTACTACTACTACTACTACTACAAGAACAACCACTACTACTACTACAAGTACAACCACGACTACTACTACTACTACAAGAACAACCACTACTACTACTACTACTACAAGTAGAACCACTACTACTACTAAAACAACAACCACTACTACTACTACAAGAACAACCACTACTACTACTACAAGTACTACAAGAAAAACCACTACTACAAGAACAACCACTACTACTTCTACAAGAACAACCACTACAACTACCATTACTACAACTACAAGAACAACCACTACTACTACTACTACTACTACTACTACTACTACTACTACAAGAACAACCACTACTACTCCTACAAGTACAACCACGACTACTACTACTACTACTACAAGAACAACCACTACTACTACTACTACTACTACAAGTAGAACCACTACTACTACTAAAACAACAACCACTACTACTACTACAAGAACAACCACTACTACTACTACAAGTATTACAAGAAAAACCACTACTACTACTACAAGAACAACCACTACTACTTCTACAAGAACAACCACTACAACTACCAGTACTACAACTACAAGAACAACCACTACTACTACAAGAACAACCACCACTACTACTACTGCTACTACAAGAACAACCGCTACTACTACTACTACTACAAGAACAACCACTACTACTTCTACAAGAACAACCACTACTTCTCCTACTACTACTACTACTACTACAAGAACAACCACTACTACTACTACTACTAAAAGAACAACCACTACTACTACTACAAGAACAACCACTACTACTACTAGTACTACTACTACTACTACTACAAGAACAACCACTACTACTTCTAAAAGTACAGCCACAACTACTACTACAAGAATAACCCCTACTACTGCTACAAGAACAACCACTGCTTCTCCTACTACTACTTCTACTACAAGAACAACCACTACTACTAGTAGTATTACAAGAAAAACCACTACTACTACTACAAGAACAACCACTACTACTACTACAAGTACTACAAAAAAAAATCACTACTACTACTACAAGAACAACCACTACTACTTCTACAAGAACAACCACTACAACTACCACTACTACAACTACAAGAACAACCACTACTACTACAAGAACAACCACCACTACTACTACTGCTACTACAAGAACAACCGCTACTACTACTACTACTACTACAAGAACAACCACTACTACTTCTACAAGAACAACCACTACTTCTCCTACTACTACTAATACTACTACTACAAGAAGAACCACTAATACTACTACTACTAAAAGAACAACCACTACTACTACTACAAGAACAACCACTACTACTACTAGTACTACTACTACTACTACTACAAGAACAACCACTACTACTACTACAAGAACAACCACTACTACTACTACAAGTATTACAAGAAAAACCACTACTACTACTACAAGAACAACCACTACTACTTCTACAAGAACAACCACTACAACTACCATTACTACAACTACAAGAACAACCACTACTACTACAAGAACAACCACCACTACTACTACTGCTACTACAAGAACAACCGCTACTACTACTACTACTGCTACAAGAACAACCACTACTACTTCTACAAGAACAACCACTACTTCTCCTACTACTACTACTACTACTACAAGAACAACCACTACTACTACTACTACTAAAAGAACAACCACTACTACTACTACAAGAACAACCACTACTACTACTAGTACTACTACTACTACTACTACTACTACAAGAACAACCACTACTACTTCTAAAAGTACAGCCACAACTACTACTACAAGAATAACCCCTACTACCGCTATAAGAACAACCACTGCTTCTCCTACTACTCCTTATACTACAAGAACAAACACTACTACTAGTAGTATTACAAGAAAAACCACTACTACTACTACAAGAACAACTGCTACTAATACTATTACAAGTACAACCACTACTACTACCAGAACAACCACTACTACTACTACAAGAGAAACCACTACTGCTACTACAGGAACAACCACTACTACTATTACTAGTATTACAACAACAACCAGTACTACCATTACAAGAACAAACACTACTATTTCCAGAAGTAAAACCACTACTACTACTGTTACTACAAGAACAACCAGCACCACTACTACTACTACAAGAACAACCACTACTACTACTACAAGAACAACCACTACAGCTACCACTACTACAACTACAAGAACAACCAACACTACAACAACAAATACTACTACTACAAGAGAAACCACTTCTACTACTACTACTACTACTACTACAAGAACAACCACTACTACTACTACAAGAACAACCACTACAACTACCACTACTACAACTACAAGAACAACCACTACTACTACAAGAACAACCACCACTACTACTACTTCTACAAGAACAACCACTACTACTACTACAAGAACAACCGCCACTACTACTACTACTACTACTACAAGATCAACCACTACTACTACTACTACTACATCTACAAGTAGAACCACTACTACTACTAAAACAACAACCACTACTACTACTACAAGAACAACCACTACTACTACTACAAGTATTACAAGAAAAACCACTACCACTACTACAAGAACAACCACTACTACTTCTACAAGAACAACCACTACAACTACCACTACTACAACTACAAGAACAACCACTACTACTACAAGAACAACCACCACTACTACTACTGCTACTACAAGAACAACCACTACTACTTCTACAAGAACAACCACTACTTCTCCTACTACTACTACTACTACTACTACAAGAACAAACACTAATACTACTACTACTAAAAGAACAACCACTACTACTACTACAAGAACAACCACTACTACTACTAGTACTACTACTACTACTACTACTACAAGAACAACCACTACTACTACTACAAGTACAACCACGACTACTACTACTACTACAAGAACAACCACTACTACTACTACTACTACTACAAGTAGAACCACTACTACTACTAAAACAACAACCACTACTACTACTACAAGAACAACCACTACTACTACTACAAGTATTACAAGAAAAACCACTACTACTACTACAAGAACAACCACTACTACTTCTACAAGAACAACCACTACTACTACTAGTACTACTACTACTAGTACTACTACTACTACAAGAACAACCACTACTACTTCTAAAAGTACAGCCACAACTACTACTACAAGAATAACCCCTACTACTGCTACAAGAACAACCACTGCTTCTCCTACTACTCCTTATACTACAAGAACAAACACTACTACTAGTAGTATTACAAGAAAAACCACTACTACTACTACAAGAACAACTGCTACTAATACTATTACAAGTACAACCACTACTACTACCAGAACAACCACTACTACTACTACAAGAGAAACCACTACTACTACTACAGGAACAACCACTACTACTATTACTAGTATTACAACAACAACCAGTACTACCATTACAAGAACAAACACTACTATTTCCAGAAGTAAAACCACTACTACTACTGTTACTACAAGAACAACCAGCACCACTACTACTACTACAAGAACAACCACTACTACTACTACAAGAACAACCACTACAACTACCACTACTACAACTACAAGAACAACCACCACTACAACAACAAATACTACTACTACAAGAGAAACCACTTCTACTACTACTACTACTACTACAAGAACAACCACTACTACTACTACAAGAACAACCACTACAACTACCACTACTACAACTACAAGAACAACCACTACTACTACAAGAACAACCACCACTACTACTACTTCTACAAGAACAACCACTACTACTACTACAAGAACAACCGCTACTACTACTACTACTACTACAAGATCAACCACTACTACTACTACTACTACTACTACTACAAGTAGAACCACTACTACTACTAAAACAACAACCACTACTACTACTACAAGAACAACCACTACTACTACTACAAGTACTACAAAAAAAATCACTACTACTACTACAAGAACAACCACTACTACTTCTACAAGAACAACCACTACAACTACCACTACTACAACTACAAGAACAACCACTACTACTACAAGAACAACCACCACTACTACTACTGCTACTACAAGAACAACCGCTAATACTACTACTACTACTACAAGAACAACCACTACTACTTCTACAAGAACAACCACTACTTCTCCTACTACTACTACTACTACTACAAGAACAACCACTACTACTACTACTACTAAAAGAACAACCACTACTACTACTACAAGAACAACCACTACTACTACTAGTACTACTACTACTACTACTACTACTACTACAAGAACAACCACTACTACTTCTAAAAGTACAGCCACAACTACTACTACAAGAATAACCCCTACTACTGCTACAAGAACAACCACTGCTTCTCCTCCTACTACTTCTACTACAAGAACAACCACTACTACTAGTAGTATTACAAGAAAAACCACTACTACTACTACAAGAACAACTGCTACTAATACTATTACAAGTACAACCACTACTACTACCAGAACAACCACTACTACTACTACAAGAGAAACCACTACTACTACTACTACACGAACAACCACTATTACTATTACTAGTATTACAACAACAACCAGTACTACCATTACAAGAACAAACACTACTATTTCCAGAAGTAAAACCACTACTACTACTGCTACTACAAGAACAACCAGCACCACTACTACTACTACAAGAACAACCACTACTACTACTACTACAAGAACAACCACTACTACTACTACTAGTATTACAACAACAACCAGTACTACCACTACAAGAACAAACACTACTACATCCAGAAGTGAAACCACTACTACTACTACTACAAGAACAACCACCACCACTACTACGACTACTACTACAAGAACAACCACTACTACTACTACAAGAACAACCACCACTACTTCTACTAGTATTACAAGAACAACCCCTACTACTACTACAAGAACAACAGCTACTACTAATAATACTACCACACGTACAACCACTACTACTACAACAACAACAAATACTACTACTACAAGAGAAACCACTACATCTACTACTACTACTACAAGAACAACCACTACTACTACTACAAGAAAAACCACTGCTTCTCCTACTACTACTATTACAAGAACAACCACTACTACTACTACAAGAACAACCTCCACTACTAATACTAGAACAACCACTACTACTACTACTACTACTACTTCTACTACTACTACTTCTACTACTCCTACTACAAGAACAACCACTACTACTAATACTAATACTACTATTACAAGGACAACCACTACGATTACTACAACTAGAACCACTACAACTACTACAAGAACAACCACTACTACTACTACTACTACTACTACTACTACAAGTAGAACCACTACTACTACTGAAACAACAACCACTACTACTACTACAAGAACAACCACTACTACTACTACAAGTTTTACAAGAAAAACCACTACTACTACTACAAGAACAACCACTACTACTTCTACAAGAACAACCACTACAACTACCACTACTACAACTACAAGAACAACCACTACTACTACAAGAACAACCACCACTACTACTACTGCTACTACAAGAACAACCGCTACTACTACTACTACTACTACAAGAACAACCACTACTACTTCTACAAGAACAACCACTACTTCTCCTACTACTACTAATACTACTACTACAAGAACAACCACTAATACTACTACTACTAAAAGAACAACCACTACTACTACTACAAGAACAACCACTACTACTACTAGTACTACTACTACTACTACTACTACTACAAGAACAACCACTACTACTACTACAAGTACAACCACGACTACTACTACTACTACAAGAACAACCACTACTACTACTACTACTACTACAAGTAGAACCACTACTACTACTAAAACAACAACCACTACTACTACTACAAGAACAACCACTACTACTACTACAAGTATTACAAGAAAAACCACTACTACTACTACAAGAACAACCACTACTACTTCTACAAGAACAACCACTACAACTACCATTACTACAACTACAAGAACAACCACTACTACTACTACTACTACTACTACTACTACAAGAACAACCACTACTACTCCTACAAGTACAACCACGACTACTACTACTACTACTACAAGAACAACCACTACTACTACTACTACTACTACAAGTAGAACCACTACTACTACTAAAACAACAACCACTACTACTACTACAAGAACAACCACTACTACTACTACAAGTATTACAAGAAAAACCACTACTACTACTACAAGAACAACAACTACTACTTCTACAAGAACAACCACTACAACTACCAGTACTACAACTACAAGAAGAACCACTACTACTACAAGAACAACCACCACTACTACTACTGCTACTACAAGAACAACCGCTACTACTACTACTACTACAAGAACAACCACTACTACTTCTACAAGAACAACCACTACTTCTCCTACTACTACTACTACTACTACAAGAACAACCACTACTACTACTACTACTAAAAGAACAACCACTACTACTACTACAAGAACAACCACTACTACTACTAGTACTACTACTACTACTACTACAAGAACAACCACTACTACTTCTAAAAGTACAGCCACAACTACTACTACAAGAATAACCCCTACTACTGCTACAAGAACAACCACTGCTTCTCCTACTACTACTTCTACTACAAGAACAACCACTACTACTAGTAGTATTACAAGAAATACCACTACTACTACTACAAGAACATCTGCTACTAATGCTATTACAAGTACAACCACTACTACTACAAGAGAAACCACTACTACTACTACAAGAGAAACCACTACTACTACTACAGGAACAACCACTACTACTATTACTAGTATTACAACAACAACCAGTACTACCATTACAAGAACAAACACTACTATTTCCAGAAGTAAAACCACTACTACTACTGCTACTACAAGAACAACCAGCACCACTACTACTACTACAAGAACAACCACTACTACTACTACAAGAACAACCACTACAACTACCACTACTACAACTACAAGAACAACCACTAGTACTACAAGAACAACCACCACTACAACAACAAATACTACTACTACAAGAGAAACCACTACTACTACTACTACTACTACTACAAGAACAACCACTACTACTACTACTACAAGAACAACCACTACAACTACCACTACTACAACTACAAGAACAACCACTACTACTACAAGAACAACCACCACTACTACTACTTCTACAAGAACAACCACTACTACTACTACAAGAACAACCGCCACTACTACTAATACTACTACTACAAGATCAACCACTACTACTACTACTACTACTTCTACAAGTAGAACCACTACTACTACTGAAACAACAACCACTACTACTACTACAAGAACAACCACTACTACTTCTACAAGAACAACAACTACAACTACCATTACTACAACTACAAGAACAACCACTACTACTACAAGAACAACCACCACTACTACTACTGCTACTACAAGAACAACCGCTACTACTACTACTACTGCTACAAGAACAACCACTACTACTTCTACAAGAACAACCACTACTTCTCCTACTACTACTACTACTACTACAAGAACAACCACTACTACTACTACTACTAAAAGAACAACCACTACTACTACTACAAGAACAACCACTACTACTACTAGTACTACTACTACTACTACTACTACTACAAGAACAACCACTACTACTTCTAAAAGTACAGCCACAACTACTACTACAAGAATAACCCCTACTACTGCTATAAGAACAACCACTGCTTCTCCTACTACTCCTTATACTACAAGAACAAACACTACTACTAGTAGTATTACAAGAAAAACCACTACTACTACTACAAGAACAACTGCTACTAATACTATTACAAGTACAACCACTACTACTACCAGAACAACCACTACTACTACTACAAGAGAAACCACTACTGCTACTACAGGAACAACCACTACTACTATTACTAGTATTACAACAACAACCAGTACTACCATTACAAGAACAAACACTACTATTTCCAGAAGTAAAACCACTACTACTACTGTTACTACAAGAACAACCAGCACCACTACTACTACTACAAGAACAACCACTACAACTACCACTACTACAACTACAAGAACAACCACCACTACAACAACAAATACTACTACTACAAGAGAAACCACTTCTACTACTACTACTACTACTACTACAAGAACAACCACTACTACTACTACAAGAACAACCACTACAACTACCACTACTACAACTACAAGAACAACCACTACTACTACAAGAACAACCACCACTACTACTACTTCTACAAGAACAACCACTACTACTACTACAAGAACAACCGCCACTACTACTACTACTACTACTACAAGATCAACCACTACTACTACTACTACTACTTCTACAAGTAGAACCACTACTACTACTAAAACAACAACCACTACTACTACTACAAGAACAACCACTACTACTACTACAAGTATTACAAGAAAAACCACTACTACTACTACAAGAACAACCACTACTACTTCTACAATAACAACCACTACAACTACCACTACTACAACTACAAGAACAACCACTACTACTACAAGAACAACCACCACTACTACTACTGCTACTACAAGAACAACCGCTACTACTACTACTACTACTACAAGAACAACCACTACTACTTCTACAAGAACAACCACTACTTCTCCTACTACTACTACTACTACTACAAGAACAACCACTACTACTACTACTACTAAAAGAACAACCACTACTACTACTACAAGAACAACCACTACTACTACTAGTACTACTAGTACTACTACTACTACTACTACTACTACTACTACTACAAGAACAACCACTACTACTTCTAAAAGTACAGCCACAACTACTACTACAAGAATAACCCCTACTACTGCTACAAGAACAACCACTGCTTCTCCTCCTACTACTTCTACTACAAGAACAACCACTACTACTAGTAGTATTACAAGAAAAACCACTACTACTACTACAAGAACAACTGCTACTAATACTATTACAAGTACAACCACTACTACTACCAGAACAACCACTACTACTACTACAAGAGAAACCACTACTACTACTACTACTACTACTACTTCTACTACTACTACTTCTACTACTCCTACTACAAGAACAACCACTACTACTAATACTAATACTACTATTACAAGGACAACCACTACGATTACTACAACTAGAACCACTACAACTACTACAAGAACAACCACTACTACTACTACTACTACTACTACAAGAACAACCACTAATACTAATACAAGAACAACCACTACTTCTACTACTTCAAGAACAAGCACTACCACTACTACTACAAGAACTACCACTACTACTACTACAAGAACAACCACTGCTTCTCCTACTACTACTACTTCAAGAACAACCACTACTACTTCTACAAGATCAACCACTCCATCTCCTACTACTACTACTACAAGAACAACCACTACTACTACTACAAGAACGACCACCACTACTACTACTACTGCAAGAACAACCTTTACTACTACTACAAGAACAACCACAGCTACTACTTAAAGAACAACCACGGCTTCTCCTAATACTACTACTACGAGAATAACCACTATTACTACTACAAGAACAACCACCACTACTACTACTACTACTACAAGAAAAACCTCTACTATTAATACACGGGCAACCACCACTTCTACTACTACTGCTACTACAAGAACAAACACTACTACTAATACAAGAACGACCACTACTACTACTGCTACTACCAGTAGACCCACTACTACTATTACAAGAACAACCACTACTACTACTACTAGTATTACAAGAACAACCACTTCTAATACTACAAGTACAAACACCACTACTACTACAAGAACAACCCCTACTACTACTACAAGAACAACCACTGCTTCTCCTACTACTACTACTACAAGAACAACCACTACTTCTACTACTACAAGAACAACCACCACCACTACTACTAATACTACTACTACTACAAGATCAACCACTACCACTTCGACAAGAACAACCACTACTACTTGTACTAGTATTACAAGAACAACCACTACTACTATTACAAGAACAACCGCTACTACTACTACTACTACTACAAGATCAACCACTACTAGTACTACTACTACTACTACAAGTAGAACCACTACTACTACTAAAACAACAACCACTACTACTACTACAAGAACAACCACTACTACTACTACAAATACTACAAAAAAAACCACTACTACTACTACAAGAAGAACCACTACTACTTCTACAAGAACAACCACTACAACTACCACTACTACAACTACAAGAACAACCACTACTACTACAAGAACAACCACCACTACTACTACTGCTACTACAAGAACAACCGCTACTACTACTACTACTACTACAAGAACAACCACTACTACTTCTACAAGAACAACCACTACTTCTCCTACTACTACTACTACTACTACTACAAGAACAACCACTACTACTACTACTACTAAAAGAACAACCACCACTACTACTACAAGAACAACCACTACTACTACTAGTACTACTAGTACTACTACTACTACTACTACTACTACTACTACAAGAACAACCACTACTACTTCTAAAAGTACAGCCACAACTACTACTACAAGAATAACCCCTACTACTGCTACAAGAACAACCACTGCTTCTCCTCCTACTACTTCTACTACAAGAACAACCACTACTACTAGTAGTATTACAAGAAAAACCACTACTACTACTACAAGAACAACTGCTACTAATACTATTACAAGTACAACCACTACTACTACCAGAACAACCACTACTACTACTACAAGAGAAACCACTACTACTACTACTACACGAACAACCACTATTACTATTACTAGTATTACAACAACAACCAGTACTACCATTACAAGAACAAACACTACTATTTCCAGAAGTAAAACCACTACTACTACTGCTACTACAAGAACAACCAGCACCACTACTACTACTACAAGAACAACCACTACTACTACTACAAGAACAACCACTACTACTACTACTAGTATTACAACAACAACCAGTACTACCACTACAAGAACAAACACTACTACATCCAGAAGTGAAACCACTACTACTACTACTACAAGAACAACCACCACCACTACTACGACTACTACTACAAGAACAACCACTACTACTACTACAAGAACAACCACCACTACTTCTACTAGTATTACAAGAACAACCCCTACTACTACTACAAGAACAACAGCTACTACTAATAATACTACCACACGTACAACCACTACTACTACAACAACAACAAATACTACTACTACAAGAGAAACCACTACATCTACTACTACTACTACAAGAACAACCACTGCTTCTCCTACTACTACTACTTCAAGAACAACCACTACTACTTCTACAAGATCAACCACTCCATCTCCTACTACTACTACTACAAGAACAACCACTACTACTACTACAAGAACGACCACCACTACTACTACTACTGCAAGAACAACCTTTACTACTACTACAAGAACAACCACAGCTACTACTTAAAGAACAACCACGGCTTCTCCTAATACTACTACTACGAGAATAACCACTATTACTACTACAAGAACAACCACCACTACTACTACTACTACTACAAGAAAAACCTCTACTATTAATACACGGGCAACCACCACTTCTACTACTACTGCTACTACAAGAACAAACACTACTACTAATACAAGAACGACCACTACTACTACTGCTACTACCAGTAGACCCACTACTACTATTACAAGAACAACCACTACTACTACTACTAGTATTACAAGAACAACCACTTCTAATACTACAAGTACAAACACCACTACTACTACAAGAACAACCCCTACTACTACTACAAGAACAACCACTGCTTCTCCTACTACTACTACTACAAGAACAACAACTACTTCTACTACTACAAGAACAACCACCACCACTACTACTAATACTACTACTACTACAAGATCAACCACTACCACTTCGACAAGAACAACCACTACTACTTGTACTAGTATTACAAGAACAACCACTACTACTATTACAAGAACAACCACTACTACTACTACAAGTATTACAAGAAAAGCCACTACTACGACTACAAGAACAACCACTACTACTTCTACATGAACAACCACTACAACTACCACTACTACAACTACCAGAACAACGACTACTACTTCAATAACAACCACCACTACTACTACTGCTACTACAAAAACAACTACTACTACTTCTACAAGAACAACCACTACTTCTACTACTACTACTACTACTACTACTACAAGAACAACCACTACTACTACTACAAGAAAAACCACTACTAGTACTACTACTACTACTAATACAAGAACAACCACTACTACTACTACTACTACAAGAACAACCAATACTACTAATACAAATACAACCACTACTACTACTACTACTACTACAACTACAAGAACAACCAACTACTACTACTACATGAACAACCAATACTACTACTACTACTACTACAAGAACAACCACTACTACTACTGCTACTACTACTACAAGAACAAACACTAATACTAATACTAGAACAACCACTACTACTACTACTACTACTACTGCTACAAGAACAACCACTAATACTAATACAAGAACAACCACTACTACTAATACTAATACTACTATTACAAGGACAACCACTACTATTACTACAAGTAGAGCCATTACAACTACTACAAGAACAACCACTACTACTACTACTACTACTACTACTACAAGAACAACCACTAATACTAATACAAGGACAACCACTACTATTAGTAGTAGTAGTAGTACTACTACTACTACTACTACAAGAACAACCACAGCTACTTCTAAAAGTACAGCCACAAGAACTACTACAAGAATAACCCCTACTACTGCTACAAGAACAACCACTGCTTCTCCTACTACTACTTCTACTACAAGAACAACCACTACTACTAGTAGTATTACAAGAAAAACCACTACTACTACTACAAGAACATCTGCTACTAATGCTATTACAAGTACAACCACTACTACTACCAGAACAACCACTACTACTACTACAAGAGAAACCACTACTACTACTACAGGAACAACCACTACTACTATTACTAGTATTACAACAACAACCAGTACTATCATTACAAGAACAAACACTACTATTTCCAGAAGTAAAACCACTACTACTACTGCTACTACAAGAACAACCAGCACCACTACTACTACTACAAGAACAACCACTACTACTACTACAAGAACAACCACTACAACTACCACTACTACAACTACAAGAACAACCACTACTACTACAAGAACAACCACCACTACAACAACAAATACTACTACTACAAGAGAAACCACTACTACTACTACTACTACTACTACAAGAACAACCACTACTACTACTACTACAAGAACAACCACTACAACTACCACTACTACAACTACAAGAACAACCACTACTACTACAAGAACAACCGCCACTACTACTACTACTACTACAAGATCAACCACTACTACTACTACTACTACTTCTACAAGTAGAACCACTGCTACTACTAAAACAACAACCACTACTACTACTACAAGAACAACCACTACTACTACTACAAGTATTACAAGAAAAACCACTACTACTACTACAAGAACATCTGCTACTAATGCTATTACAAGTACAACCACTACTACTACCAGAACAACCACTACTACTACTACAAGAGAAACCACTACTACTACTACAGGAACAACCACTACTACTATTACTAGTATTACAACAACAACCAGTACTACCATTACAAGAACAAACACTACTATTTCCAGAAGTAAAACCACTACTACTACTGCTACTACAAGAACAACCAGCACCACTACTACTACTACAAGAACAACCACTACTACTACTACAAGAACAACCACTACAACTACCACTACTACAACTACAAGAACAACCACTACTACTACAAGAACAACCACCACTACAACAACAAATACTACTACTACAAGAGAAACCACTACTACTACTACTACTACTACTACAAGAACAACCACTACTACTACTACAAGAACAACCACTACAACTACCACTACTACAACTACAAGAACAACCACTACTACTACAAGAACAACCGCCACTACTACTACTACTACTACAAGATCAACCACTACTACTACTACTACTACTTCTACAAGTAGAACCACTACTACTACTAAAACAACAACCACTACTACTACTACAAGAACAACCACTACTACTACTACAAGTATTACAAGAAAAACCACTACTACTACTACAAGAACAACCACTACTACTTCTACAAGAACAACCACTACAACTACCACTACTACAACTACAAGAACAACCACTACTACTACAAGAACAACCACCACTGCTACTACTGCTACTACAAGAACAACCGCTACTACTACTACTACTACTACAAGAACAACCACTACTACTTCTACAAGAACAACCACTACTTCTCCTACTACTACTACTACTACTACAAGAACAACCACTAATACTACTACTACTAAAAGAACAACCACTACTACTACTACAAGAACAACCACTACTACTACTAGTACTACTACTACTACTACTACTACTACAAGAACAACCACTACTACTACTACAAGTACAACCACGACTACTACTACTACTACAAGAACAACCACTACTACTACTACTACTACAAGTAGAACCACTACTACTACTAAAACAACAACCACTACTACTACTACAAGAACAACCACTACTACTACTACAAGTACTACAAGAAAAACCACTACTACAAGAACAACCACTACTACTTCTACAAGAACAACCACTACAACTACCATTACTACAACTACAAGAACAACCACTACTACTACTACTACTACTACTACTACTACTACTACTACAAGAACAACCACTACTACTCCTACAAGTACAACCACGACTACTACTACTACTACTACAAGAACAACCACTACTACTACTACTACTACTACAAGTAGAACCACTACTACTACTAAAACAACAACCACTACTACTACTACAAGAACAACCACTACTACTACTACAAGTATTACAAGAAAAACCACTACTACTACTACAAGAACAACCACTACTACTTCTACAAGAACAACCACTACAACTACCAGTACTACAACTACAAGAACAACCACTACTACTACAAGAACAACCACCACTACTACTACTGCTACTACAAGAACAACCGCTACTACTACTACTACTACAAGAACAACCACTACTACTTCTACAAGAACAACCACTACTTCTCCTACTACTACTACTACTACTACAAGAACAACCACTACTACTACTACTACTAAAAGAACAACCACTACTACTACTACAAGAACAACCACTACTACTACTAGTACTACTACTACTACTACTACAAGAACAACCACTACTACTTCTAAAAGTACAGCCACAACTACTACTACAAGAATAACCCCTACTACTGCTACAAGAACAACCACTGCTTCTCCTACTACTACTTCTACTACAAGAACAACCACTACTACTAGTAGTATTACAAGAAAAACCACTACTACTACTACAAGAACATCTGCTACTAATGCTATTACAAGTACAACCACTACTACTACCAGAACAACCACTACTACTACTACAAGAGAAACCACTACTACTACTACAGGAACAACCACTACTACTATTACTAGTATTACAACAACAACCAGTACTACCATTACAAGAACAAACACTACTATTTCCAGAAGTAAAACCACTACTACTACTGCTACTACAAGAACAACCAGCACCACTACTACTACTACAAGAACAACCACTACTACTACTACAAGAACAACCACTACAACTACCACTACTACAACTACAAGAACAACCACTACTACTACAAGAACAACCACCACTACAACAACAAATACTACTACTACAAGAGAAACCACTACTACTACTACTACTACTACTACAAGAACAACCACTACTACTACTACTACAAGAACAACCACTACAACTACCACTACTACAACTACAAGAACAACCACTACTACTACAAGAACAACCACCACTACTACTACTTCTACAAGAAAAACCACTACTACTACTACAAGAACAACCGCCACTACTACTACTACTACTACTACAAGATCAACCACTACTACTACTACTACTACTTCTACAAGTAGAACCACCACTACTACTGAAACAACAACCACTACTACTACTACAAGAACAACCACTACTACTACTACAAGTTTTACAAGAAAAACCACTACTACTACTACAAGAACAACCACTACTACTTCTACAAGAACAACCACTACAACTACCACTACTACAACTACAAGAACAACCACTACTACTACAAGAACAACCACCACTACTACTACTGCTACTACAAGAACAACCGCTACTACTACTACTACTACTACAAGAACAACCACTACTACTTCTACAAGAACAACCACTACTTCTCCTACTACTACTAATACTACTACTACAAGAAGAACCACTAATACTACTACTACTAAAAGAACAACCACTACTACTACTACAAGAACAACCACTACTACTACTAGTACTACTACTACTACTACTACTACAAGAACAACCACTACTACTACTACAAGTACAACCACGACTACTACTACTACTACAAGAACAACCACTACTACTACTACTACTACAAGTAGAACCACTACTACTACTAAAACAACAACCACTACTACTACTACAAGAACAACCACTACTACTACTACAAGTATTACAAGAAAAACCACTACTACTACTACAAGAACAACCACTACTACTTCTACAAGAACAACCACTACAACTACCATTACTACAACTACAAGAACAACCACTACTACTACAAGAACAACCACCACTACTACTACTGCTACTACAAGAACAACCGCTACTACTACTACTACTGCTACAAGAACAACCACTACTACTTCTACAAGAACAACCACTACTTCTCCTACTACTACTACTACTACTACAAGAACAACCACTACTACTACTACTACTAAAAGAACAACCACTACTACTACTACAAGAACAACCACTACTACTACTAGTACTACTACTACTACTACTACTACTACAAGAACAACCACTACTACTTCTAAAAGTACAGCCACAACTACTACTACAAGAATAACCCCTACTACCGCTATAAGAACAACCACTGCTTCTCCTACTACTCCTTATACTACAAGAACAAACACTACTACTAGTAGTATTACAAGAAAAACCACTACTACTACTACAAGAACAACTGCTACTAATACTATTACAAGTACAACCACTACTACTACCAGAACAACCACTACTACTACTACAAGAGAAACCACTACTGCTACTACAGGAACAACCACTACTACTATTACTAGTATTACAACAACAACCAGTACTACCATTACAAGAACAAACACTACTATTTCCAGAAGTAAAACCACTACTACTACTGTTACTACAAGAACAACCAGCACCACTACTACTACTACAAGAACAACCACTACTACTACTACAAGAACAACCACTACAGCTACCACTACTACAACTACAAGAACAACCAACACTACAACAACAAATACTACTACTACAAGAGAAAACACTTCTACTACTACTACTACTACTACTACAAGAACAACCACTACTACTACTACAAGAACAACCACTACAACTACCACTACTACAACTACAAGAACAACCACTACTACTACAAGAACAACCACCACTACTACTACTTCTACAAGAACAACCACTACTACTACTGCAAGAACAACCGCCACTACTACTACTACTACTACAAGATCAACCACTACTACTACTACTACTACATCTACAAGTAGAACCACTACTACTACTAAAACAACAACCACTACTACTACTACAAGAACAACCACTACTACTACTACAAGTATTACAAGAAAAACCACTACCACTACTACAAGAACAACCACTACTACTTCTACAAGAACAACCACTACAACTACCACTACTACAACTACAAGAACAACCACTACTACTACAAGAACAACCACCACTACTACTACTGCTACTACAAGAACAACCGCTACTACTACTACTACTACTACAAGAACAACCACTACTACTTCTACAAGAACAACCACTACTTCTCCTACTACTACTACTACTACTACTACTACTACAAGAACAAACACTAATACTACTACTACTAAAAGAACAACCACTACTACTACTACAAGAACAACCACTACTACTACTAGTACTACTACTACTACTACTACTACAAGAACAACCACTACTACTACTACAAGTACAACCACGACTACTACTACTACTACAAGAACAACCACTACTACTACTACTACTACTACTACAAGTAGAACCACTACTACTACTAAAACAACAACCACTACTACTACTACAAGAACAACCACTACTACTACTACAAGTATTACAAGAAAAACCACTACTACTACTACAAGAACAACCACTACTACTTCTACAAGAACAACCACTACTACTACTAGTACTACTACTACTAGTACTACTACTACTACAAGAACAACCACTACTACTTCTAAAAGTACAGCCACAACTACTACTACAAGAATAACCCCTACTACTGCTACAAGAACAACCACTGCTTCTCCTACTACTCCTTATACTACAAGAACAAACACTACTACTAGTAGTATTACAAGAAAAACCACTACTACTACTACAAGAACAACTGCTACTAATACTATTACAAGTACAACCACTACTACTACCAGAACAACCACTACTACTACAACAAGAGAAACCACTACTACTACTACAGGAACAACCACTACTACTATTACTAGTATTACAACAACAACCAGTACTACCATTACAAGAACAAACACTACTATTTCCAGAAGTAAAACCACTACTACTACTGTTACTACAAGAACAACCAGCACCACTACTACTACTACAAGAACAACCACTACTACTACTACAAGAACAACCACTACAACTACCACTACTACAACTACAAGAACAACCACCACTACAACAACAAATACTACTACTACAAGAGAAACCACTTCTACTACTACTACTACTACTACAAGAACAACCACTACTACTACTACAAGAACAACCACTACAACTACCACTACTACAACTACAAGAACAACCACTACTACTACAAGAACAACCACCACTACTACTACTTCTACAAGAACAACCACTACTACTACTACAAGAACAACCGCTACTACTACTACTACTACTACAAGATCAACCACTACTACTACTACTACTACTACTACAAGTAGAACCACTACTACTACTAAAACAACAACCACTACTACTACTACAAGAACAACCACTACTACTACTACAAGTACTACAAAAAAAAATCACTACTACTACTACAAGAACAACCACTACTACTTCTACAAGAACAACCACTACAACTACCACTACTACAACTACAAGAACAACCACTACTACTACAAGAACAACCACCACTACTACTACTGCTACTACAAGAACAACCGCTACTACTACTACTACTACTACAAGAACAACCACTACTACTTCTACAAGAACAACCACTACTTCTCCTACTACTACTACTACTACTACAAGAACAACCACTACTACTACTACTACTAAAAGAACAACCACTACTACTACTACAAGAACAACCACTACTACTACTAGTACTACTACTACTACTACTACTACTACTACTACTACTACAAGAACAACCACTACTACTTCTAAAAGTACAGCCACAACTACTACTACAAGAATAACCCCTACTACTGCTACAAGAACAACCACTGCTTCTCCTCCTACTACTTCTACTACAAGAACAACCACTACTACTAGTAGTATTACAAGAAAAACCACTACTACTACTACAAGAACAACTGCTACTAATACTATTACAAGTACAACCACTACTACTACCAGAACAACCACTACTACTACTACAAGAGAAACCACTACTACTACTACTACACGAACAACCACTATTACTATTACTAGTATTACAACAACAACCAGTACTACCATTACAAGAACAAACACTACTATTTCCAGAAGTAAAACCACTACTACTACTGCTACTACAAGAACAACCAGCACCACTACTACTACTACAAGAACAACCACTACTACTACTACAAGAACAACCACTACTACTACTACTAGTATTACAACAACAACCAGTACTACCACTACAAGAACAAACACTACTACATCCAGAAGTGAAACCACTACTACTACTACTACAAGAACAACCACCACCACTACTACGACTACTACTACAAGAACAACCACTACTACTACTACAAGAACAACCACCACTACTTCTACTAGTATTACAAGAACAACCCCTACTACTACTACAAGAACAACAGCTACTACTAATAATACTACCACACGTACAACCACTACTACTACAACAACAACAAATACTACTACTACAAGAGAAACCACTACATCTACTACTACTACTACAAGAACAACCACTACTACTACTACAAGAAAAACCACTGCTTCTCCTACTACTACTATTACAAGAACAACCACTACTACTACTACAAGAACAACCTCCACTACTAATACTAGAACAACCACTACTACTACTACTACTACTACTTCTACTACTACTACTTCTACTACTCCTACTACAAGAACAACCACTACTACTAATTCTAATACTACTATTACAAGGACAACCACTACGATTACTACAACTAGAACCACTACAACTACTACAAGAACAACCACTACTACTACTACTACTACTACTACAAGTAGAACCACTACTACTACTGAAACAACAACCACTACTACTACTACAAGAACAACCACTACTACTACTACAAGTTTTACAAGAAAAACCACTACTACTACTACAAGAACAACCACTACTACTTCTACAAGAACAACCACTACAACTACCACTACTACAACTACAAGAACAACCACTACTACTACAAGAACAACCACCACTACTACTACTGCTACTACAAGAACAACCGCTACTACTACTACTACTACTACAAGAACAACCACTACTACTTCTACAAGAACAACCACTACTTCTCCTACTACTACTAATACTACTACTACAAGAACAACCACTAATACTACTACTACTAAAAGAACAACCACTACTACTACTACAAGAACAACCACTACTACTACTAGTACTACTACTACTACTACTACTACAAGAACAACCACTACTACTACTACAAGTACAACCACGACTACTACTACTACTACAAGAACAACCACTACTACTACTACTACTACTACAAGTAGAACCACTACTACTACTAAAACAACAACCACTACTACTACTACAAGAACAACCACTACTACTACTACAAGTATTACAAGAAAAACCACTACTACTACTACAAGAACAACCACTACTACTTCTACAAGAACAACCACTACAACTACCATTACTACAACTACAAGAACAACCACTACTACTACAAGAACAACCACCACTACTACTACTGCTACTACAAGAACAACCGCTACTACTACTACTACTGCTACAAGAACAACCACTACTACTTCTACAAGAACAACCACTACTTCTCCTACTACTACTACTACTACTACAAGAACAACCACTACTACTACTACTACTAAAAGAACAACCACTACTACTACTACAAGAACAACCACTACTACTACTAGTACTACTACTACTACTACTACTACTACAAGAACAACCACTACTACTTCTAAAAGTACAGCCACAACTACTACTACAAGAATAACCCCTACTACCGCTATAAGAACAACCACTGCTTCTCCTACTACTCCTTATACTACAAGAACAAACACTACTACTAGTAGTATTACAAGAAAAACCACTACTACTACTACAAGAACAACTGCTACTAATACTATTACAAGTACAACCACTACTACTACCAGAACAACCACTACTACTACTACAAGAGAAACCACTACTGCTACTACAGGAACAACCACTACTACTATTACTAGTATTACAACAACAACCAGTACTACCATTACAAGAACAAACACTACTATTTCCAGAAGTAAAACCACTACTACTACTGTTACTACAAGAACAACCAGCACCACTACTACTACTACAAGAACAACCACTACTACTACTACAAGAACAACCACTACAGCTACCACTACTACAACTACAAGAACAACCAACACTACAACAACAAATACTACTACTACAAGAGAAACCACTTCTACTACTACTACTACTACTACTACAAGAACAACCACTACTACTACTACAAGAACAACCACTACAACTACCACTACTACAACTACAAGAACAACCACTACTACTACAAGATCAACCACCACTACTACTACTTCTACAAGAACAACCACTACTACTACTACAAGAACAACCGCCACTACTACTACTACTACTACAAGATCAACCACTACTACTACTACTACTACATCTACAAGTAGAACCACTACTATTACTAAAACAACAACCACTACTACTACTACAAGAACAACCACTACTACTACTACAAGTATTACAAGAAAAACCACTACCACTACTACAAGAACAACCACTACTACTTCTACAAGAACAACCACTACAACTACCACTACTACAACTACAAGAACAACCACTACTACTACAAGAACAACCACCACTACTACTACTGCTACTACAAGAACAACCGCTACTACTACTACTACTACTACAAGAACAACCACTACTACTTCTACAAGAACAACCACTACTTCTCCTACTACTACTACTACTACTACTACTACAAGAACAAACACTAATACTACTACTACTAAAAGAACAACCACTACTACTACTACAAGAACAACCACTACTACTACTAGTACTACTACTACTACTACTACTACAAGAACAACCACTACTACTACTACAAGTACAACCACGACTACTACTACTACTACAAGAACAACCACTACTACTACTACTACTACTACAAGTAGAACCACTACTACTACTAAAACAACAACCACTACTACTACTACAAGAACAACCACTACTACTACTACAAGTATTACAAGAAAAACCACTACTACTACTACAAGAACAACCACTACTACTTCTACAAGAACAACCACTACAACTACCAGTACTACAACTACAAGAACAACCACTACTACTACAAGAACAACCACCACTACTACTACTGCTACTACAAGAACAACCGCTACTACTACTACTACTACAAGAACAACCACTACTACTTCTACAAGAAGAACCACTACTTCTCCTACTACTACTACTACTACTACTACAAGAACAACCACTACTACTACTACTACTAAAAGAACAACCACTACTACTACTACAAGAACAACCACTACTACTACTAGTACTACTACTACTACTACTACTACAAGAACAACCACTACTACTTCTAAAAGTACAGCCACAACTACTACTACAAGAATAACCCCTACTACTGCTACAAGAACAACCACTGCTTCTCCTACTACTACTTCTACTACAAGAACAACCACTACTACTAGTAGTATTACAAGAAAAACCACTACTACTACTACAAGAACATCTGCTGCTAATGCTATTACAAGTACAACCACTACTACTACCAGAACAACCACTACTACTACTACAAGAGAAACCACTACTACTACTACAGGAACAACCACTACTACTATTACTAGTATTACAACAACAACCAGTACTACCATTACAAGAACAAACACTACTATTTCCAGAAGTAAAACCACTACTACTACTGCTACTACAAGAACAACCAGCACCACTACTACTACTACAAGAACAACCACTACTACTACTACAAGAACAACCACTACAACTACCACTACTACAACTACAAGAACAACCACTACTACTACAAGAACAACCACCACTACAACAACAAATACTACTACTACAAGAGAAACCACTACTACTACTACTACTACTACTACAAGAACAACCACTACTACTACTACTACAAGAACAACCACTACAACTACCACTACTACAACTACAAGAACAACCACTACTACTACAAGAACAACCGCCACTACTACTACTACTACTACAAGATCAACCACTACTACTACTACTACTACTTCTACAAGTAGAACCACTACTACTACTAAAACAACAACCACTACTACTACTACAAGAACAACCACTACTACTACTACAAGTATTACAAGAAAAACCACTACTACTACTACAAGAACAACCACTACTACTTCTACAAGAACAACCACTACAACTACCACTACTACAACTACAAGAACAACCACTACTACTACAAGAACAACCACCACTGCTACTACTGCTACTACAAGAACAACCGCTACTACTACTACTACTACTACAAGAACAACCACTACTACTTCTACAAGAACAACCACTACTTCTCCTACTACTACTACTACTACAAGAACAACCACTAATACTACTACTACTAAAAGAACAACCACTACTACTACTACAAGAACAACCACTACTACTACTAGTACTACTACTACTACTACTACTACAAGAACAACCACTACTACTACTACAAGTACAACCACGACTACTACTACTACTACAAGAACAACCACTACTACTACTACTACTACAAGTAGAACCACTACTACTACTAAAACAACAACCACTACTACTACTACAAGAACAACCACTACTACTACTACAAGTACTACAAGAAAAACCACTACTACAAGAACAACCACTACTACTTCTACAAGAACAACCACTACAACTACCATTACTACAACTACAAGAACAACCACTACTACTACTACTACTACTACTACTACAAGAACAACCACTACTACTCCTACAAGTACAACCACGACTACTACTACTACTACTACAAGAACAACCACTACTACTACTACTACTACTACAAGTAGAACCACTACTACTACTAAAACAACAACCACTACTACTACTACAAGAACAACCACTACTACTACTACAAGTATTACAAGAAAAACCACTACTACTACTACAAGAACAACCACTACTACTTCTACAAGAACAACCACTACAACTACCAGTACTACAACTACAAGAACAACCACTACTACTACAAGAACAACCACCACTACTACTACTGCTACTACAAGAACAACCGCTACTACTACTACTACTACAAGAACAACCACTACTACTTCTACAAGAACAACCACTACTTCTCCTACTACTACTACTACTACTACAAGAACAACCACTACTACTTCTAAAAGTACAGCCACAACTACTACTACAAGAATAACCCCTACTACTGCTACAAGAACAACCACTGCTTCTCCTACTACTACTTCTACTACAAGAACAACCACTACTACTAGTAGTATTACAAGAAAAACCACTACTACTACTACAAGAACATCTGCTACTAATGCTATTACAAGTACAACCACTACTACTACCAGAACAACCACTACTACTACTACAAGAGAAACCACTACTACTACTACAGGAACAACCACTACTACTATTACTAGTATTACAACAACAACCAGTACTACCATTACAAGAACAAACACTACTATTTCCAGAAGTAAAACCACTACTACTACTGCTACTACAAGAACAACCAGCACCACTACTACTACTACAAGAACAACCACTACTACTACTACAAGAACAACCACTACAACTACCACTACTACAACTACAAGAACAACCACTACTACTACAAGAACAACCACCACTACAACAACAAATACTACTACTACAAGAGAAACCACTACTACTACTACTACTACTACTACTACAAGAACAACCACTACTACTACTACTACAAGAACAACCACTACAACTACCACTACTACAACTACAAGAACAACCACTACTACTACAAGAACAACCACCACTACTACTACTTCTACAAGAACAACCACTACTACTACTACAAGAACAACCGCCACTACTACTACTACTACTACAAGATCAACCACTACTACTACTACTACTACTTCTACAAGTAGAACCACTACTACTACTGAAACAACAACCACTACTACTACTACAAGAACAACCACTACTACTACTACAAGTATTACAAGAAAAACCACTACTACTACTACAAGAACAACCACTACTACTTCTACAAGAACAACCACTACTTCTCCTATTACTACTACTACTACTACAAGAACAACCACTACTACTACTACTACTACAAGAACAACCACTACTACTACTACTACTACTAAAAGAACAACCACTACTACTACTACAAGAACAACCACTACTACTACTAGTACTACTACTACTACTACTACAAGAACAACCACTACTACTTCTAAAAGTACAGCCACAACTACTACTACAAGAATAACCCCTACTACTGCTACAAGAACAACCACTGCTTCTCCTACTACTACTTCTACTACAAGAACAACCACTACTACTAGTAGTATTACAAGAAAAACCACTACTACTACTACAAGAACATCTGCTACTAATGCTATTACAAGTACAACCACTACTACTACCAGAACAACCACTACTACTACTACAAGAGAAACCACTACTACTACTACAGGAACAACCACTACTACTATTACTAGTATTACAACAACAACCAGTACTACCATTACAAGAACAAACACTACTATTTCCAGAAGTAAAACCACTACTACTACTGCTACTACAAGAACAACCAGCACCACTACTACTACTACAAGAACAACCACTACTACTACTACAAGAACAACAACTACAACTACCACTACTACAACTACAAGAACACCACTACTACTACAAGAACAACCACCACTACAACAACAAATACTACTACTACAAGAGAAACCACTACTACTACTACTACTACTACTACTACAAGAACAACCACTACTACTACTACAAGAAAAACCACTACAACTACCACTACTACAACTACAAGAACAACCACTACTACTACAAGAACAACCACCACTACTACTACTTCTACAAGAACAACCACTACTACTACTACAAGAACAACCGCCACTACTACTACTACTACTACTACAAGATCAACCACTACTACTACTACTACTACTTCTACAAGTAGAACCACTACTACTACTGAAACAACAACCACTACTACTACTACAAGAACAACCACTACTACTACTACAAGTTTTACAAGAAAAACCACTACTACTACTACAAGAACAACCACTACTACTTCTACAAGAACAACCACTACAACTACCACTACTACAACTACAAGAACAACCACTACTACTACAAGAACAACCACCACTACTACTACTGCTACTACAAGAACAACCGCTACTACTACTACTACTACAAGAACAACCACTACTACTTCTACAAGAAGAACCACTACTTCTCCTACTACTACTACTACTACTACTACAAGAACAACCACTACTACTACTACTACTACTAAAAGAACAACCACTACTACTACTACAAGAACAACCACTACTACTACTAGTACTACTACTACTACTACTACTACAAGAACAACCACTACTACTTCTAAAAGTACAGCCACAACTACTACTACAAGAATAACCCCTACTACTGCTACAAGAACAACCACTGCTTCTCCTACTACTACTTCTACTACAAGAACAACCACTACTACTAGTAGTATTACAAGAAAAACCACTACTACTACTACAAGAACATCTGCTGCTAATGCTATTACAAGTACAACCACTACTACTACCAGAACAACCACTACTACTACTACAAGAGAAACCACTACTACTACTACAGGAACAACCACTACTACTATTACTAGTATTACAACAACAACCAGTACTACCATTACAAGAACAAACACTACTATTTCCAGAAGTAAAACCACTACTACTACTGCTACTACAAGAACAACCAGCACCACTACTACTACTACAAGAACAACCACTACTACTACTACAAGAACAACCACTACAACTACCACTACTACAACTACAAGAACAACCACTACTACTACAAGAACAACCACCACTACAACAACAAATACTACTACTACAAGAGAAACCACTACTACTACTACTACTACTACTACAAGAACAACCACTACTACTACTACTACAAGAACAACCACTACAACTACCACTACTACAACTACAAGAACAACCACTACTACTACAAGAACAACCGCCACTACTACTACTACTACTACAAGATCAACCACTACTACTACTACTACTACTTCTACAAGTAGAACCACTACTACTACTAAAACAACAACCACTACTACTACTACAAGAACAACCACTACTACTACTACAAGTATTACAAGAAAAACCACTACTACTACTACAAGAACAACCACTACTACTTCTACAAGAACAACCACTACAACTACCACTACTACAACTACAAGAACAACCACTACTACTACAAGAACAACCACCACTGCTACTACTGCTACTACAAGAACAACCGCTACTACTACTACTACTACTACAAGAACAACCACTACTACTTCTACAAGAACAACCACTACTTCTCCTACTACTACTACTACTACAAGAACAACCACTAATACTACTACTACTAAAAGAACAACCACTACTACTACTACAAGAACAACCACTACTACTACTAGTACTACTACTACTACTACTACTACAAGAACAACCACTACTACTACTACAAGTACAACCACGACTACTACTACTACTACAAGAACAACCACTACTACTACTACTACTACAAGTAGAACCACTACTACTACTAAAACAACAACCACTACTACTACTACAAGAACAACCACTACTACTACTACAAGTACTACAAGAAAAACCACTACTACAAGAACAACCACTACTACTTCTACAAGAACAACCACTACAACTACCATTACTACAACTACAAGAACAACCACTACTACTACTACTACTACTACTACTACTACTACAAGAACAACCACTACTACTCCTACAAGTACAACCACGACTACTACTACTACTACTACAAGAACAACCACTACTACTACTACTACTACTACAAGTAGAACCACTACTACTACTAAAACAACAACCACTACTACTACTACAAGAACAACCACTACTACTACTACAAGTATTACAAGAAAAACCACTACTACTACTACAAGAACAACCACTACTACTTCTACAAGAACAACCACTACAACTACCAGTACTACAACTACAAGAACAACCACTACTACTACAAGAACAACCACCACTACTACTACTGCTACTACAAGAACAACCGCTACTACTACTACTACTACAAGAACAACCACTACTACTTCTACAAGAACAACCACTACTTCTCCTACTACTACTACTACTACTACAAGAACAACCACTACTACTTCTAAAAGTACAGCCACAACTACTACTACAAGAATAACCCCTACTACTGCTACAAGAACAACCACTGCTTCTCCTACTACTACTTCTACTACAAGAACAACCACTACTACTAGTAGTATTACAAGAAAAACCACTACTACTACTACAAGAACATCTGCTACTAATGCTATTACAAGTACAACCACTACTACTACCAGAACAACCACTACTACTACTACAAGAGAAACCACTACTACTACTACAGGAACAACCACTACTACTATTACTAGTATTACAACAACAACCAGTACTACCATTACAAGAACAAACACTACTATTTCCAGAAGTAAAACCACTACTACTACTGCTACTACAAGAACAACCAGCACCACTACTACTACTACAAGAACAACCACTACTACTACTACAAGAACAACCACTACAACTACCACTACTACAACTACAAGAACAACCACTACTACTACAAGAACAACCACCACTACAACAACAAATACTACTACTACAAGAGAAACCACTACTACTACTACTACTACTACTACTACAAGAACAACCACTACTACTACTACTACAAGAACAACCACTACAACTACCACTACTACAACTACAAGAACAACCACTACTACTACAAGAACAACCACCACTACTACTACTTCTACAAGAACAACCACTACTACTACTACAAGAACAACCGCCACTACTACTACTACTACTACAAGATCAACCACTACTACTACTACTACTACTTCTACAAGTAGAACCACTACTACTACTGAAACAACAACCACTACTACTACTACAAGAACAACCACTACTACTACTACAAGTATTACAAGAAAAACCACTACTACTACTACAAGAACAACCACTACTACTTCTACAAGAACAACCACTACTTCTCCTATTACTACTACTACTACTACAAGAACAACCACTACTACTACTACTACTACAAGAACAACCACTACTACTACTACTACTACTAAAAGAACAACCACTACTACTACTACAAGAACAACCACTACTACTACTAGTACTACTACTACTACTACAAGAACAACCACTACTACTTCTAAAAGTACAGCCACAACTACTACTACAAGAATAACCCCTACTACTGCTACAAGAACAACCACTGCTTCTCCTACTACTACTTCTACTACAAGAACAACCACTACTACTAGTAGTATTACAAGAAAAACCACTACTACTACTACAAGAACATCTGCTACTAATGCTATTACAAGTACAACCACTACTACTACCAGAACAACCACTACTACTACTACAAGAGAAACCACTACTACTACTACAGGAACAACCACTACTACTATTACTAGTATTACAACAACAACCAGTACTACCATTACAAGAACAAACACTACTATTTCCAGAAGTAAAACCACTACTACTACTGCTACTACAAGAACAACCAGCACCACTACTACTACTACAAGAACAACCACTACTACTACTACAAGAACAACCACTACAACTACCACTACTACAACTACAAGAACACCACTACTACTACAAGAACAACCACCACTACAACAACAAATACTACTACTACAAGAGAAACCACTACTACTACTACTACTACTACTACTACAAGAACAACCACTACTACTACTACAAGAACAACCACTACAACTACCACTACTACAACTACAAGAACAACCACTACTACTACAAGAACAACCACCACTACTACTACTTCTACAAGAACAACCACTACTACTACTACAAGAACAACCGCCACTACTACTACTACTACTACTACAAGATCAACCACTACTACTACTACTACTACTTCTACAAGTAGAACCACTACTACTACTGAAACAACAACCACTACTACTACTACAAGAACAACCACTACTACTACTACAAGTTTTACAAGAAAAACCACTACTACTACTACAAGAACAACCACTACTACTTCTACAAGAACAACCACTACAACTACCACTACTACAACTACAAGAACAACCACTACTACTACAAGAACAACCACCACTACTACTACTGCTACTACAAGAACAACCGCTACTACTACTACTACTACTACAAGAACAACCACTACTACTTCTACAAGAACAACCACTACTTCTCCTACTACTACTAATACTACTACTACAAGAAGAACCACTAATACTACTACTACTAAAAGAACAACCACTACTACTACTACAAGAACAACCACTACTACTACTAGTACTACTACTACTACTACTACTACAAGAACAACCACTACTACTACTACAAGAACAACCACTACTACTACTACAAGTATTACAAGAAAAACCACTACTACTACTACAAGAACAACCACTACTACTTCTACAAGAACAACCACTACAACTACCATTACTACAACTACAAGAACAACCACTACTACTACAAGAACAACCACCACTACTACTACTGCTACTACAAGAACAACCGCTACTACTACTACTACTGCTACAAGAACAACCACTACTACTTCTACAAGAACAACCACTACTTCTCCTACTACTACTACTACTACTACAAGAACAACCACTACTACTACTACTACTAAAAGAACAACCACTACTACTACTACAAGAACAACCACTACTACTACTAGTACTACTACTACTACTACTACTACTACAAGAACAACCACTACTACTTCTAAAAGTACAGCCACAACTACTACTACAAGAATAACCCCTACTACCGCTATAAGAACAACCACTGCTTGTCCTACTACTCCTTATACTACAAGAACAAACACTACTACTAGTAGTATTACAAGAAAAACCACTACTACTACTACAAGAACAACTGCTACTAATACTATTACAAGTACAACCACTACTACTACCAGAACAACCACTACTACTACTACAAGAGAAACCACTACTGCTACTACAGGAACAACCACTACTACTATTACTAGTATTACAACAACAACCAGTACTACCATTACAAGAACAAACACTACTATTTCCAGAAGTAAAACCACTACTACTACTGTTACTACAAGAACAACCAGCACCACTACTACTACTACAAGAACAACCACTACTACTACTACAAGAACAACCACTACAGCTACCACTACTACAACTACAAGAACAACCAACACTACAACAACAAATACTACTACTACAAGAGAAACCACTTCTACTACTACTACTACTACTACTACAAGAACAACCACTACTACTACTACAAGAACAACCACTACAACTACCACTACTACAACTACAAGAACAACCACTACTACTACAAGAACAACCACCACTACTACTACTTCTACAAGAACAACCACTACTACTACTACAAGAACAACCGCCACTACTACTACTACTACTACTACTACAAGATCAACCACTACTACTACTACTACTACATCTACAAGTAGAACCACTACTACTACTAAAACAACAACCACTACTACTACTACAAGAACAACCACTACTACTACTACAAGTATTACAAGAAAAACCACTACCACTACTACAAGAACAACCACTACTACTTCTACAAGAACAACCACTACAACTACCACTACTACAACTACAAGAACAACCACTACTACTACAAGAACAACCACCACTACTACTACTGCTACTACAAGAACAACCGCTACTACTACTACTACTACTACAAGAACAACCACTACTACTTCTACAAGAACAACCACTACTTCTCCTACTACTACTACTACTACTACTACAAGAACAAACACTAATACTACTACTACTAAAAGAACAACCACTACTACTACTACAAGAACAACCACTACTACTACTAGTACTACTACTACTACTACTACAAGAACAACCACTACTACTACTACAAGTACAACCACGACTACTACTACTACTACAAGAACAACCACTACTACTACTACTACTACTACAAGTAGAACCACTACTACTACTAAAACAACAACCACTACTACTACTACAAGAACAACCACTACTACTACTACAAGTATTACAAGAAAAACCACTACTACTACTACAAGAACAACCACTACTACTTCTACAAGAACAACCACTACTACTACTAGTACTACTACTACTAGTACTACTACTACTACAAGAACAACCACTACTACTTCTAAAAGTACAGCCACAACTACTACTACAAGAATAACCCCTACTACTGCTACAAGAACAACCACTCCTTCTCCTACTACTCCTTATACTACAAGAACAAACACTACTACTAGTAGTATTACAAGAAAAACCACTACTACTACTACAAGAACAACTGCTACTAATACTATTACAAGTACAACCACTACTACTACCAGAACAACCACTACTACTACTACAAGAGAAACCACTACTACTACTACAGGAACAACCACTACTACTATTACTAATATTACAACAACAACCAGTACTACCATTACAAGAACAAACACTACTATTTCCAGAAGTAAAACCACTACTACTACTGTTACTACAAGAACAACCAGCACCACTACTACTACTACAAGAACAACCACTACTACTACTACAAGAACAACCACTACAACTACCACTACTACAACTACAAGAACAACCACCACTACAACAACAAATACTACTACTACAAGAGAAACCACTTCTACTACTACTACTACTACTACAAGAACAACCACTACTACTACTACAAGAACAACCACTACAACTACCACTACTACAACTACAAGAACAACCACTACTACTACAAGAACAACCACCACTACTACTACTTCTACAAGAACAACCACTACTACTACTACAAGAACAACCGCTACTACTACTACTACTACTACAAGATCAACCACTACTACTACTACTACTACTACTACAAGTAGAACCACTACTACTACTAAAACAACAACCACTACTACTACTACAAGAACAACCACTACTACTACTACAAGTACTACAAAAAAATCACTACTACTACTACAAGAACAACCACTACTACTTCTACAAGAACAACCACTACAACTACCACTACTACAACTACAAGAACAACCACTACTACTACAAGAACAACCACCACTACTACTACTGCTACTACAAGAACAACCGCTACTACTACTACTACTACTACAAGAACAACCACTACTACTTCTACAAGAACAACCACTACTTCTCCTACTACTACTACTACTACTACAAGAACAACCACTACTACTACTACTACTAAAAGAACAACCACTACTACTACTACAAGAACAACCACTACTACTACTAGTACTACTACTACTACTACTACTACTACTACAAGAACAACCACTACTACTTCTAAAAGTACAGCCACAACTACTACTACAAGAATAACCCCTACTACTGCTACAAGAACAACCACTGCTTCTCCTCCTACTACTTCTACTACAAGAACAACCACTACTACTAGTAGTATTACAAGAAAAACCACTACTACTACTACAAGAACAACTGCTACTAATACTATTACAAGTACAACCACTACTACTACCAGAACAACCACTACTACTACTACAAGAGAAACCACTACTGCTACTACAGGAACAACCACTACTACTATTACTAGTATTACAACAACAACCAGTACTACCATTACAAGAACAAACACTACTATTTCCAGAAGTAAAACCACTACTACTACTGTTACTACAAGAACAACCAGCACCACTACTACTACTACAAGAACAACCACTACTACTACTACAAGAACAACCACTACAGCTACCACTACTACAACTACAAGAACAACCAACACTACAACAACAAATACTACTACTACAAGAGAAACCACTTCTACTACTACTACTACTACTACTACAAGAACAACCACTACTACTACTACAAGAACAACCACTACAACTACCACTACTACAACTACAAGAACAACCACTACTACTACAAGAACAACCACCACTACTACTACTTCTACAAGAACAACCACTACTACTACTACAAGAACAACCGCCACTACTACTACTACTACTACTACTACAAGATCAACCACTACTACTACTACTACTACATCTACAAGTAGAACCACTACTACTACTAAAACAACAACCACTACTACTACTACAAGAACAACCACTACTACTACTACAAGTATTACAAGAAAAACCACTACCACTACTACAAGAACAACCACTACTACTTCTACAAGAACAACCACTACAACTACCACTACTACAACTACAAGAACAACCACTACTACTACAAGAACAACCACCACTACTACTACTGCTACTACAAGAACAACCGCTACTACTACTACTACTACTACAAGAACAACCACTACTACTTCTACAAGAACAACCACTACTTCTCCTACTACTACTACTACTACTACTACAAGAACAAACACTAATACTACTACTACTAAAAGAACAACCACTACTACTACTACAAGAACAACCACTACTACTACTAGTACTACTACTACTACTACTACAAGAACAACCACTACTACTACTACAAGTACAACCACGACTACTACTACTACTACAAGAACAACCACTACTACTACTACTACTACTACAAGTAGAACCACTACTACTACTAAAACAACAACCACTACTACTACTACAAGAACAACCACTACTACTACTACAAGTATTACAAGAAAAACCACTACTACTACTACAAGAACAACCACTACTACTTCTACAAGAACAACCACTACTACTACTAGTACTACTACTACTAGTACTACTACTACTACAAGAACAACCACTACTACTTCTAAAAGTACAGCCACAACTACTACTACAAGAATAACCCCTACTACTGCTACAAGAACAACCACTCCTTCTCCTACTACTCCTTATACTACAAGAACAAACACTACTACTAGTAGTATTACAAGAAAAACCACTACTACTACTACAAGAACAACTGCTACTAATACTATTACAAGTACAACCACTACTACTACCAGAACAACCACTACTACTACTACAAGAGAAACCACTACTACTACTACAGGAACAACCACTACTACTATTACTAGTATTACAACAACAACCAGTACTACCATTACAAGAACAAACACTACTATTTCCAGAAGTAAAACCACTACTACTACTGTTACTACAAGAACAACCAGCACCACTACTACTACTACAAGAACAACCACTACTACTACTACAAGAACAACCACTACAACTACCACTACTACAACTACAAGAACAACCACCACTACAACAACAAATACTACTACTACAAGAGAAACCACTTCTACTACTACTACTACTACTACAAGAACAACCACTACTACTACTACAAGAACAACCACTACAACTACCACTACTACAACTACAAGAACAACCACTACTACTACAAGAACAACCACCACTACTACTACTTCTACAAGAACAACCACTACTACTACTACAAGAACAACCGCTACTACTACTACTACTACTACAAGATCAACCACTACTACTACTACTACTACTACTACAAGTAGAACCACTACTACTACTAAAACAACAACCACTACTACTACTACAAGAACAACCACTACTACTACTACAAGTACTACAAAAAAACCCACTACTACTACTACAAGAACAACCACTACTACTTCTACAAGCACAACCACTACAACTACCACTACTACAACTACAAGAACAACCACTACTACTACAAGAACAACCACCACTACTACTACTGCTACTACAAGAACAACCGCTACTACTACTACTACTACTACAAGAACAACCACTACTACTTCTACAAGAACAACCACTACTTCTCCTACTACTACTACTACTACTACAAGAACAACCACTACTACTACTACTACTAAAAGAACAACCACTACTACTACTACAAGAACAACCACTACTACTACTAGTACTACTACTACTACTACTACTACTACTACTACAAGAACAACCACTACTACTTCTAAAAGTACAGCCACAACTACTACTACAAGAATAACCCCTACTACTGCTACAAGAACAACCACTGCTTCTCCTCCTACTACTTCTACTACAAGAACAACCACTACTACTAGTAGTATTACAAGAAAAACCACTACTACTACTACAAGAACAACTGCTACTAATACTATTACAAGTACAACCACTACTACTACCAGAACAACCACTACTACTACTACAAGAGAAACCACTACTACTACTACTACACGAACAACCACTATTACTATTACTAGTATTACAACAACAACCAGTACTACCATTACAAGAACAAACACTACTATTTCCAGAAGTAAAACCACTACTACTACTGCTACTACAAGAACAACCAGCACCACTACTACTACTACAAGAACAACCACTACTACTACTACAAGAACAACCACTACTACTACTACTAGTATTACAACAACAACCAGTACTACCACTACAAGAACAAACACTACTACATCCAGAAGTGAAACCACTACTACTACTACTACAAGAACAACCACCACCACTACTACGACTACTACTACAAGAACAACCACTACTACTACTACAAGAACAACCACCACTACTTCTACTAGTATTACAAGAACAACCCCTACTACTACTACAAGAACAACAGCTACTACTAATAATACTACCACACGTACAACCACTACTACTACAACAACAACAAATACTACTACTACAAGAGAAACCACTACATCTACTACTACTACTACAAGAACAACCACTACTACTACTACAAGAAAAACCACTGCTTCTCCTACTACTACTATTACAAGAACAACCACTACTACTACTACAAGAACAACCTCCACTACTAATACTAGAACAACCACTACTACTACTACTACTACTACTTCTACTACTACTACTTCTACTACTCCTACTACAAGAACAACCACTACTACTAATACTAATACTACTATTACAAGGACAACCACTACGATTACTACAACTAGAACCACTACAACTACTACAAGAACAACCACTACTACTACTACTACTACTACTACTACTACAAGTAGAACCACTACTACTACTGAAACAACAACCACTACTACTACTACAAGAACAACCACTACTACTACTACAAGTTTTACAAGAAAAACCACTACTACTACTACAAGAACAACCACTACTACTTCTACAAGAACAACCACTACAACTACCACTACTACAACTACAAGAACAACCACTACAACTACAAGAACAACCACCACTACTACTACTGCTACTACAAGAACAACCGCTACTACTACTACTACTACTACAAGAACAACCACTACTACTTCTACAAGAACAACCACTACTTCTCCTACTACTACTAATACTACTACTACAAGAACAACCACTAATACTACTACTACTAAAAGAACAACCACTACTACTACTACAAGAACAACCACTACTACTACTAGTACTACTACTACTACTACTACTACTACAAGAACAACCACTACTACTACTACAAGTACAACCACGACTACTACTACTACTACAAGAACAACCACTACTACTACTACTACTACTACAAGTAGAACCACTACTACTACTAAAACAACAACCACTACTACTACTACAAGAACAACCACTACTACTACTACAAGTATTACAAGAAAAACCACTACTACTACTACAAGAACAACCACTACTACTTCTACAAGAACAACCACTACAACTACCATTACTACAACTACAAGAACAACCACTACTACTACAAGAACAACCACCACTACTACTACTGCTACTACAAGAACAACCGCTACTACTACTACTACTGCTACAAGAACAACCACTACTACTTCTACAAGAACAACCACTACTTCTCCTACTACTACTACTACTACTACAAGAACAACCACTACTACTACTACTACTAAAAGAACAACCACTACTACTACTACAAGAACAACCACTACTACTACTAGTACTACTACTACTACTACTACTACTACTACAAGAACAACCACTACTACTTCTAAAAGTACAGCCACAACTACTACTACAAGAATAACCCCTACTACCGCTATAAGAACAACCACTGCTTCTCCTACTACTCCTTATACTACAAGAACAAACACTACTACTAGTAGTATTACAAGAAAAACCACTACTACTACTACAAGAACAACTGCTACTAATACTATTACAAGTACAACCACTACTACTACCAGAACAACCACTACTACTACTACAAGAGAAACCACTACTGCTACTACAGGAACAACCACTACTACTATTACTAGTATTACAACAACAACCAGTACTACCATTACAAGAACAAACACTACTATTTCCAGAAGTAAAACCACTACTACTACTGTTACTACAAGAACAACCAGCACCACTACTACTACTACAAGAACAACCACTACTACTACTACAAGAACAACCACTACAGCTACCACTACTACAACTACAAGAACAACCAACACTACAACAACAAATACTACTACTACAAGAGAAACCACTTCTACTACTACTACTACTACTACTACTACAAGAACAACCACTACTACTACTACAAGAACAACCACTACAACTACCACTACTACAACTATAAGAACAACCACTACTACTACAAGAACAACCACCACTACTACTACTTCTACAAGAACAACCACTACTACTACTACAAGAACAACCGCCACTACTACTACTACTACTACTACAAGATCAACCACTACTACTACTACTACTACATCTACAAGTAGAACCACTACTACTACTAAAACAACAACCACTACTACTACTACAAGAACAACCACTACTACTACTACAAGTATTACAAGAAAAACCACTACCACTACTACAAGAACAACCACTACTACTTCTACAAGAACAACCACTACAACTACCACTACTACAACTACAAGAACAACCACTACTACTACAAGAACAACCACCACTACTACTACTGCTACTACAAGAACAACCGCTACTACTACTACTACTACTACAAGAACAACCACTACTACTTCTACAAGAACAACCACTACTTCTCCTACTACTACTACTACTACTACAAGAACAAACACTAATACTACTACTACTAAAAGAACAACCACTACTACTACTACAAGAACAACCACCACTACTACTAGTACTACTACTACTACTACTACTACTACAAGAACAACCACTACTACTACTACAAGTACAACCACGACTACTACTACTACTACAAGAACAACCACTACTACTACTACTACTACTACAAGTAGAACCACCACTACTACTAAAACAACAACCACTACTACTACTACAAGAACAACCACTACTACTACTACAAGTATTACAAGAAAAACCACTACTACTACTACAAGAACAACCACTACTACTTCTACAAGAACAACCACTACTACTACTAGTACTACTACTACTAGTACTACTACTACTACAAGAACAACCACTACTACTTCTAAAAGTACAGCCACAACTACTACTACAAGAATAACCCCTACTACTGCTACAAGAACAACCACTGCTTCTCCTACTACTCCTTATACTACAAGAACAAACACTACTACTAGTAGTATTACAAGAAAAACCACTACTACTACTACAAGAACAACTGCTACTAATACTATTACAAGTACAACCACTACTACTACCAGAACAACCACTACTACTACTACAAGAGAAACCACTTCTACTACTACAGGAACAACCACTACTACTATTACTAGTATTACAACAACAACCAGTACTACCATTACAAGAACAAACACTACTATTTCCAGAAGTAAAACCACTACTACTACTGTTACTACAAGAACAACCAGCACCACTACTACTACTACAAGAACAACCACTACTACTACTACAAGAACAACCACTACAACTACCACTACTACAACTACAAGAACAACCACCACTACAACAACAAATACTACTACTACAAGAGAAACCACTTCTACTACTACTACTACTACTACAAGAACAACCACTACTACTACTACAAGAACAACCACTACAACTACCACTACTACAACTACAAGAACAACCACTACTACTACAAGAACAACCACCACTACTACTACTTCTACAAGAACAACCACTACTACTACTACAAGAACAACCGCTACTACTACTACTACTACTACAAGATCAACCACTACTACTACTACTACTACTACTACAAGTAGAACCACTACTACTACTAAAACAACAACCACTACTACTACTACAAGAACAA
This sequence comes from Alligator mississippiensis, assembly GCF_030867095.1. NCBI lineage: Eukaryota > Metazoa > Chordata > Crocodylia > Alligatoridae > Alligator > Alligator mississippiensis. Next base: position 33,925,607 of record NC_081832.1, read on the forward strand.
CCACTACTACTACTACAAGTACTACAAAAAAAATCACTACTACTACTACAAGAACAACCACTACTACTTCTACAAGAACAACCACTACAACTACCACTACTACAACTACAAGAACAACCACTACTACTACAAGAACAACCACCACTACTACTACTGCTACTACAAGAACAACCGCTACTACTACTACTACTACTACAAGAACAACCACTACTACTTCTACAAGAACAACCACTACTTCTCCTACTACTACTACTACTACTACAAGAACAACCACTACTACTACTACTACTAAAAGAACAACCACTACTACTACTACAAGAACAACCACTACTACTAGTACTACTACTACTACTACTACTACTACTACTACTACTACAAGAACAACCACTACTACTTCTAAAAGTACAGCCACAACTACTACTACAAGAATAACCCCTACTACTGCTACAAGAACAACCACTGCTTCTCCTCCTACTACTTCTACTACAAGAACAACCACTACTACTAGTAGTATTACAAGAAAAACCACTACTACTACTACAAGAACAACTGCTACTAATACTATTACAAGTACAACCACTACTACTACCAGAACAACCACTACTACTACTACAAGAGAAACCACTACTACTACTACTACACGAACAACCACTATTACTATTACTAGTATTACAACAACAACCAGTACTACCATTACAAGAACAAACACTACTATTTCCAGAAGTAAAACCACTACTACTACTGCTACTACAAGAACAACCAGCACCACTACTACTACTACAAGAACAACCACTACTACTACTACAAGAACAACCACTACTACTACTACTAGTATTACAACAACAACCAGTACTACCACTACAAGAACAAACACTACTACATCCAGAAGTGAAACCACTACTACTACTACTACAAGAACAACCACCACCACTACTACGACTACTACTACAAGAACAACCACTACTACTACTACAAGAACAACCACCACTACTTCTACTAGTATTACAAGAACAACCCCTACTACTACTACAAGAACAACAGCTACTACTAATAATACTACCACACGTACAACCACTACTACTACAACAACAACAAATACTACTACTACAAGAGAAACCACTACATCTACTACTACTACTACAAGAACAACCACTACTACTACTACAAGAAAAACCACTGCTTCTCCTACTACTACTATTACAAGAACAACCACTACTACTACTACAAGAACAACCTCCACTACTAATACTAGAACAACCACTACTACTACTACTACTACTACTACTTCTACTACTACTACTTCTACTACTCCTACTACAAGAACAACCACTACTACTAATACTAATACTACTATTACAAGGACAACCACTACGATTACTACAACTAGAACCACTACAACTACTACAAGAACAACCACTACTACTACTACTACTACTACTACAAGTAGAACCACTACTACTACTGAAACAACAACCACTACTACTACTACAAGAACAACCACTACTACTACTACAAGTTTTACAAGAAAAACCACTACTACTACTACAAGAACAACCACTACTACTTCTGCAAGAACAACCACTACAACTACCACTACTACAACTACAAGAACAACCACTACTACTACAAGAACAACCACCACTACTACTACTGCTACTACAAGAACAACCGCTACTACTACTACTACTACTACAAGAACAACCACTACTACTTCTACAAGAACAACCACTACTTCTCCTACTACTACTAATACTACTACTACAAGAACAACCACTAATACTACTACTACTAAAAGAACAACCACTACTACTACTACAAGAACAACCACTACTACTACTAGTACTACTACTACTACTACTACTACTACAAGAACAACCACTACTACTACTACAAGTACAACCACGACTACTACTACTACTACAAGAACAACCACTACTACTACTACTACTACTACAAGTAGAACCACTACTACTACTAAAACAACAACCACTACTACTACTACAAGAACAACCACTACTACTACTACAAGTATTACAAGAAAAACCACTACTACTACTACAAGAACAACCACTACTACTTCTACAAGAACAACCACTACAACTACCATTACTACAACTACAAGAACAACCACTACTACTACAAGAACAACCACCACTACTACTACTGCTACTACAAGAACAACCGCTACTACTACTACTACTGCTACAAGAACAACCACTACTACTTCTACAAGAACAACCACTACTTCTCCTACTACTACTACTACTACTACAAGAACAACCACTACTACTACTACTACTAAAAGAACAACCACTACTACTACTACAAGAACAACCACTACTACTACTAGTACTACTACTACTACTACTACTACAAGAACAACCACTACTACTTCTAAAAGTACAGCCACAACTACTACTACAAGAATAACCCCTACTACCGCTATAAGAACAACCACTGCTTCTCCTACTACTCCTTATACTACAAGAACAAACACTACTACTAGTAGTATTACAAGAAAAACCACTACTACTACTACAAGAACAACTGCTACTAATACTATTACAAGTACAACCACTACTACTACCAGAACAACCACTACTACTACTACAAGAGAAACCACTACTGCTACTACAGGAACAACCACTACTACTATTACTAGTATTACAACAACAACCAGTACTACCATTACAAGAACAAACACTACTATTTCCAGAAGTAAAACCACTACTACTACTGTTACTACAAGAACAACCAGCACCACTACTACTACTACAAGAACAACCACTACTACTACTACAAGAACAACCACTACAACTACCACTACTACAACTACAAGAACAACCACCACTACAACAACAAATACTACTACTACAAGAGAAACCACTTCTACTACTACTACTACTACTACAAGAACAACCACTACTACTACTACAAGAACAACCACTACAACTACCACTACTACAACTACAAGAACAACCACTACTACTACAAGAACAACCACCACTACTACTACTTCTACAAGAACAACCACTACTACTACTACAAGAACAACCGCCACTACTACTACTACTACTACTACAAGATCAACCACTACTACTACTACTTCTACAAGTAGAACCACTACTACTACTAAAACAACAACCACTACTACTACTACAAGAACAACCACTACTACTACTACAAGTATTACAAGAAAAACCACTACTACTACTACAAGAACAACCACTACTACTTCTACAAGAACAACCACTACAACTACCACTACTACAACTACAAGAACAACCACTACTACTACAAGAACAACCACCACTACTACTACTGCTACTACAAGAACAACCGCTACTACTACTACTACTACTACAAGAACAACCACTACTACTTCTAAAAGAACAACCACTACTTCTCCTACTACTACTACTACTACTACAAGAACAACCACTAATACTACTACTACTAAAAGAACAACCACTACTACTACTACAAGAACAACCACTACTACTACTACTACTACTACTACTACTACTACTACTACAAGAACAACCACTACTACTACTACAAGTACAACCACGACTACTACTACTACTACTACAAGAACAACCACTACTACTACTACTACTACTACAAGTAGAACCACTACTACTACTAAAACAACAACCACTACTACTACTACAAGAACAACCACTACTACTACTACAAGTATTACAAGAAAAACCACTACTACTACTACAAGAACAACCACTACTACTTCTACAAGAACAACCACTACAACTACCAGTACTACAACTACAAGAACAACCACTACCACTACAAGAACAACCACCACTACTACTACTGCTACTACAAGAACAACCGGTACTACTACTACTACTACAAGAACAACCACTACTACTTCTACAAGAACAACCACTACTTCTCCTACTACTACTACTACTACTACTACAAGAACAACCACTACTACTACTACTACTAAAAGAACAACCACTACTACTACTACAAGAACAACCACTACTACTACTAGTACTACTACTACTACTACTACAAGAACAACCACTACTACTTCTAAAAGTACAGCCACAACTACTACTACAAGAATAACCCCTACTACTGCTACAAGAACAACCACTGCTTCTCCTACTACTACTTCTACTACAAGAACAACCACTACTACTAGTAGTATTACAAGAAAAACCACTACTACTACTACAAGAACATCTGCTGCTAATGCTATTACAAGTACAACCACTACTACTACCAGAACAACCACTACTACTACTACAAGAGAAACCACTACTACTACTACAGGAACAACCACTACTACTATTACTAGTATTACAACAACAACCAGTACTACCATTACAAGAACAAACACTACTATTTCCAGAAGTAAAACCACTACTACTACTGCTACTACAAGAACAACCAGCACCACTACTACTACTACAAGAACAACCACTACTACTACTACAAGAACAACCACTACAACTACCACTACTACAACTACAAGAACAACCACTACTACTACAAGAACAACCACCACTACAACAACAAATACTACTACTACAAGAGAAACCACTACTACTACTACTACTACTACTACAAGAACAACCACTACTACTACTACTACAAGAACAACCACTACAACTACCACACTACAACTACAAGAACAACCACTACTACTACAAGAACAACCGCCACTACTACTACTACTACTACAAGATCAACCACTACTACTACTACTACTACTTCTACAAGTAGAACCACTACTACTACTAAAACAACAACCACTACTACTACTACAAGAACAACCACTACTACTACTACAAGTATTACAAGAAAAACCACTACTACTACTACAAGAACAACCACTACTACTTCTACAAGAACAACCACTACAACTACCACTACTACAACTACAAGAACAACCACTACTACTACAAGAACAACCACCACTGCTACTACTGCTACTACAAGAACAACCGCTACTACTACTACTACTACTACAAGAACAACCACTACTACTTCTACAAGAACAACCACTACTTCTCCTACTACTACTACTACTACTACAAGAACAAACACTAATACTACTACTACTAAAAGAACAACCACTACTACTACTACAAGAACAACCACTACTACTACTAGTACTACTACTACTACTACTACTACAAGAACAACCACTACTACTACTACAAGTACAACCACGACTACTACTACTACTACAAGAACAACCACTACTACTACTACTACTACAAGTAGAACCACTACTACTACTAAAACAACAACCACTACTACTACTACAAGAACAACCACTACTACTACTACAAGTACTACAAGAAAAACCACTACTACAAGAACAACCACTACTACTTCTACAAGAACAACCACTACAACTACCATTACTACAACTACAAGAACAACCACTACTACTACTACTACTACTACTACTACTACTACTACTAAAAGAACAACCACTACTACTCCTACAAGTACAACCACGACTACTACTACTACTACTACAAGAACAACCACTACTACTACTACTACTACTACAAGTAGAACCACTACTACTACTAAAACAACAACCAAAACTACTACTACAAGAACAACCACTACTACTACTACAAGTATTACAAGAAAAACCACTACTACTACTACAAGAACAACCACTACTACTTCTACAAGAACAACCACTACAACTACCAGTACTACAACTACAAGAACAACCACTACTACTACAAGAACAACCACCACTACTACTACTGCTACTACAAGAACAACCGCTACTACTACTACTACTACAAGAACAACCACTACTACTTCTACAAGAACAACCACTACTTCTCCTACTACTACTACTACTACAAGAACAACCACTACTACTACTACTACTAAAAGAACAACCACTACTACTACTACAAGAACAACCACTACTACTACTAGTACTACTACTACTACTACTACAAGAACAACCACTACTACTTCTAAAAGTACAGCCACAACTACTACTACAAGAATAACCCCTACTACTGCTACAAGAACAACCACTGCTTCTCCTACTACTACTTCTACTACAAGAACAACCACTACTACTAGTAGTATTACAAGAAAAACCACTACTACTACTACAAGAACATCTGCTACTAATGCTATTACAAGTACAACCACTACTACTACCAGAACAACCACTACTACTACTACAGGAGAAACCACTACTACTACTACAGGAACAACCACTACTACTATTACTAGTATTACAACAACAACCAGTACTAAAATTACAAGAACAAACACTACTATTTCCAGAAGTAAAACCACTACTACTACTGCTACTACAAGAACAACCAGCACCACTACTACTACTACAAGAACAACCACTACTACTACTACAAGAACAACCACTACAACTACCACTACTACAACTACAAGAACAACCACTACTACTACAAGAACAACCACCACTACAACAACAAATACTACTACTACAAGAGAAACCACTACTACTACTACTACTACTACTACAAGAACAACCACTACTACTACTACTACAAGAACAACCACTACAACTACCACTACTACAACTACAAGAACAACCACTACTACTACAAGAACAACCACTACTACTACTACAAGAACAACCGCCACTACTACTACTACTACTACTACAAGATCAACCACTACTACTACTACTACTACTTCTACAAGTAGAACCACTACTACTACTGAAACAACAACCACTACTACTACTACAAGAACAACCACTACTACTACTACAAGTTTTACAAGAAAAACCACTACTACTACTACAAGAACAACCACTACTACTTCTACAAGAACAACCACTACAACTACCACTACTACAACTACAAGAACAACCACTACTACTACAAGAACAACCACCACTACTACTACTGCTACTACAAGAACAACCGCTACTACTACTACTACTACTACAAGAACAACCACTACTACTTCTACAAGAACAACCACTACTTCTCCTACTACTACTAATACTACTACTACAAGAAGAACCACTAATACTACTACTACTAAAAGAACAACCACTACTACTACTACAAGAACAACCACTACTACTACTAGTACTACTACTACTACTACTACTACAAGAACAACCACTACTACTACTACAAGTACAACCACGACTACTACTACTACTACAAGAACAACCACTACTACTACTACTACTACTACAAGTAGAACCACTACTACTACTAAAACAACAACCACTACTACTACTACAAGAACAACCACTACTACTACTACAAGTATTACAAGAAAAACCACTACTACTACTACAAGAACAACCACTACTACTTCTACAAGAACAACCACTACAACTACCATTACTACAACTACAAGAACAACCACTACTACTACAAGAACAACCACCACTACTACTACTGCTACTACAAGAACAACCGCTACTACTACTACTACAACTACAAGAACAACCACTACTACTACTACAAGAACAACCACTACTACTACTAGTACTACTACTACTACTACTACTACTACAAGAACAACCACTACTACTTCTAAAAGTACAGCCACAACTACTACTACAAGAATAACCCCTACTACCGCTATAAGAACAACCACTGCTTGTCCTACTACTCCTTATACTACAAGAACAAACACTACTACTAGTAGTATTACAAGAAAAACCACTACTACTACTACAAGAACAACTGCTACTAATACTATTACAAGTACAACCACTACTACTACCAGAACAACCACTACTACTACTACAAGAGAAACCACTACTGCTACTACAGGAACAACCACTACTACTATTACTAGTATTACAACAACAACCAGTACTACCATTACAAGAACAAACACTACTATTTCCAGAAGTAAAACCACTACTACTACTGTTACTACAAGAACAACCAGCACCACTACTACTACTACAAGAACAACCACTACTACTACTACAAGAACAACCACTACAGCTACCACTACTACAACTACAAGAACAACCAACACTACAACAACAAATACTACTACTACAAGAGAAACCACTTCTACTACTACTACTACTACTACTACAAGAACAACCACTACTACTACTACAAGAACAACCACTACAACTACCACTACTACAACTACAAGAACAACCACTACTACTACAAGAACAACCACCACTACTACTACTTCTACAAGAACAACCACTACTACTACTACAAGAACAACCGCCACTACTACTACTACTACTACTACAAGATCAACCACTACTACTACTACTACTACATCTACAAGTAGAACCACTACTACTACTAAAACAACAACCACTACTACTACTACAAGAACAACCACTACTACTACTACAAGTATTACAAGAAAAACCACTACCACTACTACAAGAACAACCACTACTACTTCTACAAGAACAACCACTACAACTACCACTACTACAACTACAAGAACAACCACTACTACTACAAGAACAACCACCACTACTACTACTGCTACTACAAGAACAACCGCTACTACTACTACTACTACTACAAGAACAACCACTACTACTTCTACAAGAACAACCACTACTTCTCCTACTACTACTACTACTACTACTACAAGAACAAACACTAATACTACTACTACTAAAAGAACAACCACTACTACTACTACAAGAACAACCACTACTACTACTAGTACTACTACTACTACTACTACAAGAACAACCACTACTACTACTACAAGTACAACCACGACTACTACTACTACTACAAGAACAACCACTACTACTACTACTACTACTACAAGTAGAACCACTACTACTACTAAAACAACAACCACTACTACTACTACAAGAACAACCACTACTACTACTACAAGTATTACAAGAAAAACCACTACTACTACTACAAGAACAACCACTACTACTTCTACAAGAACAACCACTACTACTACTAGTACTACTACTACTAGTACTACTACTACTACAAGAACAACCACTACTACTTCTAAAAGTACAGCCACAACTACTACTACAAGAATAACCCCTACTACTGCTACAAGAACAACCACTCCTTCTCCTACTACTCCTTATACTACAAGAACAAACACTACTACTAGTAGTATTACAAGAAAAACCACTTCTACTACTACAAGAACAACTGCTACTAATACTATTACAAGTACAACCACTACTACTACCAGAACAACCACTACTACTACTACAAGAGAAACCACTACTACTACTACAGGAACAACCACTACTACTATTACTAGTATTACAACAACAACCAGTACTACCATTACAAGAACAAACACTACTATTTCCAGAAGTAAAACCACTACTACTACTGTTACTACAAGAACAACCAGCACCACTACTACTACTACAAGAACAACCACTACTACTACTACAAGAACAACCACTACAACTACCACTACTACAACTACAAGAACAACCACCACTACAACAACAAATACTACTACTACAAGAGAAACCACTTCTACTACTACTACTACTACTACAAGAACAACCACTACTACTACTACAAGAACAACCACTACAACTACCACTACTACAACTACAAGAACAACCACTACTACTACAAGAACAACCACCACTACTACTACTTCTACAAGAACAACCACTACTACTACTACAAGAACAACCGCTACTACTACTACTACTACTACAAGATCAACCACTACTACTACTACTACTACTACTACAAGTAGAACCACTACTACTACTAAAACAACAACCACTACTACTACTACAAGAACAACCACTACTACTACTACAAGTACTACAAAAAAAATCACTACTACTACTACAAGAACAACCACTACTACTTCTACAAGAACAACCACTACAACTACCACTACTACAACTACAAGAACAACCACTACTACTACAAGAACAACCACCACTACTACTACTGCTACTACAAGAACAACCGCTACTACTACTACGACTACTACAAGAACAACCACTACTACTTCTACAAGAACAACCACTACTTCTCCTACTACTACTACTACTACTACAAGAACAACCACTACTACTACTACTACTAAAAGAACAACCACTACTACTACTACAAGAACAACCACTACTACTACTAGTACTACTACTACTACTACTACTACTACTACAAGAACAACCACTACTACTTCTAAAAGTACAGCCACAACTACTAGTACAAGAATAACCCCTACTACTGCTACAAGAACAACCACTGCTTCTCCTCCTACTACTTCTACTACAAGAACAACCACTACTACTAGTAGTATTACAAGAAAAACCACTACTACTACTACAAGAACAACTGCTACTAATACTATTACAAGTACAACCACTACTACTACCAGAACAACCACTACTACTACTACAAGAGAAACCACTACTACTACTACTACACGAACAACCACTATTACTATTACTAGTATTACAACAACAACCAGTACTACCATTACAAGAACAAACACTACTATTTCCAGAAGTAAAACCACTACTACTACTGCTACTACAAGAACAACCAGCACCACTACTACTACTACAAGAACAACCACTACTACTACTACAAGAACAACCACTACTACTACTACTAGTATTACAACAACAACCAGTACTACCACTACAAGAATAAACACTACTACATCCAGAAGTGAAACCACTACTACTACTACTACAAGAACAACCACCACCACTACTACGACTACTACTACAAGAACAACCACTACTACTACTACAAGAACAACCACCACTACTTCTACTAGTATTACAAGAACAACCCCTACTACTACTACAAGAACAACAGCTACTACTAATAATACTACCACACGTACAACCACTACTACTACAACAACAACAAATACTACTACTACAAGAGAAACCACTACATCTACTACTACTACTACAAGAACAACCACTACTACTACTACAAGAAAAACCACTGCTTCTCCTACTACTACTATTACAAGAACAACCACTACTACTACTACAAGAACAACCTCCACTACTAATACTAGAACAACCACTACTACTACTACTACTACTACTTCTACTACTACTACTTCTACTACTCCTACTACAAGAACAACCACTACTACTAATACTAATACTACTATTACAAGGACAACCACTACGATTACTACAACTAGAACCACTACAACTACTACAAGAACAACCACTACTACTACTACTACTACTACTACTACTACAAGTAGAACCACTACTACTACTGAAACAACAACCACTACTACTACTACAAGAACAACCACTACTACTACTACAAGTTTTACAAGAAAAACCACTACTACTACTACAAGAACAACCACTACTACTTCTACAAGAACAACCACTACAACTACCACTACTACAACTACAAGAACAACCACTACTACTACAAGAACAACCACCACTACTACTACTGCTACTACAAGAACAACCGCTACTACTACTACTACTACTACAAGAACAACCACTACTACTTCTACAAGAACAACCACTACTTCTCCTACTACTACTAATACTACTACTACAAGAACAACCACTAATACTACTACTACTAAAAGAACAACCACTACTACTACTACAAGAACAACCACTACTACTACTAGTACTACTACTACTACTACTACTACTACAAGAACAACCACTACTACTACTACAAGTACAACCACGACTACTACTACTACTACAAGAACAACCACTACTACTACTACTACTACTACAAGTAGAACCACTACTACTACTAAAACAACAACCACTACTACTACTACAAGAACAACCACTACTACTACTACAAGTATTACAAGAAAAACCACTACTACTACTACAAGAACAACCACTACTACTTCTACAAGAACAACCACTACAACTACCATTACTACAACTACAAGAACAACCACTACTACTACAAGAACAACCACCACTACTACTACTGCTACTACAAGAACAACCGCTACTACTACTACTACTGCTACAAGAACAACCACTACTACTTCTACAAGAACAACCACTACTTCTCCTACTACTACTACTACTACTACAAGAACAACCACTACTACTACTACTACTAAAAGAACAACCACTACTACTACTACAAGAACAACCACTACTACTACTAGTACTACTACTACTACTACTACTACTACTACAAGAACAACCACTACTACTTCTAAAAGTACAGCCACAACTACTACTACAAGAATAACCCCTACTACCGCTATAAGAACAACCACTGCTTCTCCTACTACTCCTTATACTACAAGAACAAACACTACTACTAGTAGTATTACAAGAAAAACCACTACTACTACTACAAGAACAACTGCTACTAATACTATTACAAGTACAACCACTACTACTACCAGAACAACCACTACTACTACTACAAGAGAAACCACTACTGCTACTACAGGAACAACCACTACTACTATTACTAGTATTACAACAACAACCAGTACTACCATTACAAGAACAAACACTACTATTTCCAGAAGTAAAACCACTACTACTACTGTTACTACAAGAACAACCAGCACCACTACTACTACTACAAGAACAACCACTACTACTACTACAAGAACAACCACTACAGCTACCACTACTACAACTACAAGAACAACCAACACTACAACAACAAATACTACTACTACAAGAGAAACCACTTCTACTACTACTACTACTACTACTACTACAAGAACAACCACTACTACTACTACAAGAACAACCACTACAACTACCACTACTACAACTATAAGAACAACCACTACTACTACAAGAACAACCACCACTACTACTACTTCTACAAGAACAACCACTACTACTACTACAAGAACAACCGCCACTACTACTACTACTACTACTACAAGATCAACCACTACTACTACTACTACTACATCTACAAGTAGAACCACTACTACTACTAAAACAACAACCACTACTACTACTACAAGAACAACCACTACTACTACTACAAGTATTACAAGAAAAACCACTACCACTACTACAAGAACAACCACTACTACTTCTACAAGAACAACCACTACAACTACCACTACTACAACTACAAGAACAACCACTACTACTACAAGAACAACCACCACTACTACTACTGCTACTACAAGAACAACCGCTACTACTACTACTACTACTACAAGAACAACCACTACTACTTCTACAAGAACAACCACTACTTCTCCTACTACTACTACTACTACTACAAGAACAAACACTAATACTACTACTACTAAAAGAACAACCACTACTACTACTACAAGAACAACCACCACTACTACTAGTACTACTACTACTACTACTACTACTACAAGAACAACCACTACTACTACTACAAGTACAACCACGACTACTACTACTACTACAAGAACAACCACTACTACTACTACTACTACTACAAGTAGAACCACCACTACTACTAAAACAACAACCACTACTACTACTACAAGAACAACCACTACTACTACTACAAGTATTACAAGAAAAACCACTACTACTACTACAAGAACAACCACTACTACTTCTACAAGAACAACCACTACTACTACTAGTACTACTACTACTAGTACTACTACTACTACAAGAACAACCACTACTACTTCTAAAAGTACAGCCACAACTACTACTACAAGAATAACCCCTACTACTGCTACAAGAACAACCACTGCTTCTCCTACTACTCCTTATACTACAAGAACAAACACTACTACTAGTAGTATTACAAGAAAAACCACTACTACTACTACAAGAACAACTGCTACTAATACTATTACAAGTACAACCACTACTACTACCAGAACAACCACTACTACAACTACAAGAGAAACCACTTCTACTACTACAGGAACAACCACTACTACTATTACTAGTATTACAACAACAACCAGTACTACCATTACAAGAACAAACACTACTATTTCCAGAAGTAAAACCACTACTACTACTGTTACTACAAGAACAACCAGCACCACTACTACTACTACAAGAACAACCACTACTACTACTACAAGAACAACCACTACAACTACCACTACTACAACTACAAGAACAACCACCACTACAACAACAAATACTACTACTACAAGAGAAACCACTTCTACTACTACTACTACTACTACAAGAACAACCACTACTACTACTACAAGAACAACCACTACAACTACCACTACTACAACTACAAGAACAACCACTACTACTACAAGAACAACCACCACTACTACTACTTCTACAAGAACAACCACTACTACTACTACAAGAACAACCGCTACTACTACTACTACTACTACAAGATCAACCACTACTACTACTACTACTACTACTACAAGTAGAACCACTACTACTACTAAAACAACAACCACTACTACTACTACAAGAACAACCACTACTACTACTACAAGTACTACAAAAAAAATCACTACTACTACTACAAGAACAACCACTACTACTTCTACAAGAACAACCACTACAACTACCACTACTACAACTACAAGAACAACCACTACTACTACAAGAACAACCACCACTACTACTACTGCTACTACAAGAACAACCGCTACTACTACTACTACTACTACAAGAACAACCACTACTACTTCTACAAGAACAACCACTACTTCTCCTACTACTACTACTACTACTACAAGAACAACCACTACTACTACTACTACTAAAAGAACAACCACTACTACTACTACAAGAACAACCACTACTACTACTAGTACTACTACTACTACTACTACTACTACTACTACTACTACTACAAGAACAACCACTACTACTTCTAAAAGTACAGCCACAACTACTACTACAAGAATAACCCCTACTACTGCTACAAGAACAACCATTGCTTCTCCTCCTACTACTTCTACTACAAGAACAACCACTACTACTAGTAGTATTACAAGAAAAACCACTACTACTACTACAAGAACAACTGCTACTAATACTATTACAAGTACAACCACTACTACTACCAGAACAACCACTACTACTACTACAAGAGAAACCACTACTACTACTACTACACGAACAACCACTATTACTATTACTAGTATTACAACAACAACCAGTACTACCATTACAAGAACAAACACTACTATTTCCAGAAGTAAAACCACTACTACTACTGCTACTACAAGAACAACCAGCACCACTACTACTACTACAAGAACAACCACTACTACTACTACAAGAACAACCACTACTACTACTACTAGTATTACAACAACAACCAGTACTACCACTACAAGAACAAACACTACTACATCCAGAAGTGAAACCACTACTACTACTACTACAAGAACAACCACCACCACTACTACGACTACTACTACAAGAACAACCACTACTACTACTACAAGAACAACCACCACTACTTCTACTAGTATTACAAGAACAACCCCTACTACTACTACAAGAACAACAGCTACTACTAATAATACTACCACACGTACAACCACTACTACTACAACAACAACAAATACTACTACTACAAGAGAAACCACTACATCTACTACTACTACTACAAGAACAACCACTACTACTACTACAAGAAAAACCACTGCTTCTCCTACTACTACTATTACAAGAACAACCACTACTACTACTACAAGAACAACCTCCACTACTAATACTAGAACAACCACTACTACTACTACTACTACTACTACTTCTACTACTACTACTTCTACTACTCCTACTACAAGAACAACCACTACTACTAATACTAATACTACTATTACAAGGACAACCACTACGATTACTACAACTAGAACCACTACAACTACTACAAGAACAACCACTACTACTACTACTACTACTACTACAAGTAGAACCACTACTACTACTGAAACAACAACCACTACTACTACTACAAGAACAACCACTACTACTACTACAAGTTTTACAAGAAAAACCACTACTACTACTACAAGAACAACCACTACTACTTCTGCAAGAACAACCACTACAACTACCACTACTACAACTACAAGAACAACCACTACTACTACAAGAACAACCACCACTACTACTACTGCTACTACAAGAACAACCGCTACTACTACTACTACTACTACAAGAACAACCACTACTACTTCTACAAGAACAACCACTACTTCTCCTACTACTACTAATACTACTACTACAAGAACAACCACTAATACTACTACTACTAAAAGAACAACCACTACTACTACTACAAGAACAACCACTACTACTACTAGTACTACTACTACTACTACTACTACTACAAGAACAACCACTACTACTACTACAAGTACAACCACGACTACTACTACTACTACAAGAACAACCACTACTACTACTACTACTACTACAAGTAGAACCACTACTACTACTAAAACAACAACCACTACTACTACTACAAGAACAACCACTACTACTACTACAAGTATTACAAGAAAAACCACTACTACTACTACAAGAACAACCACTACTACTTCTACAAGAACAACCACTACAACTACCATTACTACAACTACAAGAACAACCACTACTACTACAAGAACAACCACCACTACTACTACTGCTACTACAAGAACAACCGCTACTACTACTACTACTGCTACAAGAACAACCACTACTACTTCTACAAGAACAACCACTACTTCTCCTACTACTACTACTACTACTACAAGAACAACCACTACTACTACTACTACTAAAAGAACAACCACTACTACTACTACAAGAACAACCACTACTACTACTAGTACTACTACTACTACTACTACTACAAGAACAACCACTACTACTTCTAAAAGTACAGCCACAACTACTACTACAAGAATAACCCCTACTACCGCTATAAGAACAACCACTGCTTCTCCTACTACTCCTTATACTACAAGAACAAACACTACTACTAGTAGTATTACAAGAAAAACCACTACTACTACTACAAGAACAACTGCTACTAATACTATTACAAGTACAACCACTACTACTACCAGAACAACCACTACTACTACTACAAGAGAAACCACTACTGCTACTACAGGAACAACCACTACTACTATTACTAGTATTACAACAACAACCAGTACTACCATTACAAGAACAAACACTACTATTTCCAGAAGTAAAACCACTACTACTACTGTTACTACAAGAACAACCAGCACCACTACTACTACTACAAGAACAACCACTACTACTACTACAAGAACAACCACTACAACTACCACTACTACAACTACAAGAACAACCACCACTACAACAACAAATACTACTACTACAAGAGAAACCACTTCTACTACTACTACTACTACTACAAGAACAACCACTACTACTACTACAAGAACAACCACTACAACTACCACTACTACAACTACAAGAACAACCACTACTACTACAAGAACAACCACCACTACTACTACTTCTACAAGAACAACCACTACTACTACTACAAGAACAACCGCCACTACTACTACTACTACTACTACAAGATCAACCACTACTACTACTACTTCTACAAGTAGAACCACTACTACTACTAAAACAACAACCACTACTACTACTACAAGAACAACCACTACTACTACTACAAGTATTACAAGAAAAACCACTACTACTACTACAAGAACAACCACTACTACTTCTACAAGAACAACCACTACAACTACCACTACTACAACTACAAGAACAACCACTACTACTACAAGAACAACCACCACTACTACTACTGCTACTACAAGAACAACCGCTACTACTACTACTACTACTACAAGAACAACCACTACTACTTCTAAAAGAACAACCACTACTTCTCCTACTACTACTACTACTACTACAAGAACAACCACTAATACTACTACTACTACAAGAACAACCACTACTACTACTACAAGAACAACCACTACTACTACTACTACTACTACTACTACTACTACTACTACTACAAGAACAACCACTACTACTACTACAAGTACAACCACGACTACTACTACTACTACTACAAGAACAACCACTACTACTACTACTACTACTACAAGTAGAACCACTACTACTACTAAAACAACAACCACTACTACTACTACAAGAACAACCACTACTACTACTACAAGTATTACAAGAAAAACCACTACTACTACTACAAGAACAACCACTACTACTTCTACAAGAACAACCACTACAACTACCAGTACTACAACTACAAGAACAACCACTACCACTACAAGAACAACCACCACTACTACTACTGCTACTACAAGAACAACCGGTACTACTACTACTACTACAAGAACAACCACTACTACTTCTACAAGAACAACCACTACTTCTCCTACTACTACTACTACTACTACTACAAGAACAACCACTACTACTACTACTACTAAAAGAACAACCACTACTACTACTACAAGAACAACCACTACTACTACTAGTACTACTACTACTACTACTACAAGAACAACCACTACTACTTCTAAAAGTACAGCCACAACTACTACTACAAGAATAACCCCTACTACTGCTACAAGAACAACCACTGCTTCTCCTACTACTACTTCTACTACAAGAACAACCACTACTACTAGTAGTATTACAAGAAAAACCACTACTACTACTACAAGAACATCTGCTGCTAATGCTATTACAAGTACAACCACTACTACTACCAGAACAACCACTACTACTACTACAAGAGAAACCACTACTACTACTACAGGAACAACCACTACTACTATTACTAGTATTACAACAACAACCAGTACTACCATTACAAGAACAAACACTACTATTTCCAGAAGTAAAACCACTACTACTACTGCTACTACAAGAACAACCAGCACCACTACTACTACTACAAGAACAACCACTACTACTACTACAAGAACAACCACTACAACTACCACTACTACAACTACAAGAACAACCACTACTACTACAAGAACAACCACCACTACAACAACAAATACTACTACTACAAGAGAAACCACTACTACTACTACTACTACTACAAGAACAACCACTACTACTACTACTACAAGAACAACCACTACAACTACCACTACTACAACTACAAGAACAACCACTACTACTACAAGAACAACCGCCACTACTACTACTACTACTACAAGATCAACCACTACTACTACTACTACTACTTCTACAAGTAGAACCACTACTACTACTAAAACAACAACCACTACTACTACTACAAGAACAACCACTACTACTACTACAAGTATTACAAGAAAAACCACTACTACTACTACAAGAACAACCACTACTACTTCTACAAGAACAACCACTACAACTACCACTACTAAAACTACAAGAACAACCACTACTACTACAAGAACAACCACCACTGCTACTACTGCCACTACAAGAACAACCGCTACTACTACTACTACTACTACAAGAACAACCACTACTACTTCTACAAGAACAACCACTACTTCTCCTACTACTACTACTACTACTACAAGAACAAACACTAATACTACTACTACTAAAAGAACAACCACTACTACTACTACAAGAACAACCACTACTACTACTAGTACTACTACTACTACTACTACTACAAGAACAACCACTACTACTACTACAAGTACAACCACGACTACTACTACTACTACAAGAACAACCACTACTACTACTACTACTACAAGTAGAACCACTACTACTACTAAAACAACAACCACTACTACTACTACAAGAACAACCACTACTACTACTACAAGTACTACAAGAAAAACCACTACTACAAGAACAACCACTACTACTTCTACAAGAACAACCACTACAACTACCATTACTACAACTACAAGAACAACCACTACTACTACTACTACTACTACTACTACTACTAAAAGAACAACCACTACTACTCCTACAAGTACAACCACGACTACTACTACTACTACTACAAGAACAACCACTACTACTACTACTACTACTACAAGTAGAACCACTACTACTACTAAAACAACAACCAAAACTACTACTACAAGAACAACCACTACTACTACTACAAGTATTACAAGAAAAACCACTACTACTACTACAAGAACAACCACTACTACTTCTACAAGAACAACCACTACAACTACCAGTACTACAACTACAAGAACAACCACTACTACTACAAGAACAACCACCACTACTACTACTGCTACTACAAGAACAACCGCTACTACTACTACTACTACAAGAACAACCACTACTACTTCTACAAGAACAACCACTACTTCTCCTACTACTACTACTACTACTACAAGAACAACCACTACTACTACTACTACTAAAAGAACAACCACTACTACTACTACAAGAACAACCACTACTACTACTAGTACTACTACTACTACTACTACAAGAACAACCACTACTACTTCTAAAAGTACAGCCACAACTACTACTACAAGAATAACCCCTACTACTGCTACAAGAACAACCACTGCTTCTCCTACTACTACTTCTACTACAAGAACAACCACTACTACTAGTAGTATTACAAGAAAAACCACTACTACTACTACAAGAACATCTGCTACTAATGCTATTACAAGTACAACCACTACTACTACCAGAACAACCACTACTACTACTACAAGAGAAACCACTACTACTACTACAGGAACAACCACTACTACTATTACTAGTATTACAACAACAACCAGTACTACCATTACAAGAACAAACACTACTATTTCCAGAAGTAAAACCACTACTACTACTGCTACTACAAGAACAACCAGCACCACTACTACTACTACAAGAACAACCACTACTACTACTACAAGAACAACCACTACAACTACCACTACTACAACTACAAGAACAACCACTACTACTACAAGAACAACCACCACTACAACAACAAATACTACTACTACAAGAGAAACCACTACTACTACTACTACTACTACTACAAGAACAACCAGTACTACTACTACTACAAGAACAACCACTACAACTACCACTACTACAACTACAAGAACAACCACTACTACTACAAGAACAACCACCACTACTACTACTTCTACAAGAACAACCACTACTACTACTACAAGAACAACAGCCACTACTACCACTACTACTACAAGATCAACCACTACTACTACTACTACTACTTCTACAAGTAGAACCACTACTACTACTGAAACAACAACCACTACTACTACTACAAGAACAACCACTACTACTACTACAAGTATTACAAGAAAAACCACTACTACTACTACAAGAACAACCACTACTACTTCTACAAGAACAACCACTACTTCTCCTATTACTACTACTACTACTACAAGAACAACCACTACTACTACTACTACTACAAGAACAACCACTACTACTACTACTACTACTAAAAGAACAACCACTACTACTACTCCAAGAACAACCACTACTACTACTAGTACTACTACTACTACTACTACAAGAACAACCACTACTACTTCTAAAAGTACAGCCACAACTACTACTACAAGAATAACCCCTACTACTGCTACAAGAACAACCACTGCTTCTCCTACTACTACTTCTACTACAAGAACAACCACTACTACTAGTAGTATTACAAGAAAAACCACTACTACTACTACAAGAACATCTGCTACTAATGCTATTACAAGTACAACCACTACTACTACCAGAACAACCACTACTACTACTACAGGAGAAACCACTACTACTACTACAGGAACAACCACTACTACTATTACTAGTATTACAACAACAACCAGTACTAAAATTACAAGAACAAACACTACTATTTCCAGAAGTAAAACCACTACTACTACTGCTACTACAAGAACAACCAGCACCACTACTACTACTACAAGAACAACCACTACTACTACTACAAGAACAACCACTACAACTACCACTACTACAACTACAAGAACAACCACTACTACTACAAGAACAACCACCACTACAACAACAAATACTACTACTACAAGAGAAACCACTACTACTACTACTACTACTACTACAAGAACAACCACTACTACTACTACTACAAGAACAACCACTACAACTACCACTACTACAACTACAAGAACAACCACTACTACTACAAGAACAACCACTACTACTACTACAAGAACAACCGCCACTACTACTACTACTACTACTACAAGATCAACCACTACTACTACTACTACTACTTCTACAAGTAGAACCACTACTACTACTGAAACAACAACCACTACTACTACTACAAGAACAACCACTACTACTACTACAAGTTTTACAAGAAAAACCACTACTACTACTACAAGAACAACCACTACTACTTCTACAAGAACAACCACTACAACTACCACTACTACAACTACAAGAACAACCACTACTACTACAAGAACAACCACCACTACTACTACTGCTACTACAAGAACAACCGCTACTACTACTACTACTACTACAAGAACAACCACTACTACTTCTACAAGAACAACCACTACTTCTCCTACTACTACTAATACTACTACTACAAGAAGAACCACTAATACTACTACTACTAAAAGAACAACCACTACTACTACTACAAGAACAACCACTACTACTACTAGTACTACTACTACTACTACTACAAGAACAACCACTACTACTACTACAAGTACAACCACGACTACTACTACTACTACAAGAACAACCACTACTACTACTACTACTACTACAAGTAGAACCACTACTACTACTAAAACAACAACCACTACTACTACTACAAGAACAACCACTACTACTACTACAAGTATTACAAGAAAAACCACTACTACTACTACAAGAACAACCACTACTACTTCTACAAGAACAACCACTACAACTACCATTACTACAACTACAAGAACAACCACTACTACTACAAGAACAACCACCACTACTACTACTGCTACTACAAGAACAACCGCTACTACTACTACTACTGCTACAAGAACAACCACTACTACTTCTACAAGAACAACCACTACTTCTCCTACTACTACTACTACTACTACAAGAACAACCACTACTACTACTACTACTAAAAGAACAACCACTACTACTACTACAAGAACAACCACTACTACTACTAGTACTACTACTACTACTACTACTACTACTACAAGAACAACCACTACTACTTCTAAAAGTACAGCCACAACTACTACTACAAGAATAACCCCTACTACCGCTATAAGAACAACCACTGCTTCTCCTACTACTCCTTATACTACAAGAACAAACACTACTACTAGTAGTATTACAAGAAAAACCACTACTACTACTACAAGAACAACTGCTACTAATACTATTACAAGTACAACCACTACTACTACCAGAACAACCACTACTACTACTACAAGAGAAACCACTACTGCTACTACAGGAACAACCACTACTACTATTACTAGTATTACAACAACAACCAGTACTACCATTACAAGAACAAACACTACTATTTCCAGAAGTAAAACCACTACTACTACTGTTACTACAAGAACAACCAGCACCACTACTACTACTACAAGAACAACCACTACTACTACTACAAGAACAACCACTACAGCTACCACTACTACAACTACAAGAACAACCAACACTACAACAACAAATACTACTACTACAAGAGAAACCACTTCTACTACTACTACTACTACTACTACAAGAACAACCACTACTACTACTACAAGAACAACCACTACAACTACCACTACTACAACTACAAGAACAACCACTACTACTACAAGAACAACCACCACTACTACTACTTCTACAAGAACAACCACTACTACTACTACAAGAACAACCGCCACTACTACTACTACTACTACTACTACAAGATCAACCACTACTACTACTACTACTACATCTACAAGTAGAACCACTACTACTACTAAAACAACAACCACTACTACTACTACAAGAACAACCACTACTACTACTACAAGTATTACAAGAAAAACCACTACCACTACTACAAGAACAACCACTACTACTTCTACAAGAACAACCACTACAACTACCACTACTACAACTACAAGAACAACCACTACTACTACAAGAACAACCACCACTACTACTACTGCTACTACAAGAACAACCGCTACTACTACTACTACTACTACAAGAACAACCACTACTACTTCTACAAGAACAACCACTACTTCTCCTACTACTACTACTACTACTACTACAAGAACAAACACTAATACTACTACTACTAAAAGAACAACCACTACTACTACTACAAGAACAACCACTACTACTACTAGTACTACTACTACTACTACTACTACAAGAACAACCACTACTACTACTACTACTACTACAAGTAGAACCACTACTACTACTAAAACAACAACCACTACTACTACTACAAGAACAACCACTACTACTACTACAAGTATTACAAGAAAAACCACTACTACTACTACAAGAACAACCACTACTACTTCTACAAGAACAACCACTACTACTACTAGTACTACTACTACTAGTACTACTACTACTACAAGAACAACCACTACTACTTCTAAAAGTACAGCCACAACTACTACTACAAGAATAACCCCTACTACTGCTACAAGAACAACCACTGCTTCTCCTACTACTCCTTATACTACAAGAACAAACACTACTACTAGTAGTATTACAAGAAAAACCACTACTACTACTACAAGAACAACTGCTACTAATACTATTACAAGTACAACCACTACTACTACCAGAACAACCACTACTACTACTACAAGAGAAACCACTACTACTACTACAGGAACAACCACTACTACTATTACTAGTATTACAACAACAACCAGTACTACCATTACAAGAACAAACACTACTATTTCCAGAAGTAAAACCACTACTACTACTGTTACTACAAGAACAACCAGCACCACTACTACTACTACAAGAACAACCACTACTACTACTACAAGAACAACCACTACAACTACCACTACTACAACTACAAGAACAACCACCACTACAACAACAAATACTACTACTACAAGAGAAACCACTTCTACTACTACTACTACTACTACAAGAACAACCACTACTACTACTACAAGAACAACCACTACAACTACCACTACTACAACTACAAGAACAACCACTACTACTACAAGAACAACCACCACTACTACTACTTCTACAAGAACAACCACTACTACTACTACAAGAACAACCGCTACTACTACTACTACTACTACAAGATCAACCACTACTACTACTACTACTACTACTACTACAAGTAGAACCACTACTACTACTAAAACAACAACCACTACTACTACTACAAGAACAACCACTACTACTACTACAAGTACTACAAAAAAAATCACTACTACTACTACAAGAACAACCACTACTACTTCTACAAGAACAACCACTACAACTACCACTACTACAACTACAAGAACAACCACTACTACTACAAGAACAACCACCACTACTACTACTGCTACTACAAGAACAACCGCTACTACTACTACTACTACTACAAGAACAACCACTACTACTTCTACAAGAACAACCACTACTTCTCCTACTACTACTACTACTACTACAAGAACAACCACTACTACTACTACTACTAAAAGAACAACCACTACTACTACTACAAGAACAACCACTACTACTACTAGTACTACTACTACTACTACTACTACTACTACTACAAGAACAACCACTACTACTTCTAAAAGTACAGCCACAACTACTACTACAAGAATAACCCCTACTACTGCTACAAGAACAACCACTGCTTCTCCTCCTACTACTTCTACTACAAGAACAACCACTACTACTAGTAGTATTACAAGAAAAACCACTACTACTACTACAAGAACAACTGCTACTAATACTATTACAAGTACAACCACTACTACTACCAGAACAACCACTACTACTACTACAAGAGAAACCACTACTACTACTACTACACGAACAACCACTATTACTATTACTAGTATTACAACAACAACCAGTACTACCATTACAAGAACAAACACTACTATTTCCAGAAGTAAAACCACTACTACTACTGCTACTACAAGAACAACCAGCACCACTACTACTACTACAAGAACAACCACTACTACTACTACAAGAACAACCACTACTACTACTACTAGTATTACAACAACAACCAGTACTACCACTACAAGAACAAACACTACTACATCCAGAAGTGAAACCACTACTACTACTACTACAAGAACAACCACCACCACTACTACGACTACTACTACAAGAACAACCACTACTACTACTACAAGAACAACCACCACTACTTCTACTAGTATTACAAGAACAACCCCTACTACTACTACAAGAACAACAGCTACTACTAATAATACTACCACACGTACAACCACTACTACTACAACAACAACAAATACTACTACTACAAGAGAAACCACTACATCTACTACTACTACTACAAGAACAACCACTACTACTACTACAAGAAAAACCACTGCTTCTCCTACTACTACTATTACAAGAACAACCACTACTACTACTACAAGAACAACCTCCACTACTAATACTAGAACAACCACTACTACTACTACTAATACTACTTCTACTACTACTACTTCTACTACTCCTACTACAAGAACAACCACTACTACTAATACTAATACTACTATTACAAGGACAACCACTACGATTACTACAACTAGAACCACTACAACTACTACAAGAACAACCACTACTACTACTACTACTACTACAAGTAGAACCACTACTACTACTGAAACAACAACCACTACTACTACTACAAGAACAACCACTACTACTACTACAAGTTTTACAAGAAAAACCACTACTACTACTACAAGAACAACCACTACTACTTCTACAAGAACAACCACTACAACTACCACTACTTCAACTACAAGAACAACCACTACTACTACAAGAACAACCACCACTACTACTACTGCTACTACAAGAACAACCGCTACTACTACTACTACTACTACAAGAACAACCACTACTACTTCTACAAGAACAACCACTACTTCTCCTACTACTACTAATACTACTACTACAAGAACAACCACTAATACTACTACTACTAAAAGAACAACCACTACTACTACTACAAGAACAACCACTACTACTACTAGTACTACTACTACTACTACTACTACAAGAACAACCACTACTACTACTACAAGTACAACCACGACTACTGCTACTACTACAAGAACAACCACTACTACTACTACTACTACTACAAGTAGAACCACTACTACTACTAAAACAACAACCACTACTACTACTACAAGAACAACCACTACTACTACTACAAGTATTACAAGAAAAACCACTACTACTACTACAAGAACAACCACTACTACTTCTACAAGAACAACCACTACAACTACCATTACTACAACTACAAGAACAACCACTACTACTACAAGAACAACCACCACTACTACTACTGCTACTACAAGAACAACCGCTACTACTACTACTACTGCTACAAGAACAACCACTACTACTTCTACAAGAACAACCACTACTTCTCCTACTACTACTACTACTACTACAAGAACAACCACTACTACTACTACTACTAAAAGAACAACCACTACTACTACTACAAGAACAACCACTACTACTACTAGTACTACTACTACTACTACTACTACTACAAGAACAACCACTACTACTTCTAAAAGTACAGCCACAACTACTACTACAAGAATAACCCCTACTACCGCTATAAGAACAACCACTGCTTCTCCTACTACTCCTTATACTACAAGAACAAACACTACTACTAGTAGTATTACAAGAAAAACCACTACTACTACTACAAGAACAACTGCTACTAATACTATTACAAGTACAACCACTACTACTACCAGAACAACCACTACTACTACTACAAGAGAAACCACTACTGCTACTACAGGAACAACCACTACTACTATTACTAGTATTACAACAACAACCAGTACTACCATTACAAGAACAAACACTACTATTTCCAGAAGTAAAACCACTACTACTACTGTTACTACAAGAACAACCAGCACCACTACTACTACTACAAGAACAACCACTACTACTACTACAAGAACAACCACTACAGCTACCACTACTACAACTACAAGAACAACCAACACTACAACAACAAATACTACTACTACAAGAGAAACCACTTCTACTACTACTACTACTACTACTACAAGAACAACCATTACTACTACTACAAGAACAACCACTACAACTACCACTGCTACAACTACAAGAACAACCACTACTACTACAAGAACAACCACCACTACTACTACTTCTACAAGAACAACCACTACTACTACTACAAGAACAACCGCCACTACTACTACTACTACTACTACTACAAGATCAACCACTACTACTACTACTACTACATCTACAAGTAGAACCACTACTACTACTAAAACAACAACCACTACTACTACTACAAGAACAACCACTACTACTACTACAAGCATTACAAGAAAAACCACTACCACTACTACAAGAACAACCACTACTACTTCTACAAGAACAACCACTACAACTACCACTACTACAACTACAAGAACAACCACTACTACTACAAGAACAACCACCACTACTACTACTGCTACTACAAGAACAACCGCTACTACTACTACTACTACTACAAGAACAACCACTACTACTTCTACAAGAACAACCACTACTTCTCCTACTACTACTACTACTACTACTACAAGAACAAACACTAATACTACTACTACTAAAAGAACAACCACTACTACTACTACAAGAACAACCACTACTACTACTAGTACTACTACTACTACTACTACTACAAGAACAACCACTACTACTACTACAAGTACAACCACGACTACTACTACTACTACAAGAACAACCACTACTACTACTACTACTACTACAAGTAGAACCACTACTACTACTAAAACAACAACCACTACTACTACTACAAGAACAACCACTACTACTACTACAAGTATTACAAGAAAAACCACTACTACTACTACAAGAACAACCACTACTACTTCTACAAGAACAACCACTACTACTACTAGTACTACTACTACTAGTACTACTACTACTACAAGAACAACCACTACTACTTCTAAAAGTACAGCCACAACTACTACTACAAGAATAACCCCTACTACTGCTACAAGAACAACCACTGCTTCTCCTACTACTCCTTATACTACAAGAACAAACACTACTACTAGTAGTATTACAAGAAAAACCACTACTACTACTACAAGAACAACTGCTACTAATACTATTACAAGTACAACCACTACTACTACCAGAACAACCACTACTACTACTACAAGAGAAACCACTACTACTACTACAGGAACAACCACTACTACTATTACTAGTATTACAACAACAACCAGTACTACCATTACAAGAACAAACACTACTATTTCCAGAAGTAAAACCACTACTACTACTGTTACTACAAGAACAACCAGCACCACTACTACTACTACAAGAACAACCACTACTACTACTACAAGAACAACCACTACAACTACCACTACTACAACTACAAGAACAACCACCACTACAACAACAAATACTACTACTACAAGAGAAACCACTTCTACTACTACTACTACTACTACAAGGACAACCACTACTACTACTACAAGAACAACCACTACAACTACCACTACTACAACTACAAGAACAACCACTACTACTACAAGAACAACCACCACTACTACTACTTCTACAA
Organism: Alligator mississippiensis; assembly: GCF_030867095.1. NCBI lineage: Eukaryota > Metazoa > Chordata > Crocodylia > Alligatoridae > Alligator > Alligator mississippiensis. Next base: position 33,955,357 of record NC_081832.1, read on the forward strand.
GAACAACCACTACTACTACTACAAGAACAACCGCTACTACTACTACTACTACTACAAGATCAACCACTACTACTACTACTACTACTACTACTACAAGTAGAACCACTACTACTACTAAAACAACAACCACTACTACTACTACAAGAACAACCACTACTACTACTACAAGTACTACAAAAAAAATCACTACTACTACTACAAGAACAACCACTACTACTTCTACAAGAACAACCACTACAACTACCACTACTACAACTACAAGAACAACCACTACTACTACAAGAACAACCACCACTACTACTACTGCTACTACAAGAACAACCGCTACTACTACTACTACTACTACAAGAACAACCACTACTACTTCTACAAGAACAACCACTACTTCTCCTACTACTACTACTACTACTACAAGAACAACCACTACTACTACTACTACTAAAAGAACAACCACTACTACTACTACAAGAACAACCACTACTACTACTAGTACTACTAGTACTACTACTACTACTACTACTACAAGAACAACCACTACTACTTCTAAAAGTACAGCCACAACTACTACTACAAGAATAACCCCTACTACTGCTACAAGAACAACCACTGCTTCTCCTCCTACTACTTCTACTACAAGAACAACCACTACTACTAGTAGTATTACAAGAAAAACCACTACTACTACTACAAGAACAACTGCTACTAATACTATTACAAGTACAACCACTACTACTACCAGAACAACCACTACTACTACTACAAGAGAAACCACTACTACTACTACTACACGAACAACCACTATTACTATTACTAGTATTACAACAACAACCAGTACTACCATTACAAGAACAAACACTACTATTTCCAGAAGTAAAACCACTACTACTACTGCTACTACAAGAACAACCAGCACCACTACTACTACTACAAGAACAACCACTACTACTACTACAAGAACAACCACTACTACTACTACTAGTATTACAACAACAACCAGTACTACCACTACAAGAACAAACACTACTACATCCAGAAGTGAAACCACTACTACTACTACTACAAGAACAACCACCACCACTACTACGACTACTACTACAAGAACAACCACTACTACTACTACAAGAACAACCACCACTACTTCTACTAGTATTACAAGAACAACCCCTACTACTACTACAAGAACAACAGCTACTACTAATAATACTACCACACGTACAACCACTACTACTACAACAACAACAAATACTACTACTACAAGAGAAACCACTACATCTACTACTACTACTACTACAAGAACAACCACTACTACTACTACAAGAAAAACCACTGCTTCTCCTACTACTACTATTACAAGAACAACCACTACTACTACTACAAGAACAACCTCCACTACTAATACTAGAACAACCACTACTACTACTACTAATACTACTTCTACTACTACTACTTCTACTACTCCTACTACAAGAACAACCACTACTACTAATACTAATACTACTATTACAAGGACAACCACTACGATTACTACAACTAGAACCACTACAACTACTACAAGAACAACCACTACTACTACTACTACTACTACTACAAGTAGAACCACTACTACTACTGAAACAACAACCACTACTACTACTACAAGAACAACCACTACTACTACTACAAGTTTTACAAGAAAAACCACTACTACTACTACAAGAACAACCACTACTACTTCTACAAGAACAACCACTACAACTACCACTACTTCAACTACAAGAACAACCACTACTACTACAAGAACAACCACCACTACTACTACTGCTACTACAAGAACAACCGCTACTACTACTACTACTACTACAAGAACAACCACTACTACTTCTACAAGAACAACCACTACTTCTCCTACTACTACTAATACTACTACTACAAGAACAACCACTAATACTACTACTACTAAAAGAACAACCACTACTACTACTACAAGAACAACCACTACTACTACTAGTACTACTACTACTACTACTACTACAAGAACAACCACTACTACTACTACAAGTACAACCACGACTACTGCTACTACTACAAGAACAACCACTACTACTACTACTACTACTACAAGTAGAACCACTACTACTACTAAAACAACAACCACTACTACTACTACAAGAACAACCACTACTACTACTACAAGTATTACAAGAAAAACCACTACTACTACTACAAGAACAACCACTACTACTTCTACAAGAACAACCACTACAACTACCATTACTACAACTACAAGAACAACCACTACTACTACAAGAACAACCACCACTACTACTACTGCTACTACAAGAACAACCGCTACTACTACTACTACTGCTACAAGAACAACCACTACTACTTCTACAAGAACAACCACTACTTCTCCTACTACTACTACTACTACTACAAGAACAACCACTACTACTACTACTACTAAAAGAACAACCACTACTACTACTACAAGAACAACCACTACTACTACTAGTACTACTACTACTACTACTACTACTACAAGAACAACCACTACTACTTCTAAAAGTACAGCCACAACTACTACTACAAGAATAACCCCTACTACCGCTATAAGAGCAACCACTGCTTCTCCTACTACTCCTTATACTACAAGAACAAACACTACTACTAGTAGTATTACAAGAAAAACCACTACTACTACTACAAGAACAACTGCTACTAATACTATTACAAGTACAACCACTACTACTACCAGAACAACCACTACTACTACTACAAGAGAAACCACTACTGCTACTACAGGAACAACCACTACTACTATTACTAGTATTACAACAACAACCAGTACTACCATTACAAGAACAAACACTACTATTTCCAGAAGTAAAACCACTACTACTACTGTTACTACAAGAACAACCAGCACCACTACTACTACTACAAGAACAACCACTACTACTACTACAAGAACAACCACTACAGCTACCACTACTACAACTACAAGAACAACCAACACTACAACAACAAATACTACTACTACAAGAGAAACCACTTCTACTACTACTACTACTACTACTACAAGAACAACCATTACTACTACTACAAGAACAACCACTACAACTACCACTACTACAACTACAAGAACAACCACTACTACTACAAGAACAACCACCACTACTACTACTTCTACAAGAACAACCACTACTACTACTACAAGAACAACCGCCACTACTACTACTACTACTACTACTACAAGATCAACCACTACTACTACTACTACTACATCTACAAGTAGAACCACTACTACTACTAAAACAACAACCACTACTACTACTACAAGAACAACCACTACTACTACTACAAGCATTACAAGAAAAACCACTACCACTACTACAAGAACAACCACTACTACTTCTACAAGAACAACCACTACAACTACCACTACTACAACTACAAGAACAACCACTACTACTACAAGAACAACCACCACTACTACTACTGCTACTACAAGAACAACCGCTACTACTACTACTACTACTACAAGAACAACCACTACTACTTCTACAAGAACAACCACTACTTCTCCTACTACTACTACTACTACTACTACAAGAACAAACACTAATACTACTACTACTAAAAGAACAACCACTACTACTACTACAAGAACAACCACTACTACTACTAGTACTACTACTACTACTACTACTACAAGAACAACCACTACTACTACTACAAGTACAACCACGACTACTACTACTACTACAAGAACAACCACTACTACTACTACTACTACTACAAGTAGAACCACTACTACTACTAAAACAACAACCACTACTACTACTACAAGAACAACCACTACTACTACTACAAGTATTACAAGAAAAACCACTACTACTACTACAAGAACAACCACTACTACTTCTACAAGAACAACCACTACTACTACTAGTACTACTACTACTAGTACTACTACTACTACAAGAACAACCACTACTACTTCTAAAAGTACAGCCACAACTACTACTACAAGAATAACCCCTACTACTGCTACAAGAACAACCACTGCTTCTCCTACTACTCCTTATACTACAAGAACAAACACTACTACTAGTAGTATTACAAGAAAAACCACTACTACTACTACAAGAACAACTGCTACTAATACTATTACAAGTACAACCACTACTACTACCAGAACAACCACTACTACTACTACAAGAGAAACCACTACTACTACTACAGGAACAACCACTACTACTATTACTAGTATTACAACAACAACCAGTACTACCATTACAAGAACAAACACTACTATTTCCAGAAGTAAAACCACTACTACTACTGTTACTACAAGAACAACCAGCACCACTACTACTACTACAAGAACAACCACTACTACTACTACAAGAACAACCACTACAACTACCACTACTACAACTACAAGAACAACCACCACTACAACAACAAATACTACTACTACAAGAGAAACCACTTCTACTACTACTACTACTACTACAAGGACAACCACTACTACTACTACAAGAACAACCACTACAACTACCACTACTACAACTACAAGAACAACCACTACTACTACAAGAACAACCACCACTACTACTACTTCTACAAGAACAACCACTACTACTACTACAAGAACAACCGCTACTACTACTACTACTACTACAAGATCAACCACTACTACTACTACTACTACTACAAGTAGAACCACTACTACTACTAAAACAACAACCACTACTACTACTACAAGAACAACCACTACTACTACTACAAGTACTACAAAAAAAATCACTACTACTACTACAAGAACAACCACTACTACTTCTACAAGAACAACCACTACAACTACCACTACTACAACTACAAGAACAACCACTACTACTACAAGAACAACCACCACTACTACTACTGCTACTACAAGAACAACCGCTACTACTACTACTACTACTACAAGAACAACCACTACTACTTCTACAAGAACAACCACTACTTCTCCTACTACTACTACTACTACTACAAGAACAACCACTACTACTACTACTACTAAAAGAACAACCACTACTACTACTACAAGAACAACCACTACTACTACTAGTACTACTAGTACTACTACTACTACTACTACTACAAGAACAACCACTACTACTTCTAAAAGTACAGCCACAACTACTACTACAAGAATAACCCCTACTACTGCTACAAGAACAACCACTGCTTCTCCTCCTACTACTTCTACTACAAGAACAACCACTACTACTAGTAGTATTACAAGAAAAACCACTACTACTACTACAAGAACAACTGCTACTAATACTATTACAAGTACAACCACTACTACTACCAGAACAACCACTACTACTACTACAAGAGAAACCACTACTACTACTACTACACGAACAACCACTATTACTATTACTAGTATTACAACAACAACCAGTACTACCATTACAAGAACAAACACTACTATTTCCAGAAGTAAAAACACTACTACTACTGCTACTACAAGAACAACCAGCACCACTACTACTACTACAAGAACAACCACTACTACTACTACAAGAACAACCACTACTACTACTACTAGTATTACAACAACAACCAGTACTACCACTACAAGAACAAACACTACTACATCCAGAAGTGAAACCACTACTACTACTACTACAAGAACAACCACCACCACTACTACGACTACTACTACAAGAACAACCACTACTACTACTACAAGAACAACCACCACTACTTCTACTAGTATTACAAGAACAACCCCTACTACTACTACAAGAACAACAGCTACTACTAATAATACTACCACACGTACAACCACTACTACTACAACAACAACAAATACTACTACTACAAGAGAAACCACTACATCTACTACTACTACTACTACAAGAACAACCACTACTACTACTACAAGAAAAACCACTGCTTCTCCTACTACTACTATTACAAGAACAACCACTACTACTACTACAAGAACAACCTCCACTACTAATACTAGAACAACCACTACTACTACTACTAATACTACTTCTACTACTACTACTTCTACTACTCCTACTACAAGAACAACCACTACTACTAATACTAATACTACTATTACAAGGACAACCACTACGATTACTACAACTAGAACCACTACAACTACTACAAGAACAACCACTACTACTACTACTACTACTACTACAAGTAGAACCACTACTACTACTGAAACAACAACCACTACTACTACTACAAGAACAACCACTACTACTACTACAAGTTTTACAAGAAAAACCACTACTACTACTACAAGAACAACCACTACTACTTCTACAAGAACAACCACTACAACTACCACTACTTCAACTACAAGAACAACCACTACTACTACAAGAACAACCACCACTACTACTACTGCTACTACAAGAACAACCGCTACTACTACTACTACTACTACAAGAACAACCACTACTACTTCTACAAGAACAACCACTACTTCTCCTACTACTACTAATACTACTACTACAAGAACAACCACTAATACTACTACTACTAAAAGAACAACCACTAATACTACTACAAGAACAACCACTACTACTACTAGTACTACTACTACTACTACTACTACAAGAACAACCACTACTACTACTACAAGTACAACCACGACTACTGCTACTACTACAAGAACAACCACTACTACTACTACTACTACTACAAGTAGAACCACTACTACTACTAAAACAACAACCACTACTACTACTACAAGAACAACCACTACTACTACTACAAGTATTACAAGAAAAACCACTACTACTACTACAAGAACAACCACTACTACTTCTACAAGAACAACCACTACAACTACCATTACTACAACTACAAGAACAACCACTACTACTACAAGAACAACCACCACTACTACTACTGCTACTACAAGAACAACCGCTACTACTACTACTACTGCTACAAGAACAACCACTACTACTTCTACAAGAACAACCACTACTTCTCCTACTACTACTACTACTACTACAAGAACAACCACTACTACTACTACTACTAAAAGAACAACCACTACTACTACTACAAGAACAACCACTACTACTACTAGTACTACTACTACTACTACTACTACTACAAGAACAACCACTACTACTTCTAAAAGTACAGCCACAACTACTACTACAAGAATAACCCCTACTACCGCTATAAGAACAACCACTGCTTCTCCTACTACTCCTTATACTACAAGAACAAACACTACTACTAGTAGTATTACAAGAAAAACCACTACTACTACTACAAGAACAACTGCTACTAATACTATTACAAGTACAACCACTACTACTACCAGAACAACCACTACTACTACTACAAGAGAAACCACTACTGCTACTACAGGAACAACCACTACTACTATTACTAGTATTACAACAACAACCAGTACTACCATTACAAGAACAAACACTACTATTTCCAGAAGTAAAACCACTACTACTACTGTTACTACAAGAACAACCAGCACCACTACTACTACTACAAGAACAACCACTACTACTACTACAAGAACAACCACTACAGCTACCACTACTACAACTACAAGAACAACCAACACTACAACAACAAATACTACTACTACAAGAGAAACCACTTCTACTACTACTACTACTACTACTACAAGAACAACCATTACTACTACTACAAGAACAACCACTACAACTACCACTACTACAACTACAAGAACAACCACTACTACTACAAGAACAACCACCACTACTACTACTTCTACAAGAACAACCACTACTACTACTACAAGAACAACCGCCACTACTACTACTACTACTACTACTACAAGATCAACCACTACTACTACTACTACTACATCTACAAGTAGAACCACTACTACTACTAAAACAACAACCACTACTACTACTACAAGAACAACCACTACTACTACTACAAGCATTACAAGAAAAACCACTACCACTACTACAAGAACAACCACTACTACTTCTACAAGAACAACCACTACAACTACCACTACTACAACTACAAGAACAACCACTACTACTACAAGAACAACCACCACTACTACTACTGCTACTACAAGAACAACCGCTACTACTACTACTACTACTACAAGAACAACCACTACTACTTCTACAAGAACAACCACTACTTCTCCTACTACTACTACTACTACTACAAGAACAAACACTAATACTACTACTACTAAAAGAACAACCACTACTACTACTACAAGAACAACCACTACTACTACTAGTACTACTACTACTACTACTACTACAAGAACAACCACTACTACTACTACAAGTACAACCACGACTACTACTACTACTACAAGAACAACCACTACTACTACTACTACTACTACAAGTAGAACCACTACTACTACTAAAACAACAACCACTACTACTACTACAAGAACAACCACTACTACTACTACAAGTATTACAAGAAAAACCACTACTACTACTACAAGAACAACCACTACTACTTCTACAAGAACAACCACTACTACTACTAGTACTACTACTACTAGTACTACTACTACTACAAGAACAACCACTACTACTTCTAAAAGTACAGCCACAACTACTACTACAAGAATAACCCCTACTACTGCTACAAGAACAACCACTGCTTCTCCTACTACTCCTTATACTACAAGAACAAACACTACTACTAGTAGTATTACAAGAAAAACCACTACTACTACTACAAGAACAACTGCTACTAATACTATTACAAGTACAACCACTACTACTACCAGAACAACCAGTACTACTACTACAAGAGAAACCACTACTGCTACTACAGGAACAACCACTACTACTATTACTAGTATTACAACAACAACCAGTACTACCATTACAAGAACAAACACTACTATTTCCAGAAGTAAAACCACTACTACTACTGTTACTACAAGAACAACCAGCACCACTACTACTACTACAAGAACAACCACTACTACTACTACAAGAACAACCACTACAGCTACCACTACTACAACTACAAGAACAACCAACACTACAACAACAAATACTACTACTACAAGAGAAACCACTTCTACTACTACTACTACTACTACTACAAGAACAACCACTACTACTACTACAAGAACAACCACTACAACTACCACTACTACAACTACAAGAACAACCACTACTACTACAAGAACAACCACCACTACTACTACATCTACAAGAACAACCACTACTACTACTACAAGAACAACCGCCACTACTACTACTACTACTACTACAAGATCAACCACTACTACTACTACTACTACATCTACAAGTAGAACCACTACTACTACTAAAACAACAACCACTACTACTACTACAAGAACAACCACTACTACTACTACAAGTATTACAAGAAAAACCACTACCACTACTACAAGAACAACCACTACTACTTCTACAAGAACAACCACTACAACTACCACTACTACAACTACAAGAACAACCACTACTACTACAAGAACAACCACCACTACTACTACTGCTACTACAAGAACAACCGCTACTACTACTACTACTACTACAAGAACAACCACTACTACTTCTACAAGTACAACCACGACTACTACTACTACTACAAGAACAACCACTACTACTACTACTACTACTACAAGTAGAACCACTACTACTACTAAAACAACAACCACTACTACTACTACAAGAACAACCACTACTACTACTACAAGTATTACAAGAAAAACCACTACTACTACTACAAGAACAACCACTACTACTTCTACAAGAACAACCACTACTACTACTAGTACTACTACTACTAGTACTACTACTACTACAAGAACAACCACTACTACTTCTAAAAGTACAGCCACAACTACTACTACAAGAATAACCCCTACTACTGCTACAAGAACAACCACTGCTTCTCCTACTACTCCTTATACTACAAGAACAAACACTACTACTAGTAGTATTACAAGAAAAACCACTACTACTACTACAAGAACAACTGCTACTAATACTATTACAAGTACAACCACTACTACTACCAGAACAACCACTACTACTACTACAAGAGAAACCACTACTACTACTACAGGAACAACCACTACTACTATTACTAGTATTACAACAACAACCAGTACTACCATTACAAGAACAAACACTACTATTTCCAGAAGTAAAACCACTACTACTACTGTTACTACAAGAACAACCAGCACCACTACTACTACTACAAGAACAGCCACTACTACTACTACAAGAACAACCACTACAACTACCACTACTACAACTACAAGAACAACCACCACTACAACAACAAATACTACTACTACAAGAGAAACCACTTCTACTACTACTACTACTACTACAAGAACAACCACTACTACTACTACAAGAACAACCACTACAACTACCACTACTACAACTACAAGAACAACCACTACTACTACAAGAACAACCACCACTACTACTACTTCTACAAGAACAACCACTACTACTACTACAAGAACAACCGCTACTACTACTACTACTACTACAAGATCAACCACTACTACTACTACTACTACTACTACAAGTAGAACCACTACTACTACTAAAACAACAACCACTACTACTACTACAAGAACAACCACTACTACTACTACAAGTACTACAAAAAAAATCACTACTACTACTACAAGAACAACCACTACTACTTCTACAAGAACAACCACTACAACTACCACTACTACAACTACAAGAACAACCACTACTACTACAAGAACAACCACCACTACTACTACTGCTACTACAAGAACAACCGCTACTACTACTACTACTACTACAAGAACAACCACTACTACTTCTACAAGAACAACCACTACTTCTCCTACTACTACTACTACTACTACAAGAACAACCACTACTACTACTACTACTAAAAGAACAACCACTACTACTACTACAAGAACAACCACTACTACTACTAGTACTACTACTACTACTACTACTACTACAAGAACAACCACTACTACTTCTAAAAGTACAGCCACAACTACTACTACAAGAATAACCCCTACTACTGCTACAAGAACAACCACTGCTTCTCCTCCTACTACTTCAACTACAAGAACAACCACTACTACTAGTAGTATTACAAGAAAAACCACTACTACTACTACAAGAACAACTGCTACTAATACTATTACAAGTACAACCACTACTACTACCAGAACAACCACTACTACTACTACAAGAGAAACCACTACTACTACTACTACACGAACAACCACTATTACTATTACTAGTATTACAACAACAACCAGTACTACCATTACAAGAACAAACACTACTATTTCCAGAAGTAAAACCACTACTACTACTGCTACTACAAGAACAACCAGCACCACTACTACTACTACAAGAACAACCACTACTACTACTACAAGAACAACCACTACTACTACTACTAGTATTACAACAACAACCAGTACTACCACTACAAGAACAAACACTACTACATCCAGAAGTGAAACCACTACTACTACTACTACAAGAACAACCACCACCACTACTACGACTACTACTACAAGAACAACCACTACTACTACTACAAGAACAACCACCACTACTTCTACTAGTATTACAAGAACAACCCCTACTACTACTACAAGAACAACAGCTACTACTAATAATACTACCACACGTACAACCACTACTACTACAACAACAACAAATACTACTACTACAAGAGAAACCACTACATCTACTACTACTACTACAAGAACAACCACTACTACTACTACAAGAAAAACCACTGCTTCTCCTACTACTACTATTACAAGAACAACCACTACTACTACTACAAGAACAACCTCCACTACTAATACTAGAACAACCACTACTACTACTACTACTACTACTTCTACTACTACTACTTCTACTACTCCTACTACAAGAACAACCACTACTACTAATACTAATACTACTATTACAAGGACAACCACTACGATTACTACAACTAGAACCACTACAACTACTACAAGAACAACCACTACTACTACTACTACTACTACTACAAGAACAACCACTAATACTAATACAAGAACAACCACTACTTCTACTACTTCAAGAACAAGCACTACCACTACTACTACAAGAACTACCACTACTACTACTACAAGAACAACCACTGCTTCTCCTACTACTACTACTTCAAGAACAACCACTACTACTTCTACAAGATCAACCACTCCATCTCCTACTACTACTACTACAAGAACAACCACTACTACTACTACAAGAACGACCACCACTACTACTACTACTGCAAGAACAACCTTTACTACTACTACAAGAACAACCACAGCTACTACTTAAAGAACAACCACGGCTTCTCCTAATACTACTACTACGAGAATAACCACTATTACTACTACAAGAACAACCACCACCACTACTACTACTACTACAAGAAAAACCTCTACTATTAATACACGGGCAACCACCACTTCTACTACTACTGCTACTACAAGAACAAACACTACTACTAATACAAGAACGACCACTACTACTACTGCTACTACCAGTAGACCCACTACTACTATTACAAGAACAACCACTACTACTACTACTAGTATTACAAGAACAACCACTTCTAATACTACAAGTACAAACACCACTACTACTACAAGAACAACCCCTACTACTACTACAAGAACAACCACTGCTTCTCCTACTACTACTACTACAAGAACAACCACTACTTCTACTACTACAAGAACAACCACCACCACTACTACTAATACTACTACTACTACAAGATCAACCACTACCACTTCGACAAGAACAACCACTACTACTTGTACTAGTATTACAAGAACAACCACTACTACTATTACAAGAACAACCACTACTACTACTACAAGTATTACAAGAAAAGCCACTACTACGACTACAAGAACAACCACTACTACTTCTACATGAACAACCACTACAACTACCACTACTACAACTACCAGAACAACGACTACTACTACAATAACAACCACCACTACTACTACTGCTACTACAAAAACAACTACTACTACTTCTACAAGAACAACCACTACTTCTACTACTACTACTACTACTACTACTACAAGAACAACCACTACTACTACTACAAGAACAACCACTACTAGTACTACTACTACTACTAATACAAGAACAACCATTACTACTACTACTACTACAAGAACAACCAATACTACTAATACAAATACAACCACTACTACTACTACTACTACTACAACTACAAGAACAACCAACTACTACTACTACAAGAACAACCACTGATTCTCCTACTACTACTATTACAAGAACAACCACTACTACTACTACAAGATCAAAAACCACTACTACTACCACTACTACTACTACTACTACGACTACTACATGAACAACCAATACTACTACTACTACTACTACAAGAACAACCACTACTACTACTGCTACTACTACTACAAGAACAAACACTAATACTAATACTAGAACAACCACTACTACAACTACTACTACTACTACTACTGCTACAAGAACAACCACTAATACTAATACAAGAACAACCACTACTACTAATACTAATACTACTATTACAAGGACAACCACTACTATTACTACAAGTAGAGCCATTACAACTACTACAAGAACAACCACTACTACTACTACTACTACTACTACAAGAACAACCACTAATACTAATACAAGGACAACCACTACTATTAGTACTACTACTACTACTACTACTACTACTACAAGAACAACCACAACTACTTCTAAAAGTACAGCCACAAGAACTACTACAAGAATAACCCCTACTACTGCTACAAGAACAACCACTGCTTCTCCTACTACTACTTCTACTACAAGAACAACCACTACTACTAGTAGTATTACAAGAAAAACCACTACTACTACTACAAGAACATCTGCTACTAATGCTATTACAAGTACAACCACTACTACTACCAGAACAACCACTACTACTACTACAAGAGAAACCACTACTACTACTACAGGAACAACCACTACTACTATTACTAGTATTACAACAACAACCAGTACTACCATTACAAGAACAAACACTACTATTTCCAGAAGTAAAACCACTACTACTACTGCTACTACAAGAACAACCAGCACCACTACTACTACTACAAGAACAACCACTACTACTACTACAAGAACAACCACTACAACTACCACTACTACAACTACAAGAACAACCACTACTACTACCAGAACAACCACCACTACAACAACAAATACTACTACTACAAGAGAAACCACTACTACTACTACTACTACTAATACAAGAACAACCACTACTACTACTACTACAAGAACAACCACTACAACTACCACTACTACAACTACAAGAACAACCACTACTACTACAAGAACAACCACCACTACTACTACTTCTACAAGAACAACCACTACTACTACTACAAGAACAACCGCCACTACTACTACTACTACTACTAGATCAACCACTACTACTACTACTACTACTTCTACAAGTAGAACCACTACTACTACTAAAACAACAACCACTACTACTACTACAAGAACAACCACTACTACTACTACAAGTATTACAAGAAAAACCACTACTACTACTACAAGAACAACCACTACTACTTCTACAAGAACAACCACTACAACTACCACTACTACAACTACAAGAACAACCACTACTACTACAAGAACAACCACCACTGCTACTACTGCTACTACAAGAACAACCACTAATACTACTACTACTAAAAGAACAACCACTACTACTACTACAAGAACAACCACTACTACTACTAGTACTACTACTACTACTACTACTACTACTACTACTACTACAAGAACAACCACTACTACTACTACAAGTACAACCACGACTACTACTACTACTACAAGAACAACCACTACTACTACTACTACTACAAGTAGAACCACTACTACTACTAAAACAACAACCACTACTACTACTACAAGAACAACCACTACTACTACTACAAGTATTACAAGAAAAACCACTACTACAAGAACAACCACTACTACTTCTACAAGAACAACCACTACAACTACCATTACTACAACTACAAGAACAACCACTACTACTACAAGAACAACCAACACTACTACTACTGCTATTACAAGAACAACTGCTACTACTACTACTACTACTACAAGAACAACCACTACTACTTCTACAAGAACAATCACTACTTCTCCTACTACTACTACTACAAGAACAACCACTACTACTACTACTACTAAAAGAACAACCACTACTACTACTACAAGAACAACCACTACTACTACTAGTACTACTACTACCACTACTACTACTACTAGAACAACCACTACTACTTCTAAAAGTACAGCCACAACTACTACTACAAGAATAACCCCTACTACTGCTACAAGAACAACCACTGCTTCTCCTACTACTCCTTATACTACAAGAACAAACACTACTACTAGTAGTATTACAAGAAAAACCACTACTACTACTACAAGAACAACTGCTACTAATACTATTACAAGTACAACCACTACTACTACCAGAACAACCACTACTACTACTACAAGAGAAACCACTACTGCTACTACAGGAACAACCACTACTACTATTACTAGTATTACAACAACAACCAGTACTACCATTACAAGAACAAACACTACTATTTCCAGAAGTAAAACCACTACTACTACTGTTACTACAAGAACAACCAGCACCACTACTACTACTACAAGAACAACCACTACTACTACTACAAGAACAACCACTACAGCTACCACTACTACAACTACAAGAACAACCACCACTACAACAACAAATACTACTACTACAAGAGAAACCACTTCTACTACTACTACTACTACTACAAGAACAACCACTACTACTACTACAAGAACAACCACTACAACTACCACTACTACAACTACAAGAAGAACCACTACTACTACAAGAACAACCACCACTACTACTACTTCTACAAGAACAACCACTACTACTACTACAAGAACAACCGCCACTACTACTACTACTACTACTACAAGATCAACCACTACTACTACTACTACTACATCTACAAGTAGAACCACTACTACTACTAAAACAACAACCACTACTACTACTACAAGAACAACCACTACTACTACTACAAGTATTACAAGAAAAACCACTACCACTACTACAAGAACAACCACTACTACTTCTACAAGAACAACCACTACAACTACCACTACTACAACTACAAGAACAACCACTACTACTACAAGAACAACCACCACTACTACTACTGCTACTACAAGAACAACCGCTACTACTACTACTACTACTACAAGAACAACCACTACTACTTCTGCAAGAACAACCACTACTTCTCCTACTACTACTACTACTACTACTACAAGAAAAACCACTAATACTACTACTACTAAAAGAACAACCACTACTACTACTACAAGAACAACCACTACTACTACTAGTACTACTACTACTACTACTACAAGAACAACCACTACTACTACTACAAGTACAACCACGACTACTACTACTACTACAAGAACAACCACTACTACTACTACTACTACTACAAGTAGAACCACTACTACTACTAAAACAACAACCCCTACTACTACTACAAGAACAACCACTACTACTACTACAAGTATTACAAGAAAAACCACTACTACTACTACAAGAACAACCACTACTACTTCTACAAGAACAACCACTACAACTACCATTACTACAACTACAAGAACAACCACTACTACTACAAGAACAACCAACACTACTACTACTGCTACTACAAGAACAACCGCTACTACTACTACTACTACAAGAACAACCACTACTACTTCTACAAAAACAACCACTACTTCTCCTACTACTACTACTACTACTACTACAAGAACAACCACTACTACTACTACTACTAAAAGAACAACCACTACTACTACTACAAGAACAACCACTACTACTACTAGTACTACTACTACTACTACTACTACTACTACTACAAGAACAACCACTACTACTTCTAAAAGTACAGCCACAACTACTACTACAAGAATAACCCCTACTACTGCTGCAAGAACAACCACTGCTTCTCCTACTACTCCTTATACTACAAGAACAAACACTACTACTAGTAGTATTACAAGAAAAACCACTACTACTACTACAAGAACAACTGCTACTAATACTATTACAAGTACAACCACTACTACTACCAGAACCACCACTACTACTACTACAAGAGAAACCACTACTACTACTACAGGAACAACCACTACTACTATTACTAGTATTACAACAACAACCAGTACTACCATTACAAGAACAAACACTACTATTTCCAGAAGTAAAACCACTACTACTACTGTTACTACAAGAACAACCAGCACCACTACTACTACTACAAGAACAACCACTACTACTACTACAAGAACAACCACTACAACTACCACTACTACAACTACAAGAACAACCACCACTACAACAACAAATACTACTACTACAAGAGAAACCACTTCTACTACTACTACTACTACTACAAGAACAACCACTACTACTACTACAAGAACAACCACTACAACTACCACTACTACAACTACAAGAACAACCACTACTACTACAAGAACAACCACCACTACTACTACTTCTACAAGAACAACCACTACTACTACTACAAGAACAACCGCTACTACTACTACTACTACTACAAGATCAACCACTACTACTACTACTACTACTACTACTACTACAAGTAGAACCACTACTACTACTAAAACAACAACCACTACTACTACTACAAGAACAACCACTACTACTACTACAAGTACTACAAAAAAAACCACTACTACTACTACAAGAACAACCACTACTACTTCTACAAGCACAACCACTACAATTACCACTACTACAACTACAAGAAAACCACTACTACTACAAGAACAACCACCACTACTACTACTGCTACTACAAGAACAACCGCTACTACTACTACTACTACTACAAGAACAACCACTACTACTTCTACAAGAACAACCACTACTTCTCCTACTACTACTACTACTACTACAAGAACAACCACTACTACTACTACTACTAAAAGAACAACCACTACTACTACTACAAGAACAACCACTACTACTACTAGTACTACTACTACTACTACTACTACTACTACTACAAGAACAACCACTACTACTTCTAAAAGTACAGCCACAACTACTACTACAAGAATAACCCCTACTACTGCTACAAGAACAACCACTGCTTCTCCTCCTACTACTTCTACTACAAGAACAACCACTACTACTAGTAGTATTACAAGAACAACCACCACTACTACTACTACTACTACAAGAAAAACCTCTACTATTAATACACGGGCAACCACCACTTCTACTACTACTGCTACTACAAGAACAAACACTACTACTAATACAAGAACGACCACTACTACTACTGCTACTACCAGTAGACCCACTACTACTATTACAAGAACAACCACTACTACTACTACTAGTATTACAAGAACAACCACTTCTAATACTACAAGTACAAACACCACTACTACTACAAGAACAACCCCTACTACTACTACAAGAACAACCACTGCTTCTCCTACTACTACTACTACAAGAACAACCACTACTTCTACTACTACAAGAACAACCACCACCACTACTACTAATACTACTACTACTACAAGATCAACCACTACCACTTCGACAAGAACAACCACTACTACTTGTACTAGTATTACAAGAACAACCACTACTACTATTACAAGAACAACCACTACTACTACTACAAGTATTACAAGAAAAGCCACTACTACGACTACAAGAACAACCACTACTACTTCTACATGAACCACCACTACAACTACCACTACTACAACTACTAGAACAACGACTACTACTACAATAACAACCACCACTACTACTACTGCTACTACAAAAACAACTACTACTACTTCTACAAGAACAACCACTACTTCTACTACTACTACTACTACTACTACAAGAACAACCACTACTACTACTACAAGAACAACCACTACTAGTACTACTACTATTACTAATACAAGAACAACCACTACTACTACTACTACTACAAGCACAACCAATACTACTAATACAAATACAACCACTACTACTACTACTACTACTACAACTACAAGAACAACCAACTACTACTACTACAAGAACAACCACTGATTCTCCTACTACTACTATTACAAGAACAACCACTAGTACTACTACAAGATCAAAAACCACTACTACTACCACTACTAATACTACTACTACGACTACTACATGAACAACCAATACTACTACTACTACTACTACAAGAACAACCACTACTACTACTGCTGCTACTACTACAAGAACAAACACTACTACTAATACTAGAACAACCACTACTACTACTACTACTACTACTACTACTGCTACAAGAACAACCACTAATACTAATACAAGAACAACCACTACTACTAATACTAATACTACTATTACAAGGACAACCACTACTATTACTACAAGTAGAGCCATTACAACTACTACAAGAACAACCACTACTACTACTACTACTACTACTACTACAAGAACAACCACTAATACTAATACAAGAACAACCACTACTATTAGTAGTAGTACTACTACTACTACTACTACTACAAGAACAACCACTACTACTTCTAAAAGTACAGCCACAACTACTACTACAAGAATAACCCCTACTACTGCTACAAGAACAATCACTGCTTCTCCTACTACTACTTCTACTACAAGAACAACCACTACTACTAGTAGTATTACAAGAAAAACCACTACTACTACTACAAGAACATCTGCTACTAATGCTATTACAAGTACAACCACTACTACTACCAGAACAACCACTACTACTACTACAAGAGAAACCACTACTACTACTACAGGAACAACCACTACTACTATTACTAGTATTACAACAACAACCAGTACTACCATTACAAGAACAAAAACTACTATTTCCAGAAGTAAAACCACTACTACTACTGCTACTACAAGAACAACCAGCACCACTACTACTACTACAAGAACAACCACTACTACTACTACAAGAACAACCACTACAACTACCACTACTACAACTACAAGAACAACCACTACTACTACAAGAACAACCACCACTACAACAACAAATACACTACTACAAGAGAAACCACTACTACTACTACTACTACTACAAGAACAACCACTACTACTACTACTACAAGAACAACCACTACAACTACCACTACTACAACTACAAGAACAACCACTACTACTACAAGAACAACCACCACTACTACTACTGCTACTACAAGATCAACCACTACTACTACTACTACTACTTCTACAAGTAGAACCACTACTACTACTAAAACAACAACCACTACTACTACTACAAGAACAACCACTACTACTACTACAAGTATTACAAGAAAAACCACTACTACTACTACAAGAACAACCACTACTACTTCTACAAGAACAACCACTACAACTACCACTACTACAACTACAAGAACAACCACTACTACTACAAGAACAACCACCACTGCTACTACTGCTACTACAAGAACAACCGCTACTACTACTACTACTACTACAAGAACAACCACTACTACTTCTACAAGAACAACCACTACTTCTCCTACTACTACTACTACTACTACTACAAGAACAACCACTAATACTACTACTACTAAAAGAACAACCACTACTACTACTACAAGAACAACCACTACTACTACTAGTACTACTACTACTACTACTACTACAAGAACAACCACTACTACTACTACAAGTACAACCACGACTACTACTACTACTACAAGAACAACCACTACTACTACTACTACTACTACTACTACTACTACAAGTAGAACCACTACTACTACTAAAACAACAACCACTACTACTACTACAAGAACAACCACTACTACTACTACAAGTATTACAAGAAAAATCACTACTACAAGAACAACCACTACTACTTCTACAAGAACAACCACTACAACTACCATTACTACAACTACAAGAACAACCACTACTACTACAAGAACAACCACCACCACTACTACTGCTACTACAAGAACAACCGCTACTACTACTACTACTACTACTACAAGAACAACCACTACTACTTCTACAAGAACAACCACTACTTCTCCTACTACTACTACTACTACTACAAGAACAACCACTACTACTACTACTACTAAAAGAACAACCACTACTACTACTACAAGAACAACCACTACTACTACTAGTACTACTACTACTACTACTACTACTACAAGAACAACCACTACTACTTCTAAAAGTACAGCCACAACTACTACTACAAGAATAACCCTTACTACTGCTACAAGAACAACCACTGCTTCTCCTACTACTCCTTATACTACAAGAACAAACACTACTACTAGTAGTATTACAAGAAAAACCACTACTACTACTACAAGAACAACTGCTACTAATACTATTACAAGTACAACCACTACTACTACCAGAACAACCACTACTACTACTACAAGAGAAACCACTACTGCTACTACAGGAACAACCACTACTACTATTACTAGTATTACAACAACAACCAGTACTACCATTACAAGAACAAACACTACTATTTCCAGAAGTAAAACCACTACTACTACTGTTACTACAAGAACAACCAGCACCACTACTACTACTACAAGAACAACCACTACTACTACTACAAGAACAACCACTACAACTACCACTACTACAACTACAAGAACAACCACCACTACAACAACAAATACTACTACTACAAGAGAAACCACTTCTACTACTACTACTACTACTACAAGAACAACCACTACTACTACTACAAGAACAACCACTACAACTACCACTACTACAACTACAAGAACAACCACTACTACTAGAAGAACAACCACCACTACTACTACTTCTACAAGAACAACCACTACTAGTACTACAAGAACAACCGCCACTACTACTACTACTACTACAAGATCAACCACTACTACTACTACTACTTCTACAAGTAGAACCACTACTACTACTAAAACAACAACCACTACTACTACTACAAGAACAACCACTACTACTACTACAAGTATTACAAGAAAAACCACTACTACTACTACAAGAACAACCACTACTACTTCTACAAGAACAACCACTACAACTACCACTACTACAACTACAAGAACAACCACTACTACTACAAGAACAACCACCACTACTACTACTGCTACTACAAGAACAACCGCTACTACTACTACTACTACTACAAGAACAACCACTACTACTTCTATAAGAACAACCACTACTTCTCCTCCTACTACTACTACTACTACAAGAACAACCACTAATACTACTACTACTAAAAGAACAACCACTACTACTACTACAAGAACAACCACTACTACTACTAGTACTACTACTACTACTACTACTACAAGAACAACCACTACTACTACTACAAGTACAACCACGACTATTACTACTACTACAAGAACAACCACTACTACTACTACTACAAGTAGAACCACTACTACTACTAAAACAACAACCACTACTACTACTACAAGAACAACCACTACTACTACTACAAGTATTACAAGAAAAACCACTACTACTACTACAAGAACAACCACTACTACTTCTACAAGAACAACCACTACAACTACCATTACTACAACTACAAGAACAACCACTACTACTACAAGAACAACCACCACTAGTACTACTGCTACTACAAGAACAACCGCTACTACTACTACTACAACTACAAGAACAACCACTACTACTTCTACAGGAACAACCACTACTTCTCCTACTACTACTACTACTACTACTACAAGAACAACCACTACTACTACTACTACTAAAAGAACAACCACTACTACTGCTACAAGAACAACCACTACTACTACTAGTACTACTACTACTACTACTACTACAAGAACAACCACTACTACTTCTAAAAGTACAGCCACAACTACTACTACAAGAATAACCCCTACTACTGCTAAAAGAACAACCACTGCTTCTCCTACTACTACTTCTACTACAAGAACAACCACTACTACTAGTAGTATTACAAGAAAAACCACTACTACTACTACAAGAACATCTGCTACTAATGCTATTACAAGTACAACCACTACTACTACCAGAACAACCACTACTACTACTACAAGAGAAACCACTACTACTACTACAGGAACAACCACTACTACTATTACTAGTATTACAACAACAACCAGTACTACCATTACAAGAACAAACACTACTATTTCCAGAAGTAAAACCACTACTACTACTGCTACTACAAGAACAACCAGCACCACTACTACTACTACAAGAACAACCACTACTACTACTACAAGAACAACCACTACAACTACCACTACTACAACTACAAGAACAACCACTACTACTACAAGAACAACCACCACTACAACAACAAATACTACTACTACAAGAGAAACCACTACTACTACTACTACTACTACTACTACAAGAACAACCACTACTACTACTACTACAAGAACAACCACTACAACTACCACTACTACAACTACAAGAACAACCACTACTACTACAAGAACAACCACCACTACTACTACTTCTACAAGAACAACCACTACTACTACTACAAGAACAACCGCCACTACTACTACTACTACTACTACAAGATCAACCACTACTACTACTACTACTACTTCTACAAGTAGAACCACTACTACTACTGAAACAACAACCACTACTACTACTACAAGAACAACCACTACTACTACTACAAGTATTACAAGAAAAACCACTACTACTACAAGAACAACCACTACTACTTCTACAAGAACAACCACTACAACTACCACTACTACAACTACAAGAACAACCACTACTACTACAAGAACAACCACCACTACTACTACTGCTACTACAAGAACAACCGCTACTACTACTACTACTACTACTACAAGAACAACCACTACTACTTCTACAAGAACAACCACTACTTCTCCTACTACTACTACTACTACTACTACAAGAACAACCACTAATACTACTACTACTAAAAGAACAACCACTACTACTACTACAAGAACAACCACTACTACTACTAGTACTACTACTACTACTACTACTACTACAAGAACAAACACTACTACTACTACAAGTACAACCACGACTACTACTACTAGTACAAGAACAACCACTACTACTACTACTACTACTACAAGTAGAACCACTACTACTACTAAAACAACAACCACTACTACTACTACAAGAACAACCACTACTACTACTACAAGTATTACAAGAAAAACCACTACTACTACTACAAGAACAACCACTACTACTTCTACAAGAACAACCACTACAACTACCATTACTACAACTACAAGAACAACCACTACTACTACAAGAACAACCACCACTACTACTACTGCTACTACAAGAACAACCGCTACTACTACTACTACTACTACAAGAACAACCACTACTACTTCTACAAGAACAACCACTACTTCTCCTCCTACTACTACTACTACTACAAGAACAACCACTACTACTACTACTACTAAAAGAACAACCACTACTACTACTACAAGAACAACCACTACTACTACTAGTACTACTACTACTACTACTACTACTACAAGAACAACCACTACTACTTCTAAAAGTACAGCCACAACTACTACTACAAGAATAACCCCTACTACTGCTACAAGAACAACCACTGCTTCTCCTACTACTCCTTATACTACAAGAACAAACACTACTACTAGTAGTATTACAAGAAAAACCACTACTACTACAAGAACAACTGCTACTAATACTATTACAAGTGCAACCACTACCACTACCAGAACAACCACTACTACTACTACAAGAGAAACCACTACTGCTACTACAGGAACAACCACTACTACTATTACTAGTATTACAACAACAACCAGTACTACCATTACAAGAACAAACACTACTATTTCCAGAAGTAAAACCACTACTACTACTGTTACTACAAGAACAACCAGCACCACTACTACTACTACAAGAACAACCACTACTACTACTACAGGAACAACCACTACAACTACCACTACTACAACTACAAGAACAACCACCACTACAACAACAAATACTACTACTACAAGAGAAACCACTACTACTACTACTACTACTACTACAAGAACAACCACTACTACTACTACTACAAGAACAACCACTACAACTACCACTACTACAACTACAAGAACAACCACTACTACTACAAGAACAACCACCACTACTACTACTTCTACAAGAACAACCACTACTACTACTACAAGAACAACCGCCACTACTACTACTACTACTACTACAAGATCAACCACTACTACTACTACTACTACTTCTACAAGTAGAACCACTACTACTACTAAAACAACAACCACTACTACTACTACAAGAACAACCACTACTACTACTACAAGTATTACAAGAAAAACCACTACTACTACTACAAGAACAACCACTACTACTTCTACAAGAACAACCACTACAACTACCACTACTACAACTACAAGAACAACCACTACTACTACAAGAACAACCACCACTACTACTACTGCTACTACAAGAACAACCGCTACTACTACTACTACTACTACAAGAACAACCACTACTACTTCTACAAGAACAACCACTACTTCTCCTACTACTACTACTACTACTACTACAAGAACAACCACTAATACTACTACTACTAAAAGAACAACCACTACTACTACTACAAGAACAACCACTACTACTACTAGTACTACTACTACTACTACTACAAGAACAACCACTACTACTACTACAAGTACAACCACGACTACTACTACTACTACAAGAACAACCACTACTACTACTACTACTACTACAAGTAGAACCACTACTACTACTAAAACAACAACCACTACTACTACTACAAGAACAACCACTACTACTACTACTACAAGTATTACAAGAAAAACCACTACTACTACTACAAGAACAACCACTACTACTTCTACAAGAACAACCACTACAACTACCATTACTACAACTACAAGAACAACCACTACTACTACAAGAACAACCACCACTACTACTACTGCTACTACAAGAACAACCGCTAAAACTATTACTACTACTACAAGAACAACCACTACTACTTCTACAAGAACAACCACTACTTCTCCTACTACTACTACTACTACTACAAGAACAACCACTACTACTACTACTACTAAAAGAACAACCACTACTACTACTACAAGAACAACCACTACTACTACTAGTACTACTACTACTACTACTACTACTACTACTACTACTACAAGAACAACCACTACTACTTCTAAAAGTACAGCCACAACTACTACTACAAGAATAACCCCTACTACTGCTACAAGAACAACCACTGCTTCTCCTACTACTCCTTATACTACAAGAACAAACACTACTACTAGTAGTATTACAAGAAAAACCACTACTACTACTACAAGAACAACTGCTACTAATACTATT
This sequence comes from Alligator mississippiensis, assembly GCF_030867095.1. NCBI lineage: Eukaryota > Metazoa > Chordata > Crocodylia > Alligatoridae > Alligator > Alligator mississippiensis. Next base: position 33,981,984 of record NC_081832.1, read on the forward strand.
ACAAGTACAACCACTACTACTACCAGAACAACCACTACTACTACTACAAGAGAAACCACTACTGCTACTACAGGAACAACCACTACTACTATTACTAGTATTACAACAACAAACAGTACTACCATTACAAGAACAAACACTACTATTTCCAGAAGTAAAACCACTACTACTACTGCTACTACAAGAACAACCAGCACCACTACTACTACTACAAGAACAACCACTACAACTACCACTACTACAACTACAAGAACAACCACTACTACTACAAGAACAACCACCACTACAACAACAAATACTACTACTACAAGAGAAACCACTACTACTACTACTACTACTACTACAAGAACAACCACTACTACTACTACTACAAGAACAACCACTACAACTACCACTACTACAACTACAAGAACAACCACTACTACTACAAGAACAACCACCACTACTACTACTTCTACAAGAACAACCACTACTACTAATACAAGAACAACCGCCACTACTACTACTACTACTACAAGATCAACCACTACTACTACTACTACTTCTACAAGTAGAACCACTACTACTACTAAAACAACAACCACTACTACTACTACAAGAACAACCACTACTACTACTACAAGTATTACAAGAAAAACCACTACTACTACTACAAGAACAACCACTACTACTTCTACAAGAACAACCACTACAACTACCACTACTACAACTACAAGAACAACCACTACTACTACAAGAACAACCACCACTGCTACTACTGCTACTACAAGAACAACCGCTACTACTACTACTACTACTACAAGAACAACCACTACTACTTCTACAAGAACAACCACTACTTCTCCTACCACTACTACTACTACAAGAACAACCACTACTACTACTAGTACTACTACTACTACTACTACTACAAGAACAACCACTAGTACTACTACAAGTACAACCACGACTACTACTACTACTACAAGAACAACCACTACTACTACTACTACTACTACAAGTAGAACCACTACTACTACTAAAACAACAACCACTACTACTACTACAAGAACAACCACTACTACTACTACAAGTATTACAAGAAAAACCACTACTACAAGAACAACCACTACTACTTCTACAAGAACAACCACTACAACTACCATTACTACAACTACAAGAACAACCACTACTACTACAAGAACAACCAACACTACTACTACTGCTACTACAAGAACAACCGCTACTACTACTACTGCTACTACAAGAACAACCACTACTACTTCTACAAGAACAACCACTACTTCTCCTACTACTACTACTACTACTACAAGAACAACCACTACTACTACTACTACTAAAAGAACAACCACTACTACTACTACAAGAACAACCACTACTACTACTAGTACTACTACTACTAGTACTACTACTACTACAAGAACAACCACTACTACTTCTAAAAGTACAGCCACAACTACTACTACAAGAATAACCCCTACTACTGCTACAAGAACAACCACTGCTTCTCCTACTACTCCTTATACTACAAGAACAAACACTACTACTAGTAGTATTACAAGAAAAACCACTACTACTACTACAAGAACAACTGCTACTAATACTATTACAAGTACAACCACTACTACTACCAGAACAACCACTACTACTACTACAAGAGAAACCACTACTACTACTACAGGAACAACCACTACTACTATTACTAGTATTACAACAACAACCAGTACTACCATTACAAGAACAAACACTACTATTTCCAGAAGTAAAACCACTACTACTACTGTTACTACAAGAACAACCAGCACCACTACTACTACTACAAGAACAACCACTACTACTACTACAAGAACAACCACTACAACTACCACTACTACAACTACAAGAACAACCACCACTACAACAACAAATACTACTACTACAAGAGAAACCACTTCTACTACTACTACTACTACTACAAGGACAACCACTACTACTACTACAAGAACAACCACTACAACTACCACTACTACAACTACAAGAACAACCACTACTACTACAAGAACAACCACCACTACTACTACTTCTACAAGAACAACCACTACTACTACTACAAGAACAACCGCTACTACTACTACTACTACAACAAGATCAACCACTACTACTACTACTACTACTACTACTACAAGTAGAACCACTACTACTACTAAAACAACAACCACTACTACTACTACAAGAACAACCACTACTACTACTACAAGTACTACAAAAAAAATCACTACTACTACTACAAGAACAACCACTACTACTTCTACAAGAACAACCACTACAACTACCACTACTACAACTACAAGAACAACCACTACTACTACAAGAACAACCACCACTACTACTACTGCTACTACAAGAACAACCGCTACTACTACTACTACTACTACAAGAACAACCACTACTACTTCTACAAGAACAACCACTACTTCTCCTACTACTACTACTACTACTACAAGAACAACCACTACTACTACTACTACTAAAAGAACAACCACTACTACTACTACAAGAACAACCACTACTACTACTAGTACTACTAGTACTACTACTACTACTACTACTACAAGAACAACCACTACTACTTCTAAAAGTACAGCCACAACTACTACTACAAGAATAACCCCTACTACTGCTACAAGAACAACCACTGCTTCTCCTCCTACTACTTCTACTACAAGAACAACCACTACTACTAGTAGTATTACAAGAAAAACCACTACTACTACTACAAGAACAACTGCTACTAATACTATTACAAGTACAACCACTACTACTACCAGAACAACCACTACTACTACTACAAGAGAAACCACTACTACTACTACTACACGAACAACCACTATTACTATTACTAGTATTACAACAACAACCAGTACTACCATTACAAGAACAAACACTACTATTTCCAGAAGTAAAAACACTACTACTACTGCTACTACAAGAACAACCAGCACCACTACTACTACTACAAGAACAACCACTACTACTACTACAAGAACAACCACTACTACTACTACTAGTATTACAACAACAACCAGTACTACCACTACAAGAACAAACACTACTACATCCAGAAGTGAAACCACTACTACTACTACTACAAGAACAACCACCACCACTACTACGACTACTACTACAAGAACAACCACTACTACTACTACAAGAACAACCACCACTACTTCTACTAGTATTACAAGAACAACCCCTACTACTACTACAAGAACAACAGCTACTACTAATAATACTACCACACGTACAACCACTACTACTACAACAACAACAAATACTACTACTACAAGAGAAACCACTACATCTACTACTACTACTACTACAAGAACAACCACTACTACTACTACAAGAAAAACCACTGCTTCTCCTACTACTACTATTACAAGAACAACCACTACTACTACTACAAGAACAACCTCCACTACTAATACTAGAACAACCACTACTACTACTACTAATACTACTTCTACTACTACTACTTCTACTACTCCTACTACAAGAACAACCACTACTACTAATACTAATACTACTATTACAAGGACAACCACTACGATTACTACAACTAGAACCACTACAACTACTACAAGAACAACCACTACTACTACTACTACTACTACTACAAGTAGAACCACTACTACTACTGAAACAACAACCACTACTACTACTACAAGAACAACCACTACTACTACTACAAGTTTTACAAGAAAAACCACTACTACTACTACAAGAACAACCACTACTACTACTACAAGAACAACCACTACAACTACCCCTACTTCAACTACAAGAACAACCACTACTACTACAAGAACAACCACCACTACTACTACTGCTACTACAAGAACAACCGCTACTACTACTACTACTACTACAAGAACAACCACTACTACTTCTACAAGAACAACCACTACTTCTCCTACTACTACTAATACTACTACTACAAGAACAACCACTAATACTACTACTACTAAAAGAACAACCACTAATACTACTACAAGAACAACCACTACTACTACTAGTACTACTACTACTACTACTACTACAAGAACAACCACTACTACTACTACAAGTACAACCACGACTACTGCTACTACTACAAGAACAACCACTACTACTACTACTACTACTACAAGTAGAACCACTACTACTACTAAAACAACAACCACTACTACTACTACAAGAACAACCACTACTACTACTACAAGTATTACAAGAAAAACCACTACTACTACTACAAGAACAACCACTACTACTTCTACAAGAACAACCACTACAACTACCATTACTACAACTACAAGAACAACCACTACTACTACAAGAACAACCACCACTACTACTACTGCTACTACAAGAACAACCGCTACTACTACTACTACTGCTACAAGAACAACCACTACTACTTCTACAAGAACAACCACTACTTCTCCTACTACTACTACTACTACTACAAGAACAACCACTACTACTACTACTACTAAAAGAACAACCACTACTACTACTACAAGAACAACCACTACTACTACTAGTACTACTACTACTACTACTACTACTACAAGAACAACCACTACTACTTCTAAAAGTACAGCCACAACTACTACTACAAGAATAACCCCTACTACCGCTATAAGAACAACCACTGCTTCTCCTACTACTCCTTATACTACAAGAACAAACACTACTACTAGTAGTATTACAAGAAAAACCACTACTACTACTACAAGAACAACTGCTACTAATACTATTACAAGTACAACCACTACTACTACCAGAACAACCACTACTACTACTACAAGAGAAACCACTACTGCTACTACAGGAACAACCACTACTACTATTACTAGTATTACAACAACAACCAGTACTACCATTACAAGAACAAACACTACTATTTCCAGAAGTAAAACCATTACTACTACTGTTACTACAAGAACAACCAGCACCACTACTACTACTACAAGAACAACCACTACTACTACTACAAGAACAACCACTACAGCTACCACTACTACAACTACAAGAACAACCAACACTACAACAACAAATACTACTACTACAAGAGAAACCACTTCTACTACTACTACTACTACTACTACAAGAACAACCATTACTACTACTACAAGAACAACCACTACAACTACCACTACTACAACTACAAGAACAACCACTACTACTACAAGAACAACCACCACTACTACTACTTCTACAAGAACAACCACTACTACTACTACAAGAACAACCGCCACTACTACTACTACTACTACTACTACAAGATCAACCACTACTACTACTACTACTACATCTACAAGTAGAACCACTACTACTACTAAAACAACAACCACTACTACTACTACAAGAACAACCACTACTACTACTACAAGCATTACAAGAAAAACCACTACCACTACTACAAGAACAACCACTACTACTTCTACAAGAACAACCACTACAACTACCACTACTACAACTACAAGAACAACCACTACTACTACAAGAACAACCACCACTACTACTACTGCTACTACAAGAACAACCGCTACTACTACTACTACTACTACAAGAACAACCACTACTACTTCTACAAGAACAACCACTACTTCTCCTACTACTACTACTACTACTACAAGAACAAACACTAATACTACTACTACTAAAAGAACAACCACTACTACTACTACAAGAACAACCACTACTACTACTAGTACTACTACTACTACTACTACTACAAGAACAACCACTACTACTACTACAAGTACAACCACGACTACTACTACTACTACAAGAACAACCACTACTACTACTACTACTACTACAAGTAGAACCACTACTACTACTAAAACAACAACCACTACTACTACTACAAGAACAACCACTACTACTACTACAAGTATTACAAGAAAAACCACTACTACTACTACAAGAACAACCACTACTACTTCTACAAGAACAACCACTACTACTACTAGTACTACTACTACTAGTACTACTACTACTACAAGAACAACCACTACTACTTCTAAAAGTACAGCCACAACTACTACTACAAGAATAACCCCTACTACTGCTACAAGAACAACCACTGCTTCTCCTACTACTCCGTATACTACAAGAACAAACACTACTACTAGTAGTATTACAAGAAAAACCACTACTACTACTACAAGAACAACTGCTACTAATACTATTACAAGTACAACCACTACTACTACCAGAACAACCAGTACTACTACTACAAGAGAAACCACTACTGCTACTACAGGAACAACCACTACTACTATTACTAGTATTACAACAACAACCAGTACTACCATTACAAGAACAAACACTACTATTTCCAGAAGTAAAACCACTACTACTACTGTTACTACAAGAACAACCAGCACCACTACTACTACTACAAGAACAACCACTACTACTACTACAAGAACAACCACTACAGCTACCACTACTACAACTACAAGAACAACCAACACTACAACAACAAATACTACTACTACAAGAGAAACCACTTCTACTACTACTACTACTACTACTACAAGAACAACCACTACTACTACTACAAGAACAACCACTACAACTACCACTACTACAACTACAAGAACAACCACTACTACTACAAGAACAACCACCACTACTACTACATCTACAAGAACAACCACTACTACTACTACAAGAACAACCGCCACTACTACTACTACTACTACTACAAGATCAACCACTACTACTACTACTACTACATCTACAAGTAGAACCACTACTACTACTAAAACAACAACCACTACTACTACTACAAGAACAACCACTACTACTACTACAAGTATTACAAGAAAAACCACTACCACTACTACAAGAACAACCACTACTACTTCTACAAGAACAACCACTACAACTACCACTACTACAACTACAAGAACAACCACTACTACTACAAGAACAACCACCACTACTACTACTGCTACTACAAGAACAACCGCTACTACTACTACTACTACTACAAGAACAACCACTACTACTTCTACAAGTACAACCACGACTACTACTACTACTACAAGAACAACCACTACTACTACTACTACTACTACAAGTAGAACCACTACTACTACTAAAACAACAACCACTACTACTACTACAAGAACAACCACTACTACTACTACTACTACTACTACAAGAACAACCACTAATACTAATACAAGAACAACCACTACTTCTACTACTTCAAGAACAAGCACTACCACTACTACTACAAGAACTACCACTACTACTACTACAAGAACAACCACTGCTTCTCCTACTACTACTACTTCAAGAACAACCACTACTACTTCTACAAGATCAACCACTCCATCTCCTACTACTACTACTACAAGAACAACCACTACTACTACTACAAGAACGACCACCACTACTACTACTACTGCAAGAACAACCTTTACTACTACTACAAGAACAACCACAGCTACTACTTAAAGAACAACCACGGCTTCTCCTAATACTACTACTACGAGAATAACCACTATTACTACTACAAGAACAACCACCACCACTACTACTACTACTACAAGAAAAACCTCTACTATTAATACACGGGCAACCACCACTTCTACTACTACTGCTACTACAAGAACAAACACTACTACTAATACAAGAACGACCACTACTACTACTGCTACTACCAGTAGACCCACTACTACTATTACAAGAACAACCACTACTACTACTACTAGTATTACAAGAACAACCACTTCTAATACTACAAGTACAAACACCACTACTACTACAAGAACAACCCCTACTACTACTACAAGAACAACCACTGCTTCTCCTACTACTACTACTACAAGAACAACCACTACTTCTACTACTACAAGAACAACCACCACCACTACTACTAATACTACTACTACTACAAGATCAACCACTACCACTTCGACAAGAACAACCACTACTACTTGTACTAGTATTACAAGAACAACCACTACTACTATTACAAGAACAACCACTACTACTACTACAAGTATTACAAGAAAAGCCACTACTACGACTACAAGAACAACCACTACTACTTCTACATGAACAACCACTACAACTACCACTACTACAACTACCAGAACAACGACTACTACTACAATAACAACCACCACTACTACTACTGCTACTACAAAAACAACTACTACTACTTCTACAAGAACAACCACTACTTCTACTACTACTACTACTACTACTACTACAAGAACAACCACTACTACTACTACAAGAACAACCACTACTAGTACTACTACTACTACTAATACAAGAACAACCATTACTACTACTACTACTACAAGAACAACCAATACTACTAATACAAATACAACCACTACTACTACTACTACTACTACAACTACAAGAACAACCAACTACTACTACTACTACTACAAGAACAACCACTACTACTACTGCTACTACTACTACAAGAACAAACACTAATACTAATACTAGAACAACCACTACTACAACTACTACTACTACTACTACTGCTACAAGAACAACCACTAATACTAATACAAGAACAACCACTACTACTAATACTAATACTACTATTACAAGGACAACCACTACTATTACTACAAGTAGAGCCATTACAACTACTACAAGAACAACCACTACTACTACTACTACTACTACTACAAGAACAACCACTAATACTAATACAAGGACAACCACTACTATTAGTACTACTACTACTACTACTACTACTACTACAAGAACAACCACAACTACTTCTAAAAGTACAGCCACAAGAACTACTACAAGAATAACCCCTACTACTGCTACAAGAACAACCACTGCTTCTCCTACTACTACTTCTACTACAAGAACAACCACTACTACTAGTAGTATTACAAGAAAAACCACTACTACTACTACAAGAACATCTGCTACTAATGCTATTACAAGTACAACCACTACTACTACCAGAACAACCACTACTACTACTACAAGAGAAACCACTACTACTACTACAGGAACAACCACTACTACTATTACTAGTATTACAACAACAACCAGTACTACCATTACAAGAACAAACACTACTATTTCCAGAAGTAAAACCACTACTACTACTGCTACTACAAGAACAACCAGCACCACTACTACTACTACAAGAACAACCACTACTACTACTACAAGAACAACCACTACAACTACCACTACTACAACTACAAGAACAACCACTACTACTACCAGAACAACCACCACTACAACAACAAATACTACTACTACAAGAGAAACCACTACTACTACTACTACTACTAATACAAGAACAACCACTACTACTACTACTACAAGAACAACCACTACAACTACCACTACTACAACTACAAGAACAACCACTACTACTACAAGAACAACCACCACTACTACTACTTCTACAAGAACAACCACTACTACTACTACAAGAACAACCGCCACTACTACTACTACTACTACTAGATCAACCACTACTACTACTACTACTACTTCTACAAGTAGAACCACTACTACTACTAAAACAACAACCACTACTACTACTACAAGAACAACCACTACTACTACTACAAGTATTACAAGAAAAACCACTACTACTACTACAAGAACAACCACTACTACTTCTACAAGAACAACCACTACAACTACCACTACTACAACTACAAGAACAACCACTACTACTACAAGAACAACCACCACTGCTACTACTGCTACTACAAGAACAACCACTAATACTACTACTACTAAAAGAACAACCACTACTACTACTACAAGAACAACCACTACTACTACTAGTACTACTACTACTACTACTACTACTACTACTACTACAAGAACAACCACTACTACTACTACAAGTACAACCACGACTACTACTACTACTACAAGAACAACCACTACTACTACTACTACTACAAGTAGAACCACTACTACTACTAAAACAACAACCACTACTACTACTACAAGAACAACCACTACTACTACTACAAGTATTACAAGAAAAACCACTACTACAAGAACAACCACTACTACTTCTACAAGAACAACCACTACAACTACCATTACTACAACTACAAGAACAACCACTACTACTACAAGAACAACCAACACTACTACTACTGCTATTACAAGAACAACTGCTACTACTACTACTACTACTACAAGAACAACCACTACTACTTCTACAAGAACAATCACTACTTCTCCTACTACTACTACTACAAGAACAACCACTACTACTACTACTACTAAAAGAACAACCACTACTACTACTACAAGAACAACCACTACTACTACTAGTACTACTACTACCACTACTACTACTACTAGAACAACCACTACTACTTCTAAAAGTACAGCCACAACTACTACTACAAGAATAACCCCTACTACTGCTACAAGAACAACCACTGCTTCTCCTACTACTCCTTATACTACAAGAACAAACACTACTACTAGTAGTATTACAAGAAAAACCACTACTACTACTACAAGAACAACTGCTACTAATACTATTACAAGTACAACCACTACTACTACCAGAACAACCACTACTACTACTACAAGAGAAACCACTACTGCTACTACAGGAACAACCACTACTACTATTACTAGTATTACAACAACAACCAGTACTACCATTACAAGAACAAACACTACTATTTCCAGAAGTAAAACCACTACTACTACTGTTACTACAAGAACAACCAGCACCACTACTACTACTACAAGAACAACCACTACTACTACTACAAGAACAACCACTACAGCTACCACTACTACAACTACAAGAACAACCACCACTACAACAACAAATACTACTACTACAAGAGAAACCACTTCTACTACTACTACTACTACTACTACAAGAACAACCACTACTACTACTACAAGAACAACCACTACAACTACCACTACTACAACTACAAGAAGAACCACTACTACTACAAGAACAACCACCACTACTACTACTTCTACAAGAACAACCACTACTACTACTACAAGAACAACCGCCACTACTACTACTACTACTACTACAAGATCAACCACTACTACTACTACTACTACATCTACAAGTAGAACCACTACTACTACTAAAACAACAACCACTACTACTACTACAAGAACAACCACTACTACTACTACAAGTATTACAAGAAAAACCACTACCACTACTACAAGAACAACCACTACTACTTCTACAAGAACAACCACTACAACTACCACTACTACAACTACAAGAACAACCACTACTACTACAAGAACAACCACCACTACTACTACTGCTACTACAAGAACAACCGCTACTACTACTACTACTACTACAAGAACAACCACTACTACTTCTGCAAGAACAACCACTACTTCTCCTACTACTACTACTACTACTACTACAAGAACAACCACTAATACTACTACTACTAAAAGAACAACCACTACTACTACTACAAGAACAACCACTACTACTACTAGTACTACTACTACTACTACTACAAGAACAACCACTACTACTACTACAAGTACAACCACGACTACTACTACTACTACAAGAACAACCACTACTACTACTACTACTACTACAAGTAGAACCACTACTACTACTAAAACAACAACCCCTACTACTACTACAAGAACAACCACTACTACTACTACAAGTATTACAAGAAAAACCACTACTACTACTACAAGAACAACCACTACTACTTCTACAAGAACAACCACTACAACTACCATTACTACAACTACAAGAACAACCACTACTACTACAAGAACAACCAACACTACTACTACTGCTACTACAAGAACAACCGCTACTACTACTACTACTACAAGAACAACCACTACTACTTCTACAAAAACAACCACTACTTCTCCTACTACTACTACTACTACTACTACAAGAACAACCACTACTACTACTACTACTAAAAGAACAACCACTACTACTACTACAAGAACAACCACTACTACTACTAGTACTACTACTACTACTACTACTACTACTACTACAAGAACAACCACTACTACTTCTAAAAGTACAGCCACAACTACTACTACAAGAATAACCCCTACTACTGCTGCAAGAACAACCACTGCTTCTCCTACTACTCCTTATACTACAAGAACAAACACTACTACTAGTAGTATTACAAGAAAAACCACTACTACTACTACAAGAACAACTGCTACTAATACTATTACAAGTACAACCACTACTACTACCAGAACCACCACTACTACTACTACAAGAGAAACCACTACTACTACTACAGGAACAACCACTACTACTATTACTAGTATTACAACAACAACCAGTACTACCATTACAAGAACAAACACTACTATTTCCAGAAGTAAAACCACTACTACTACTGTTACTACAAGAACAACCAGCACCACTACTACTACTACAAGAACAACCACTACTACTACTACAAGAACAACCACTACAACTACCACTACTACAACTACAAGAACAACCACCACTACAACAACAAATACTACTACTACAAGAGAAACCACTTCTACTACTACTACTACTACTACAAGAACAACCACTACTACTACTACAAGAACAACCACTACAACTACCACTACTACAACTACAAGAACAACCACTACTACTACAAGAACAACCACCACTACTACTACTTCTACAAGAACAACCACTACTACTACTACAAGAACAACCGCTACTACTACTACTACTACTACAAGATCAACCACTACTACTACTACTACTACTACTACTACTACAAGTAGAACCACTACTACTACTAAAACAACAACCACTACTACTACTACAAGAACAACCACTACTACTACTACAAGTACTACAAAAAAAACCACTACTACTACTACAAGAACAACCACTACTACTTCTACAAGCACAACCACTACAATTACCACTACTACAACTACAAGAAAACCACTACTACTACAAGAACAACCACCACTACTACTACTGCTACTACAAGAACAACCGCTACTACTACTACTACTACTACAAGAACAACCACTACTACTTCTACAAGAACAACCACTACTTCTCCTACTACTACTACTACTACTACAAGAACAACCACTACTACTACTACTACTAAAAGAACAACCACTACTACTACTACAAGAACAACCACTACTACTACTAGTACTACTACTACTACTACTACTACTACTACTACAAGAACAACCACTACTACTTCTAAAAGTACAGCCACAACTACTACTACAAGAATAACCCCTACTACTGCTACAAGAACAACCACTGCTTCTCCTCCTACTACTTCTACTACAAGAACAACCACTACTACTAGTAGTATTACAAGAACAACCACCACTACTACTACTACTACTACAAGAAAAACCTCTACTATTAATACACGGGCAACCACCACTTCTACTACTACTGCTACTACAAGAACAAACACTACTACTAATACAAGAACGACCACTACTACTACTGCTACTACCAGTAGACCCACTACTACTATTACAAGAACAACCACTACTACTACTACTAGTATTACAAGAACAACCACTTCTAATACTACAAGTACAAACACCACTACTACTACAAGAACAACCCCTACTACTACTACAAGAACAACCACTGCTTCTCCTACTACTACTACTACAAGAACAACCACTACTTCTACTACTACAAGAACAACCACCACCACTACTACTAATACTACTACTACTACAAGATCAACCACTACCACTTCGACAAGAACAACCACTACTACTTGTACTAGTATTACAAGAACAACCACTACTACTATTACAAGAACAACCACTACTACTACTACAAGTATTACAAGAAAAGCCACTACTACGACTACAAGAACAACCACTACTACTTCTACATGAACAACCACTACAACTACCACTACTACAACTACTAGAACAACGACTACTACTACAATAACAACCACCACTACTACTACTGCTACTACAAAAACAACTACTACTACTTCTACAAGAACAACCACTACTTCTACTACTACTACTACTACTACTACAAGAACAACCACTACTACTACTACAAGAACAACCACTACTAGTACTACTACTATTACTAATACAAGAACAACCACTACTACTACTACTACTACAAGCACAACCAATACTACTAATACAAATACAACCACTACTACTACTACTACTACTACAACTACAAGAACAACCAACTACTACTACTACAAGAACAACCACTGATTCTCCTACTACTACTATTACAAGAACAACCACTAGTACTACTACAAGATCAAAAACCACTACTACTACCACTACTAATACTACTACTACGACTACTACATGAACAACCAATACTACTACTACTACTACTACAAGAACAACCACTACTACTACTGCTGCTACTACTACAAGAACAAACACTACTACTAATACTAGAACAACCACTACTACTACTACTACTACTACTACTACTACTGCTACAAGAACAACCACTAATACTAATACAAGAACAACCACTACTACTAATACTAATACTACTATTACAAGGACAACCACTACTATTACTACAAGTAGAGCCATTACAACTACTACAAGAACAACCACTACTACTACTACTACTACTACTACAAGAACAACCACTAATACTAATACAAGAACAACCACTACTATTAGTAGTAGTACTACTACTACTACTACTACAAGAACAACCACTACTACTTCTAAAAGTACAGCCACAACTACTACTACAAGAATAACCCCTACTACTGCTACAAGAACAATCACTGCTTCTCCTACTACTACTTCTACTACAAGAACAACCACTACTACTAGTAGTATTACAAGAAAAACCACTACTACTACTACAAGAACATCTGCTACTAATGCTATTACAAGTACAACCACTACTACTACCAGAACAACCACTACTACTACTACAAGAGAAACCACTACTACTACTACAGGAACAACCACTACTACTATTACTAGTATTACAACAACAACCAGTACTACCATTACAAGAACAAAAACTACTATTTCCAGAAGTAAAACCACTACTACTACTGCTACTACAAGAACAACCAGCACCACTACTACTACTACAAGAACAACCACTACTACTACTACAAGAACAACCACTACAACTACCACTACTACAACTACAAGAACAACCACTACTACTACAAGAACAACCACCACTACAACAACAAATACACTACTACAAGAGAAACCACTACTACTACTACTACTACTACAAGAACAACCACTACTACTACTACTACAAGAACAACCACTACAACTACCACTACTACAACTACAAGAACAACCACTACTACTACAAGAACAACCACCACTACTACTACTGCTACTACAAGATCAACCACTACTACTACTACTACTACTTCTACAAGTAGAACCACTACTACTACTAAAACAACAACCACTACTACTACTACAAGAACAACCACTACTACTACTACAAGTATTACAAGAAAAACCACTACTACTACTACAAGAACAACCACTACTACTTCTACAAGAACAACCACTACAACTACCACTACTACAACTACAAGAACAACCACTACTACTACAAGAACAACCACCACTGCTACTACTGCTACTACAAGAACAACCGCTACTACTACTACTACTACTACAAGAACAACCACTACTACTTCTACAAGAACAACCACTACTTCTCCTACTACTACTACTACTACTACTACTACAAGAACAACCACTAATACTACTACTACTAAAAGAACAACCACTACTACTACTACAAGAACAACCACTACTACTACTAGTACTACTACTACTACTACTACTACAAGAACAACCACTACTACTACTACAAGTACAACCACGACTACTACTACTACTACAAGAACAACCACTACTACTACTACTACTACTACTACTACTACTACAAGTAGAACCACTACTACTACTAAAACAACAACCACTACTACTACTACAAGAACAACCACTACTACTACTACAAGTATTACAAGAAAAATCACTACTACAAGAACAACCACTACTACTTCTACAAGAACAACCACTACAACTACCATTACTACAACTACAAGAACAACCACTACTACTACAAGAACAACCACCACCACTACTACTGCTACTACAAGAACAACCGCTACTACTACTACTACTACTACTACAAGAACAACCACTACTACTTCTACAAGAACAACCACTACTTCTCCTACTACTACTACTACTACTACAAGAACAACCACTACTACTACTACTACTAAAAGAACAACCACTACTACTACTACAAGAACAACCACTACTACTACTAGTACTACTACTACTACTACTACTACTACAAGAACAACCACTACTACTTCTAAAAGTACAGCCACAACTACTACTACAAGAATAACCCCTACTACTGCTACAAGAACAACCACTGCTTCTCCTACTACTCCTTATACTACAAGAACAAACACTACTACTAGTAGTATTACAAGAAAAACCACTACTACTACTACAAGAACAACTGCTACTAATACTATTACAAGTACAACCACTACTACTACCAGAACAACCACTACTACTACTACAAGAGAAACCACTACTGCTACTACAGGAACAACCACTACTACTATTACTAGTATTACAACAACAACCAGTACTACCATTACAAGAACAAACACTACTATTTCCAGAAGTAAAACCACTACTACTACTGTTACTACAAGAACAACCAGCACCACTACTACTACTACAAGAACAACCACTACTACTACTACAAGAACAACCACTACAACTACCACTACTACAACTACAAGAACAACCACCACTACAACAACAAATACTACTACTACAAGAGAAACCACTTCTACTACTACTACTACTACTACAAGAACAACCACTACTACTACTACAAGAACAACCACTACAACTACCACTACTACAACTACAAGAACAACCACTACTACTAGAAGAACAACCACCACTACTACTACTTCTACAAGAACAACCACTACTACTACTACAAGAACAACCGCCACTACTACTACTACTACTACAAGATCAACCACTACTACTACTACTACTTCTACAAGTAGAACCACTACTACTACTAAAACAACAACCACTACTACTACTACAAGAACAACCACTACTACTACTACAAGTATTACAAGAAAAACCACTACTACTACTACAAGAACAACCACTACTACTTCTACAAGAACAACCACTACAACTACCACTACTACAACTACAAGAACAACCACTACTACTACAAGAACAACCACCACTACTACTACTGCTACTACAAGAACAACCGCTACTACTACTACTACTACTACAAGAACAACCACTACTACTTCTATAAGAACAACCACTACTTCTCCTCCTACTACTACTACTACTACAAGAACAACCACTAATACTACTACTACTAAAAGAACAACCACTACTACTACTACAAGAACAACCACTACTACTACTAGTACTACTACTACTACTACTACTACAAGAACAACCACTACTACTACTACAAGTACAACCACGACTATTACTACTACTACAAGAACAACCACTACTACTACTACTACAAGTAGAACCACTACTACTACTAAAACAACAACCACTACTACTACTACAAGAACAACCACTACTACTACTACAAGTATTACAAGAAAAACCACTACTACTACTACAAGAACAACCACTACTACTTCTACAAGAACAACCACTACAACTACCATTACTACAACTACAAGAACAACCACTACTACTACAAGAACAACCACCACTAGTACTACTGCTACTACAAGAACAACCGCTACTACTACTACTACAACTACAAGAACAACCACTACTACTTCTACAGGAACAACCACTACTTCTCCTACTACTACTACTACTACTACTACAAGAACAACCACTACTACTACTACTACTAAAAGAACAACCACTACTACTGCTACAAGAACAACCACTACTACTACTAGTACTACTACTACTACTACTACTACAAGAACAACCACTACTACTTCTAAAAGTACAGCCACAACTACTACTACAAGAATAACCCCTACTACTGCTAAAAGAACAACCACTGCTTCTCCTACTACTACTTCTACTACAAGAACAACCACTACTACTAGTAGTATTACAAGAAAAACCACTACTACTACTACAAGAACATCTGCTACTAATGCTATTACAAGTACAACCACTACTACTACCAGAACAACCACTACTACTACTACAAGAGAAACCACTACTACTACTACAGGAACAACCACTACTACTATTACTAGTATTACAACAACAACCAGTACTACCATTACAAGAACAAACACTACTATTTCCAGAAGTAAAACCACTACTACTACTGCTACTACAAGAACAACCAGCACCACTACTACTACTACAAGAACAACCACTACTACTACTACAAGAACAACCACTACAACTACCACTACTACAACTACAAGAACAACCACTACTACTACAAGAACAACCACCACTACAACAACAAATACTACTACTACAAGAGAAACCACTACTACTACTACTACTACTACTACTACAAGAACAACCACTACTACTACTACTACAAGAACAACCACTACAACTACCACTACTACAACTACAAGAACAACCACTACTACTACAAGAACAACCACCACTACTACTACTTCTACAAGAACAACCACTACTACTACTACAAGAACAACCGCCACTACTACTACTACTACTACTACAAGATCAACCACTACTACTACTACTACTACTTCTACAAGTAGAACCACTACTACTACTGAAACAACAACCACTACTACTACTACAAGAACAACCACTACTACTACTACAAGTATTACAAGAAAAACCACTACTACTACAAGAACAACCACTACTACTTCTACAAGAACAACCACTACAACTACCACTACTACAACTACAAGAACAACCACTACTACTACAAGAACAACCACCACTACTACTACTGCTACTACAAGAACAACCGCTACTACTACTACTACTACTACTACAAGAACAACCACTACTACTTCTACAAGAACAACCACTACTTCTCCTACTACTACTACTACTACTACTACAAGAACAACCACTAATACTACTACTACTAAAAGAACAACCACTACTACTACTACAAGAACAACCACTACTACTACTAGTACTACTACTACTACTACTACTACTACAAGAACAAACACTACTACTACTACAAGTACAACCACGACTACTACTACTAGTACAAGAACAACCACTACTACTACTACTACTACTACAAGTAGAACCACTACTACTACTAAAACAACAACCACTACTACTACTACAAGAACAACCACTACTACTACTACAAGTATTACAAGAAAAACCACTACTACTACTACAAGAACAACCACTACTACTTCTACAAGAACAACCACTACAACTACCATTACTACAACTACAAGAACAACCACTACTACTACAAGAACAACCACCACTACTACTACTGCTACTACAAGAACAACCGCTACTACTACTACTACTACTACAAGAACAACCACTACTACTTCTACAAGAACAACCACTACTTCTCCTCCTACTACTACTACTACTACAAGAACAACCACTACTACTACTACTACTAAAAGAACAACCACTACTACTACTACAAGAACAACCACTACTACTACTAGTACTACTACTACTACTACTACTACTACAAGAACAACCACTACTACTTCTAAAAGTACAGCCACAACTACTACTACAAGAATAACCCCTACTACTGCTACAAGAACAACCACTGCTTCTCCTACTACTCCTTATACTACAAGAACAAACACTACTACTAGTAGTATTACAAGAAAAACCACTACTACTACAAGAACAACTGCTACTAATACTATTACAAGTGCAACCACTACCACTACCAGAACAACCACTACTACTACTACAAGAGAAACCACTACTGCTACTACAGGAACAACCACTACTACTATTACTAGTATTACAACAACAACCAGTACTACCATTACAAGAACAAACACTACTATTTCCAGAAGTAAAACCACTACTACTACTGTTACTACAAGAACAACCAGCACCACTACTACTACTACAAGAACAACCACTACTACTACTACAGGAACAACCACTACAACTACCACTACTACAACTACAAGAACAACCACCACTACAACAACAAATACTACTACTACAAGAGAAACCACTACTACTACTACTACTACTACTACAAGAACAACCACTACTACTACTACTACAAGAACAACCACTACAACTACCACTACTACAACTACAAGAACAACCACTACTACTACAAGAACAACCACCACTACTACTACTTCTACAAGAACAACCACTACTACTACTACAAGAACAACCGCCACTACTACTACTACTACTACTACAAGATCAACCACTACTACTACTACTACTACTTCTACAAGTAGAACCACTACTACTACTAAAACAACAACCACTACTACTACTACAAGAACAACCACTACTACTACTACAAGTATTACAAGAAAAACCACTACTACTACTACAAGAACAACCACTACTACTTCTACAAGAACAACCACTACAACTACCACTACTACAACTACAAGAACAACCACTACTACTACAAGAACAACCACCACTACTACTACTGCTACTACAAGAACAACCGCTACTACTACTACTACTACTACAAGAACAACCACTACTACTTCTACAAGAACAACCACTACTTCTCCTACTACTACTACTACTACTACTACAAGAACAACCACTAATACTACTACTACTAAAAGAACAACCACTACTACTACTACAAGAACAACCACTACTACTACTAGTACTACTACTACTACTACTACAAGAACAACCACTACTACTACTACAAGTACAACCACGACTACTACTACTACTACAAGAACAACCACTACTACTACTACTACTACTACAAGTAGAACCACTACTACTACTAAAACAACAACCACTACTACTACTACAAGAACAACCACTACTACTACTACTACAAGTATTACAAGAAAAACCACTACTACTACTACAAGAACAACCACTACTACTTCTACAAGAACAACCACTACAACTACCATTACTACAACTACAAGAACAACCACTACTACTACAAGAACAACCACCACTACTACTACTGCTACTACAAGAACAACCGCTAAAACTATTACTACTACTACAAGAACAACCACTACTACTTCTACAAGAACAACCACTACTTCTCCTACTACTACTACTACTACTACAAGAACAACCACTACTACTACTACTACTAAAAGAACAACCACTACTACTACTACAAGAACAACCACTACTACTACTAGTACTACTACTACTACTACTACTACTACTACTACTACTACTACTACAAGAACAACCACTACTACTTCTAAAAGTACAGCCACAACTACTACTACAAGAATAACCCCTACTACTGCTACAAGAACAACCACTGCTTCTCCTACTACTCCTTATACTACAAGAACAAACACTACTACTAGTAGTATTACAAGAAAAACCACTACTACTACTACAAGAACAACTGCTACTAATACTATTACAAGTACAACCACTACTACTACCAGAACAACCACTACTACTACTACAAGAGAAACCACTACTGCTACTACAGGAACAACCACTACTACTATTACTAGTATTACAACAACAAACAGTACTACCATTACAAGAACAAACACTACTATTTCCAGAAGTAAAACCACTACTACTACTGCTACTACAAGAACAACCAGCACCACTACTACTACTACAAGAACAACCACTACAACTACCACTACTACAACTACAAGAACAACCACTACTACTACAAGAACAACCACCACTACAACAACAAATACTACTACTACAAGAGAAACCACTACTACTACTACTACTACTACTACAAGAACAACCACTACTACTACTACTACAAGAACAACCACTACAACTACCACTACTACAACTACAAGAACAACCACTACTACTACAAGAACAACCACCACTACTACTACTTCTACAAGAACAACCACTACTACTAATACAAGAACAACCGCCACTACTACTACTACTACTACAAGATCAACCACTACTACTACTACTACTTCTACAAGTAGAACCACTACTACTACTAAAACAACAACCACTACTACTACTACAAGAACAACCACTACTACTACTACAAGTATTACAAGAAAAACCACTACTACTACTACAAGAACAACCACTACTACTTCTACAAGAACAACCACTACAACTACCACTACTACAACTACAAGAACAACCACTACTACTACAAGAACAACCACCACTGCTACTACTGCTACTACAAGAACAACCGCTACTACTACTACTACTACTACAAGAACAACCACTACTACTTCTACAAGAACAACCACTACTTCTCCTACCACTACTACTACTACAAGAACAACCACTACTACTACTAGTACTACTACTACTACTACTACTACAAGAACAACCACTAGTACTACTACAAGTACAACCACGACTACTACTACTACTACAAGAACAACCACTACTACTACTACTACTACTACAAGTAGAACCACTACTACTACTAAAACAACAACCACTACTACTACTACAAGAACAACCACTACTACTACTACAAGTATTACAAGAAAAACCACTACTACAAGAACAACCACTACTACTTCTACAAGAACAACCACTACAACTACCATTACTACAACTACAAGAACAACCACTACTACTACAAGAACAACCAACACTACTACTACTGCTACTACAAGAACAACCGCTACTACTACTACTGCTACTACAAGAACAACCACTACTACTTCTACAAGAACAACCACTACTTCTCCTACTACTACTACTACTACTACAAGAACAACCACTACTACTACTACTACTAAAAGAACAACCACTACTACTACTACAAGAACAACCACTACTACTACTAGTACTACTACTACTACTACTACTACTACAAGAACAACCACTACTACTTCTAAAAGTACAGCCACAACTACTACTACAAGAATAACCCCTACTACTGCTACAAGAACAACCACTTCTTCTCCTACTACTCCTTATACTACAAGAACAAACACTACTACTAGTAGTATTACAAGAAAAACCACTACTACTACTACAAGAACAACTGCTACTAATACTATTACAAGTACAACCACTACTACTACCAGAACAACCACTACTACTACTACAAGAACAACCACTACAACTACCACTACTACAACTACAAGAACAACCACTACTACTACAAGAACAACCACCACTACTACTACTTCTACAAGAACAACCACTACTACTACTACAAGAACAACCGCCACTACTACTACTACTACTACTACTACAAGATCAACCACTACTACTACTACTACTACTTCTACAAGTAGAACCACTACTACTACTAAAACAACAACCACTACTACTACTACAAGAACAACCACTACTACTACTACAAGTATTACAAGAAAAACCACTACTACTACTACAAGAACAACCACTACTACTTCTACAAGAACAACCACTACAACTACCACTACTACAAATACAAGAACAACCACTACTACTACAAGAACAACCACCACTACTACTACTGCTACTACAAGAACAACCGCTACTACTACTACTACTACTACAAGAACAACCACTACTACTTCTACAAGAACAACCACTACTTCTCCTACTACTACTACTACTACTACAAGAACAACCACTAATATTACTACTACTAAAAGAACAACCACTACTACTACTACAAGAACAACCACTACTACTACTAGTACTACTACTACTACTACTACTACAAGAACAACCACTACTACTACTACAAGTACAACCACGACTACTACTACTACTACAAGAACAACCACTACTACTACTACTACTACAAGTAGAACCACTACTACTACTAAAACAACAACCACTACTACTACTACAAGAACAACCACTACTACTACTACAAGTATTACAAGAAAAACCACTACTACTACTACAAGAACAACCACTACTACTTCTACAAGAACAACCACTACAACTACCATTACTACAACTACAAGAACAACCACTACTACTACAAGAACAACCAACACTACTACTACTGCTACTACAAGAACAACCGCTACTACTTCTACAAGAACAACCACTACTTCTCCTACTACTACTACTACTACTACTACAAGAACAACCACTACTACTACTACTACTAAAAGAACAACCACTACTACTACTACAAGAACAACCACTACTACTACTACTACTACTACTACTACTACTACTACTACTACTACTACTACAAGAACAACCACTACTACTTCTAAAAGTACAGCCACAACTACTACTACAAGAATAACCCCTACTACTGCTACAAGAACAACCACTGCTTCTCCTACTACTCCTTATACTACAAGAACAAACACTACTACTAGTAGTATTACAAGAAAAACCACTACTACTACTACAAGAACAACTGCTACTAATACTATTACAAGTACAACCACTACTACTACCAGAACAACCACTACTACTACTACAAGAGAAACCACTACTACTACTACAGGAACAACCACTACTACTATTACTAGTATTACAACAACAACCAGTACTACCATTACAAGAACAAACACTACTATTTCCAGAAGTAAAACCACTACTACTACTGTTACTACAAGAACAACCAGCACCACTACTACTACTACAAGAACAACCACTACTACTACTACAAGAACAACCACTACAACTACCACTACTACAACTACAAGAACAACCACCACTACAACAACAAATACTACTACTACAAGAGAAACCACTTCTACTACTACTACTACTACAACAAGAACAACAACTACTACTACTACAACAACCACTACAACTACCACTACTACAACTACAAGAACAACCACTACTACTACAAGAACAACCACCACTACTACTACTTCTACAAGAACAACCACTACTACTACTACAAGAACAACCGCTACTACTACTACTACTACTACAAGATCAACCACTACTACTACTACTACTACTACTACTACAAGTAGAACCACTACTACTACTAAAACAACAACCACTACTACTACTACAAGAACAACCACTACTACTACTACAAGTACTACAAAAAAAACCACTACTACTACTACAAGAACAACCACTACTACTTCTACAAGAACAACCACTACAACTACCACTACTACAACTACAAGAACAACCACTACTACTACAAGAACAACCACCACTACTTCTACTGCTACTACAAGAACAACCGCTACTACTACTACTACTACTACAAGAACAACCACTACTACTTCTACAAGAACAACCACTACTTCTCCTACTACTACTACTACTACTACAAGAACAACCACTACTACTACTACTACTAAAAGAACAACCACTACTACTACTACAAGAACAACCACTACTACTACTAGTACTACTACTACTACTACTACTACTACAAGAACAACCACTACTACTTCTAAAAGTACAGCCACAACTACTACTACAAGAATAACCCCTACTACTGCTACAAGAACAACCACTGCTTCTCCTCCTACTACTTCTACTACAAGAACAACCATTACTACTAGTAGTATTACAAGAAAAACCACTACTACTACTACAAGAACAACTGCTACTAATACTATTACAAGTACAACCACTACTACTACCAGAACAACCACTACTACTACTACAAGAGAAACCACTACTACTACTACTACACGAACAACCACTATTACTATTACTAGTATTACAACAACAACCAGTACTACCATTACAAGAACAAACACTACTATTTCCAGAAGTAAAACCACCACTACTACTGCTACTACAAGAACAACCAGCACCACTACTACTACTACAAGAACAACCACTACTACTACTACAAGAACAACCACTACTACTACTACTAGTATTACAACAACAACCAGTACTACCACTACAAGAACAAACACTACTACATCCAGAAGTGAAACCACTACTACTACTACTACAAGAACAACCACCACCACTACTACGACTACTACTACAAGAACAACCACTACTACTACTACAAGAACAACCACCACTACTTCTACTAGTATTACAAGAACAACCCCTACTACTACTACAAGAACAACAGCTACTACTAATAATACTACCACACGTACAACCACTACTACTACAACAACAACAAATACTACTACTACAAGAGAAACCACTACATCTACTACTACTACTACAAGAACAACCACTACTACTACTACAAGAAAAACCACTGCTTCTCCTACTACTACTATTACAAGAACAACCACTACTACTACTACAAGAACAACCTCCACTACTAATGCTAGAACAACCACTACTACTACTACTACTACTACTTCTACTACTACTACTTCTACTACTCCTACTACAAGAACAACCACTACTACTAATACTAATACTACTATTACAAGGACAACCACTACAATTACTACAACTAGAACCACTACAACTACTACAAGAACAACCACTACTACTACTACTAGTACTACTACAAGAACAACCACTAATACTAATACAAGAACAACCACTACTTCTACTACTTCAAGAACAAGCACTACCACTACTACTACAAGAACTACCACTACTACTACTACAAGAACAACCACTGCTTCTCCTACTACTACTACTTCAAGAACAACCACTACTACTTCTACAAGATCAACCACTCCATCTCCTACTACTACTACTACAAGAACAACCACTACTACTACTACAAGAACGACCACCACTACTACTACTACTGCAAGAACAACCTTTACTACTACTACAAGAACAACCACAGCTACTACTTAAAGAACAACCACGGCTTCTCCTAATACTACTACTACGAGAATAAGCACTATTACTACTACAAGAACAACCACCACTACTACTACTACTACTACAAGAAAAACCTCTACTATTAATACACGGGCAACCACCACTTCTACTACTACTGCTACTACAAGAACAAACACTACTACTAATACAAGAACGACCACTACTACTACTGCTACTACCAGTAGACCCACTACTACTATTACAAGAACAACCACTACTACTACTACTAGTATTACAAGAACAACCACTTCTAATACTACAAGTACAAACACCACTACTACTACAAGAACAACCCCTACTACTACTACAAGAACAACCACTGCTTCTCCTACTACTACTACTACAAGAACAACCACTACTTCTACTACTACAAGAACAACCACCACCACTACTACTAATACTACTACTACTACAAGATCAACCACTACCACTTCGACAAGAACAACCACTACTACTTGTACTAGTATTACAAGAACAACCACTACTACTATTACAAGAACAACCACTACTACTACTACAAGTATTACAAGAAAAGCCACTACTACGACTACAAGAACAACCACTACTACTTCTACATGAACAACCACTACAACTACCACTACTACAACTACCAGAACAACGACTACTACTACAATAACAACCACCACTACTACTACTGCTACTACAAAAACAACTACTACTACTTCTACAAGAAGAACCACTACTTCTACTACTACTACTACTACTACTACTACTACAAGAACAACCACTACTACTACTACAAGAACAACCACTACTAGTACTACTACTACTACTAATACAAGAACAACCACTACTACTACTACTACTACAAGAACAACCAATACTACTAATACAAATACAACCACCACTACTACTACTACTACAACTACAAGAACAACCAACTACTACTACTACAAGAACAACCACTGATTCTCCTACTACTACTATTACAAGAACAACCACTACTACTACTACAAGATCAAAAACCACTACTACTACCACTACTACTACTACTACTACGACTACTACATGAACAACCAATACTACTACTACTACTACTACAAGAACAACCACTACTACTACTGCTACTACTACTACAAGAACAAACACTACTACTAATACTAGAACAACCACTACTACTACTACTACTACTACTACTGCTACAAGAACAACCACTAATACTAATACAAGAACAACCACTACTACTAATACTAATACTACTATTACAAGGACAACCACTACTATTACTACAAGTAGAGCCATTACAACTACTACAAGAACAACCACTACTACTACTACTACTACTACTACAAGAACAACCACTAATACTAATACAAGAACAACCACTACTATTAGTAGTACTACTACTACTACTACTACTACTACTACTACTACAAGAACAACCACTACTACTTCTAAAAGTACAGCCACAACTACTACTACAAGAATAACCCCTACTACTGCTACAAGAACAACCACTGCTTCTCCTACTACTACTTCTACTACAAGAACAACCACTACTACTAGTAGTATTACAAGAAAAACCACTACTACTACTACAAGAACATCTGCTACTAATGCTATTACAAGTACAACCACTACTACTACCAGAACAACCACTACTACTACTACAAGAGAAACCACTACTACCACTACAGGAACAACCACTACTACTATTACTAGTATTACAACAACAACCAGTATTACCATTACAAGAACAAACACTACTATTTCCAGAAGTAAAACCACTACTACTACTGCTACTACAAGAACAACCAGCACCACTACTACTACTACAAGAACAACCACTACAACTACCACTACTACAACTACAAGAACAACCACTACTACTACAAGAACAACCACCACTACAACAACAAATACTACTACTACAAGAGAAACCACTACTACTACTACTACTACTACTACAAGAACAACCACTACTACTACTACTACAAGAACAACCACTACAACTACCACTACTACAACTACAAGAACAACCACTACTACTACAAGAACAACCACCACTACTACTACTTCTACAAGAACAACCACTACTACTACTACAAGAACAACCGCCACTACTACTACTACTACTACAAGATCAACCACTACTACTACTACTACTACTTCTACAAGTAGAACCACTACTACTACGAAAACAACAACCACTACTACTACTACAAGAACAACCACTACTACTACTACAAGTATTACAAGAAAAACCACTACTACTACTACAAGAACAACCACTACTACTTCTACAAGAACAACCACTACAACTACCACTACTACAACTACAAGAACAACCACTACTACTACAAGAACAACCACCACTGCTACTACTGCTACTACAAGAACAACCGCTACTACTACTACTACTACTACAAGAACAACCACTACTACTTCTACAAGAACAACCACTACTTCTCCTACTACTACTACTACTACAAGAACAACCACTAATACTACTACTAGTAAAAGAACAACCACTACTACTACTACAAGAACAACCACTACTACTACTAGTACTACTACTACTACTACTACTACAAGAACAACCACTACTACTACTACAAGTACAACCACGACTACTACTACTACTACAAGAACAACCACTACTACTACTACTACTACTACAAGTAGAACCACTACTACTACTAAAACAACAACCACTACTACTACTACAAGAACAACCACTACTACTACTACAAGTATTACAAGAAAAACCACTACTACTACTACAAGAACAACCACTACTACTTCTACAAGAACAACCACTACAACTACCATTACTACAACTACAAGAACAACCACTACTACTACAAGAACAACCAACACTACTACTACTGCTACTACAAGAACAACCGCTACTACTACTACTACTACTACAAGAACAACCACTACTACTTCTACAAGAACAACCACTACTTCTCCTACTACTACTACTACTACTACTACAAGAACAACCACTACTACTACTACTACTAAAAGAACAACCACTACTACTACTACAAGAACAACCACTACTACTACTAGTACTACTACTACTACTACTACTACAAGAACAACCACTACTACTTCTAAAAGTACAGCCACAACTACTACTACAAGAATAACCCCTACTACTGCTACAAGAACAACCACTGCTTCTCCTACTACTCCTTATACTACAAGAACAAACACTACTACTAGTAGTATTACAAGAAAAACCACTACTACTACTACAAGAACAACTGCTACTAATACTATTACAAGTACAACCACTACTACTACCAGAACAACCACTACTACTACTACAAGAGAAACCACTACTACTACTACAGGAACAACCACTACTACTATTACTAGTATTACAACAACAACCAGTACTACCATTACAAGAACAAACACTACTATTTCCAGAAGTAAAACCACTACTACTACTGTTACTACAAGAACAACCAGCACCACTACTACTACTACAACAACAACCACTACTACTACTACAAGAACAACCACTACAACTACCACTACTACAACTACAAGAACAACCACCACTACAACAACAAATACTACTACTACAAGAGAAACCACTTCTACTACTACTACTACTACTACAAGAACAACCACTACTACTACTACAAGAACAACCACTACAACTACCACTACTACAACTACAAGAACAACCACTACTACTACAAGAACAACCACAGCTACTACTTAAAGAACAACCACGGCTTCTCCTAATACTACTACTACGAGAATAACCACTATTACTACTACAAGAACAACCACCACTACTACTACTACTACTACAAGAAAAACCTCTACTATTAATACACGGGCAACCACCACTTCTACTACTACTGCTACTACAAGAACAAACACTACTACTAATACAAGAACGACCACTACTACTACTGCTACTACCAGTAGACCCACTACTACTATTACAAGAACAACCACTACTACTACTACTAGTATTACAAGAACAACCACTTCTAATACTACAAGTACAAACACCACTACTACTACAAGAACAACCCCTACTACTACTACAAGAACAACCACTGCTTCTCCTACTACTACTACTACTACAAGAACAACCACCACCACTACTACGACTACTACAACAAGAACAACCACTACTACTACTACAAGAACAACCACCACTACTTCTACTAGTATTACAAGAACAACCCCTACTACTACTACAAGAACAACAGCTACTACTAATAATACTACCACACGTACAACCACTACTACTACAACAACAACAAATACTACTACTACAAGAGAAACCACTACATCTACTACTACTACTACAAGAACAACCACTACTACTACTACAAGAAAAACCACTGCTTCTCCTACTACTACTATTACAAGAACAACCACTACTACTACTACAAGAACAACCTCCACTACTAATGCTAGAACAACCACTACTACTACTACTACTACTACTTCTACTACTACTACTTCTACTACTCCTACTACAAGAACAACCACTACTACTAATACTAATACTACTATTACAAGGACAACCACTACGATTACTACAACTAGAACCACTACAACTACTACAAGAACAACCACTACTACTACTACTAGTACTACTACAAGAACAACCACTAATACTAATACAAGAACAACCACTACTTCTACTACTTCAAGAACAAGCACTACCACTACTACTACAAGAACTACCACTACTACTACTACAAGAACAACCACTGCTTCTCCTACTACTACTACTTCAAGAACAACCACTACTACTTCTACAAGATCAACCACTCCATCTCCTACTACTACTACTACAAGAACAACCACTACTACTACTACAAGAACGACCACCACTACTACTACTACTGCAAGAACAACCTTTACTACTACTACAAGAACAACCACAGCTACTACTTAAAGAACAACCACGGCTTCTCCTAATACTACTACTACGAGAATAACCACTATTACTACTACAAGAACAACCACCACTACTACTACTACTACTACAAGAAAAACCTCTACTATTAATACACGGGCAACCACCACTTCTACTACTACTGCTACTACAAGAACAAACACTACTACTAATACAAGAACGACCACTACTACTACTGCTACTACCAGTAGACCCACTACTACTATTACAAGAACAACCACTACTACTACTACTAGTATTACAAGAACAACCACTTCTAATACTACAAGTACAAACACCACTACTACTACAAGAACAACCCCTACTACTACTACTACAAGAACAACCACTGCTTCTCCTACTACTACTACTACAAGAACAACCACTACTTCTACTACTACAAGAACAACCACCACCACTACTACTAATACTACTACTACTACAAGATCAACCACTACCACTTCGACAAGAACAACCACTACTACTTGTACTAGTATTACAAGAACAACCACTACTACTATTACAAGAACAACCACTACTACTACTACAAGTATTACAAGAAAAGCCACTACTACGACTACAAGAACAACCACTACTACTTCTACATGAACAACCACTACAACTACCACTACTACAACTACCAGAACAACGACTACTACTACAATAACAACCACCACTACTACTACTGCTACTACAAAAACAACTACTACTACTTCTACAAGAAGAACCACTACTTCTACTACTACTACTACTACTACTACTACTACTACAAGAACAACCACTACTACTACTACAAGAACAACCACTACTAGTACTACTACTACTACTAATACAAGAACAACCACTACTACTACTACTACTACAAGAACAACCAATACTACTAATACAAATACAACCACCACTACTACTACTACTACAACTACAAGAACAACCAACTACTACTACTACAAGAACAACCACTGATTCTCCTACTACTACTATTACAAGAACAACCACTACTACTACTACAAGATCAAAAACCACTACTAGTACCACTACTACTACTACTACGACTACTACATGAACAACCAATACTACTACTACTACTACTACAAGAACAACCACTACTACTACTGCTACTACTACTACAAGAACAAACACTACTACTAATACTAGAACAACCACTACTACTACTACTACTACTACTACTGCTACAAGAACAACCACTAATACTAATACAAGAACAACCACTACTACTAATACTAATACTACTATTACAAGGACAACCACTACTATTACTACAAGTAGAGCCATTACAACTACTACAAGAACAACCACTACTACTACTACTACTACTACTACAAGAACAACCACTAATACTAATACAAGAACAACCACTACTATTAGTAGTACTACTACTACTACTACTACTACTACTACTACTACAAGAACAACCACTACTACTTCTAAAAGTACAGCCACAACTACTACTACAAGAATAACGCCTACTACTGCTACAAGAACAACCACTGCTTCTCCTACTACTACTTTTACTACAAGAACAACCACTACTACTAGTAGTATTACAAGAAAAACCACTACTACTACTACAAGAACATCTGCTACTAATGCTATTACAAGTACAACCACTACTACTACCAGAACAACCACTACTACTACTACAAGAGAAACCACTACTACCACTACAGGAACAACCACTACTACTATTACTAGTATTACAACAACAACCAGTATTACCATTACAAGAACAAACACTACTATTTCCAGAAGTAAAACCACTACTACTACTGCTACTACAAGAACAACCAGCACCACTACTACTACTACAAGAACAACCACTACAACTACCACTACTACAACTACAAGAACAACCACTACTACTACAAGAACAACCACCACTACAACAACAAATACTACTACTACAAGAGAAACCACTACTACTACTACTACTACTACTACTACAAGAACAACCACTACTACTACTACTACAAGAACAACCACTACAACTACCACTACTACAACTACAAGAACAACCACTACTACTACAAGAACAACCACCACTACTACTACTTCTAAAACAACAACCACTACTACTACTACAAGAACAACCACTACTACTACTACAAGTATTACAAGAAAAACCACTACTACTACTACAAGAACAACCACTACTACTTCTACAAGAACAACCTCTACAACTACCACTACTACAACTACAAGAACAACCACTACTACTACAAGAACAACCACCACTGCTACTACTGCTACTACAAGAACAACCGCTACTACTACTACTACTACTACAAGAACAACCACTACTACTTCTACAAGAACAACCACTACTTCTCCTACTACTACTACTACTACTACAAGAACAACCACTAATACTACTACTACTAAAAGAACAACCACTACTACTACTGCAAGAACAACCACTACTACTACTAGTACTACTACTACTACTACTACTACAAGAACAACCACTACTACTACTACAAGTACAACCACGACTACTACTACTACTACAAGAACAACCACTACTACTACTACTACTACTACAAGTAGAACCACTTCTACTACTAAAACAACAACCACTACTACTACTACAAGAACAACCACTACTACTACTACAAGTATTACAAGAAAAACCACTACTACTACTACAAGAACAACCACTACTACTTCTACAAGAACAACCACTACAACTACCATTACTACAACTACAAGAACAACCACTACTACTACAAGAACAACCAACACTACTACTACTGCTACTACAAGAACAACCGCTACTACTACTACTACTACTACAAGAACAACCACTACTACTTCTACAAGAACAACCACTACTTCTCCTACTACTACTACTACTACTACTACTACTACAAGAACAACCACTACTACTACTACTACTAAAAGAACAACCACTACTACTACTACAAGAACAACCACTACTACTACTAGTACTACTACTACTACTACTACTACTACAAGAACAACCACTACTACTTCTAAAAGTACAGCCACAACTACTACTACAAGAATAACCCCTACTACTGCTACAAGAACAACCACTGCTTCTCCTACTACTCCTTATACTACAAGAACAAACACTACTACTAGTAGTATTACAAGAAAAACCACTACTACTACTACAAGAACAACTGCTACTAATACTATTACAAGTACAACCACTACTACTACCAGAACAACCACTACTACTACTACAAGAGAAACCACTACTACTACTACAGGAACAACCACTACTACTATTACTAGTATTACAACAACAACCAGTACTACCATTACAAGAACAAACACTACTATTTCCAGAAGTAAAACCACTACTACTACTGTTACTACAAGAACAACCAGCACCACTACTACTACTACAACAACAACCACTACTACTACTACAAGAACAACCACTACAACTACCACTACTACAACTACAAGAACAACCACCACTACAACAACAAATACTACTACTACAAGAGAAACCACTTCTACTACTACTACTACTACTACAAGAACAACCACTACTACTACTACAAGAACAACCACTACAACTACCACTACTACAACTACAAGAACAACCACTACTACTACAAGAACAACCACAGCTACTACTTAAAGAACAACCACGGCTTCTCCTAATACTACTACTACGAGAATAACCACTATTACTAGTACAAGAACAACCACCACTACTACTACTACTACTACAAGAAAAACCTCTACTATTAATACACGGGCAACCACCACTTCTACTACTACTGCTACTACAAGAACAAACACTACTACTAATACAAGAACGACCACTACTACTACTGCTACTACCAGTAGACCCACTACTACTATTACAAGAACAACCACTACTACTACTACTAGTATTACAAGAACAACCACTTCTAATACTACAAGTACAAACACCACTACTACTACAAGAACAACCCCTACTACTACTACAAGAACAACCACTGCTTCTCCTACTACTACTACTACTACAAGAACAACCACCACCACTACTACGACTACTACTACAAGAACAACCACTACTACTACTACAAGAACAACCACCACTACTTCTACTAGTATTACAAGAACAACCCCTACTACTACTACAAGAACAACAGCTACTACTAATAATACTACCACACGTACAACCACTACTACTACAACAACAACAAATACTACTACTACAAGAGAAACCACTTCATCTACTACTACTACTACAAGAACAACCACTACTACTACTACAAGAAAAACCACTGCTTCTCCTACTACTACTATTACAAGAACAACCACTACTACTACTACAAGAACAACCTCCACTACTAATGCTAGAACAACCACTACTACTACTACTACTACTACTTCTACTACTACTACTTCTACTACTCCTACTACAAGAACAACCACTACTACTAATACTAATACTACTATTACAAGGACAACCACTACGATTACTACAACTAGAACCACTACAACTACTACAAGAACAACCACTACTACTACTACTAGTACTACTACAAGAACAACCACTAATACTAATACAAGAACAACCACTACTTCTACTACTTCAAGAACAAGCACTACCACTACTACTACAAGAACTACCACTACTACTACTACAAGAACAACCACTGCTTCTCCTACTACTACTACTTCAAGAACAACCACTACTACTTCTACAAGATCAACCACTCCATCTCCTACTACTACTACTACAAGAACAACCACTACTACTACTACAAGAACGACCACCACTACTACTACTACTGCAAGAACAACCTTTACTACTACTACAAGAACAACCACAGCTACTACTTAAAGAACAACCACGGCTTCTCCTAATACTACTACTACGAGAATAACCACTATTACTACTACAAGAACAACCACCACTACTACTACTACTACTACAAGAAAAACCTCTACTATTAATACACGGGCAACCACCACTTCTACTACTACTGCTACTACAAGAACAAACACTACTACTAATACAAGAACGACCACTACTACTACTGCTACTACCAGTAGACCCACTACTACTATTACAAGAACAACCACTACTACTACTACTAGTATTACAAGAACAACCACTTCTAATACTACAAGTACAAACACCACTACTACTACAAGAACAACCCCTACTACTACTACAAG
Organism: Alligator mississippiensis; assembly: GCF_030867095.1. Classification (NCBI taxonomy): domain Eukaryota; kingdom Metazoa; phylum Chordata; order Crocodylia; family Alligatoridae; genus Alligator; species Alligator mississippiensis. The sequence continues at coordinate 34,018,990 of NC_081832.1, forward strand.
AACAACCACTGCTTCTCCTACTACTACTACTACAAGAACAACCACTACTTCTACTACTACAAGAACAACCACCACCACTACTACTAATACTACTACTACTACAAGATCAACCACTACCACTTCGACAAGAACATCCACTACTACTTGTACTAGTATTACAAGAACAACCACTACTACTATTACAAGAACAACCACTACTACTACTACAAGTATTACAAGAAAAGCCACTACTACGACTACAAGAACAACCACTACTACTTCTACATGAACAACCACTACAACTACCACTACTACAACTACCAGAACAACGACTACTACTACAATAACAACCACCACTACTACTACTGCTACTACAAAAACAACTACTACTACTTCTACAAGAAGAACCACTACTTCTACTACTACTACTACTACTACTACTACTACAAGAACAACCACTACTACTACTACAAGAACAACCACTACTAGTACTACTACTACTACTAATACAAGAACAACCACTACTACTACTACTACTACAAGAACAACCAATACTACTAATACAAATACAACCACCACTACTACTACTACTACAACTACAAGAACAACCAACTACTACTACTACAAGAACAACCACTGATTCTCCTACTACTACTATTACAAGAACAACCACTACTACTACTACAAGATCAAAAACCACTACTACTACCACTACTACTACTACTACTACGACTACTACATGAACAACCAATACTACTACTACTACTACTTCAAGAACAACCACTACTACTACTGCTACTACTACTACAAGAACAAACACTACTACTAATACTAGAACAACCACTACTACTACTACTAATACTACTATTACAAGGACAACCACTACTATTACTACAAGTAGAGCCATTACAACTACTACAAGAACAACCACTACTACTACTACTACTACTACTACTACAAGAACAACCACTAATACTAATACAAGAACAACCACTACTATTAGTAGTACTACTACTACTACTACTACTACTACTACAAGAACAACCACTACTACTTCTAAAAGTACAGCCACAACTACTACTACAAGAATAACACCTACTACTGCTACAAGAACAACCACTGCTTCTCCTACTACTACTTCTACTACAAGAACAACCACTACTACTAGTAGTATTACAAGAAAAACCACTACTACTACTACAAGAACATCTGCTACTAATGCTATTACAAGTACAACCACTACTACTACCAGAACAACCACTACTACTACTACAAGAGAAACCACTACTACCACTACAGGAACAACCACTACTACTATTACTAGTATTACAACAACAACCAGTATTACCATTACAAGAACAAACACTACTATTTCCAGAAGTAAAACCACTACTACTACTGCTACTACAAGAACAACCAGCACCACTACTACTACTACAAGAACAACCACTACAACTACCACTACTACAACTACAAGAACAACCACTACTACTACAAGAACAACCACCACTACAACAACAAATACTACTACTACAAGAGAAACCACTACTACTACTACTACTACTACTACAAGAACAACCACTACTACTACTACTACAAGAACAACCACTACAACTACCACTACTACAACTACAAGAACAACCACTACTACTACAAGAACAACCAACACTACTACTACTGCTACTACAAGAACAACCGCTACTACTACTACTACTACTAAAAGAACAACCACTACTACTACTACAAGAACAACCACTACTACTACTAGTACTACTACTACTACTACTTCTACTACAAGAACAACCACTACTACTTCTAAAAGTACAGCCACAACTACTACTACAAGAATAACCCCTACTACTGCTACAAGAACAACCACTGCTTCTCCTACTACTCCTTATACTACAAGAACAAACACTACTACTAGTAGTATTACAAGAAAAACCACTAATACTACTACAAGAACAACTGCTACTAATACTATTACAAGTACAACCACTACTATTACCAGAACAACCACTACTACTACTACAAGAACAACCACTACAACTACCACTACTACAACTACAAGAACAACCACTACTACTACAAGAACAACCACCACTACTACTACTTCTACAAGAACAACCACTACTACTCCTACAAGAACAACCGCCACTACTACTACTACTACTACTACAAGATCAACCACTACTACTACTACTACTACTTCTACAAGTAGAACCACTACTACTACTAAAACAACAACCACTACTACTACTACAAGAACAACCACTACTACTACTACAAGTATTACAAGAAAAACCACTACTACTACTACAAGAACAACCACTACTACTTCTACAAGAACAACCACTACAACTACCACTACTACAACTACAAGAACAACCACTACTACTACAAGAACAACCACCACTACTACTACTGCTACTACAAGAACAACCGCTACTACTACTACTACTACTACAAGAACAACCTCTACTACTTCTACAAGAACAACCACTACTTCTCCTACTACTACTACTACTACTACTACAAGAACAACCACTAATACTACTACTACTAAAAGAACAACCACTACTACTTCTACAAGAACAACCACTACAACTACCACTACTACAACTACAAGAACAACCACTACTACTACAAGAACAACCACCACTGCTACTACTGCTACTACAAGAACAACCGCTACTACTACTACTACTACTACAGGAACAACCACTACTACTTCTACAAGAACAACCACTACTTCTCCTACTACTACTACTACTACTACAAGAACAACCACTAATACTACTACTACTAAAAGAACAACCACTACTACTACTACAAGAACAACCACTACTACTACTAGTACTACTACTACTACTACTACTACTACAAGAACAAACACTACTACTACTACAAGTACAACCACGACTACTACTACTACTACAAGAACAACCACTACTACTACTACTACTACTACAAGTAGAACCACTACTACTACTAAAACAACAACCTCTACTACTACTACAAGAACAACCACTACTACTACTACAAGTATTACAAGAAAAACCACTACTACAAGAACAACCACTACTACTTCTACAAGAACAACCACTACAACTAAAATTACTACAACTACAAGAACAACCACTACTACTACAAGAACAACCAACACTACTACTACTGCTACTACAAGAACAACCGCTACTACTACTACTACTACTACAAGAACAACCACTACTACTTCTACAAGAACAACCACTACTTCTCCTACTACTACTACTACTACTACAAGAACAACCACTACTACTACTACTACTAAAAGAACAACCACTACTACTACTACAAGAACAACCACTACTACTACTAGTACTACTACTACTACTACTACTACAAGAACAACCACTACTACTTCTAAAAGTACAGCCACAACTACTACTACAAGAATAACCCCTACTACTGCTACAAGAACAACCACTGCTTCTCCTACTACTCCTTATACTACAAGAACAAACACTACTACTAGTAGTATTACAAGAAAAACCACTAATACTACTACAAGAACAACTGCTACTAATACTATTACAAGTACAACCACTACTACTACCAGAACAACCACTACTACTACTACAAGAACAACCACTACAACTACCACTACTACAACTACAAGAACAACCACTACTACTACAAGAACAACCACCACTACTACTACTTCTACAAGAACAACCACTACTACTACTACTACAAGAACAACCGCCACTACTACTACTACTACTACAAGATCAACCACTACTACTACTACTACTACTTCTACAAGTAGAGCCACTACTACTACTAAAACAACAACCACTACTACTACTACAAGAACAACCACTACTACTACTACAAGTATTACAAGAAAAACCACTACTACTACTTCAAGAACAACCACTACTACTTCTACAAGAACAACCACTACAACTACCACTACTACAACTACAAGAACAACCACTACTACTACAAGAACAACCACCACTGCTACTACTGCTACTACAAGAACAACCGCTACTACTACTACTACTACTACAAGAACAACCACTACTACTTCTACAAGAACAACCACTACTTCTCCTACTACTACTACTACTACAAGAACAACCACTAATACTACTACTACTAAAAGAACAACCACTACTACTACTACAAGAACAACCACTACTACTACTAGTACTACTACTACTACTACTACTACAAGAACAACCACTACTACTACTACAAGTACAACCACGACTACTACTACTACTACAAGAACAACCACTACTACTACTACTACTACTACAAGTAGAACCACTACTACTACTAAAACAACAACCACTACTACTACTACAAGAACAACCACTACTACTACTACAAGTATTACAAGAAAAACCACTACTACTACTACAAGAACAACCACTACTACTTCTACAAGAACAACCACTACAACTACCATTACTACAACTACAAGAACAACCACTACTACTACAAGAACAACCAACACTACTACTACTGCTACTACAAGAACAACCGCTACTACTACTACTACTACTACAAGAACAACCACTACTACTTCTACAAGAACAACCACTACTTCTCCTACTACTACTACTACTACTACTACAAGAACAACCACTACTACTACTACTACTAAAAGAACAACCACTACTACTACTACAAGAACAACCACTACTACTACTAGTACTACTACTACTACTACTACTACTACAAGAACAACCACTACTACTTCTAAAAGTACAGCCACAACTACTACTACAAGAATAACCCCTACTACTGCTACAAGAACAACCACTGCTTCTCCTACTACTCCTTATACTACAAGAACAAACACTACTACTAGTAGTATTACAAGAAAAACCACTACTACTACTACAAGAACAACTGCTACTAATACTATTACAAGTACAACCACTACTACTACCAGAACAACCACTACTACTACTACAAGAGAAACCACTACTACTACTACAGGAACAACCACTACTACTATTACTAGTATTACAACAACAACCAGTACTACCATTACAAGAACAAACACTACTATTTCCAGAAGTAAAACCACTACTACTACTGTTACTACAAGAACAACCAGCACCACTACTACTACTACAACAACAACCACTACTACTACTACAAGAACAACCACTACAACTACCACTACTACAACTACAAGAACAACCACCACTACAACAACAAATACTACTACTACAAGAGAAACCACTTCTACTACTACTACTACTACTACAAGAACAACCACTACTACTACTACAAGAACAACCACTACAACTACCACTACTACAACTACAAGAACAACCACTACTACTACAAGAACAACCACAGCTACTACTTAAAGAACAACCACGGCTTCTCCTAATACTACTACTACTACGAGAATAACCACTATTACTACTACAAGAACAACCACCACTACTACTACTACTACTACAAGAAAAACCTCTACTATTAATACACGGGCAACCACCACTTCTACTACTACTGCTACTACAAGAACAAACACTACTACTAATACAAGAACGACCACTACTACTACTGCTACTACCAGTAGACCCACTACTACTATTACAAGAACAACCACTACTACTACTACTAGTATTACAAGAACAACCACTTCTAATACTACAAGTACAAACACCACTACTACTACAAGAACAACCCCTACTACTACTACAAGAACAACCACTGCTTCTCCTACTACTACTACTACTACAAGAACAACCACTACTTCTACTACTACAAGAACAACCACCACCACTACTACTAATACTACTACTACTACAAGATCAACCACTACCACTTCGACAAGAACAACCACTACTACTTGTACTAGTATTACAAGAACAACCACTACTACTATTACAAGAACAACCACTACTACTACTACAAGTATTACAAGAAAAGCCACTACTACGACTACAAGAACAACCACTACTACTTCTACATGAACAACCACTACAACTACCACTACTACAACTACCAGAACAACGACTACTACTACAATAACAACCACCACTACTACTACTGCTACTACAAAAACAACTACTACTACTTCTACAAGAAGAACCACTACTTCTACTACTACTACTACTACTACTACTACAAGAACAACCACTACTACTACTACAAGAACAACCACTACTAGTACTACTACTACTACTAATACAAGAACAACCACTACTACTACTACTACTACAAGAACAACCAATACTACTAATACAAATACAACCACCACTACTACTACTACTACAACTACAAGAACAACCAACTACTACTACTACAAGAACAACCACTGATTCTCCTACTACTACTTTTACAAGAACAACCACTACTACTACTACAAGATCAAAAACCACTACTACTACCACTACTACTACTACTACTACTACGACTACTACATGAACAACCAATACTACTACTACTACTACTACAAGAACAACCACTACTACTACTGCTACTACTACTACAAGAACAAACACTACTACTAATACTAGAACAACCACTACTACTACTACTACTACTACTACTGCTACAAGAACAACCACTAATACTAATACAAGAACAACCACTACTACTAATACTAATACTACTATTACAAGGACAACCACTACTATTACTACAAGTAGAGCCATTACAACTACTACAAGAACAACCACTACTACTACTACTACTACTACTACAAGAACAACCACTAATACTAATACAAGAACAACCACTACTATTAGTAGTAGTACTACTACTACTACTACTACTACTACAAGAACAACCACTACTACTTCTAAAAGTACAGCCACAACTACTACTACAAGAATAACCCCTACTACTGCTACAAGAACAACCACTGCTTCTCCTACTACTACTTCTACTACAAGAACAACCACTACTACTAGTAGTATTACAAGAAAAACCACTACTACTACAAGAACATCTGCTACTAATGCTATTACAAGTACAACCACTACTACTACCAGAACAACCACTACTACTACTACAAGAGAAACCACTACTACCACTACAGGAACAACCACTACTACTATTACTAGTATTACAACAACAACCAGTATTACCATTACAAGAACAAACACTACTATTTCCAGAAGTAAAACCACTACTACTACTGCTACTACAAGAACAACCAGCACCACTACTACTACTACAAGAACAACCACTACAACTACCACTACTACAACTACAAGAACAACCACTACTACTACAAGAACAACCACCACTACAACAACAAATACTACTACTACAAGAGAAACCACTACTACTACTACTACTACTACTACAAGAACAACCACTACTACTACTACTACAAGAACAACCACTACAACTACCACTACTACAACTACAAGAACAACCACTACTACTACAAGAACAACCACCACTACTACTACTTCTACAAGAACAACCACTACTACTACTACAAGAACAACCGCCACTACTACTACTACTACTACAAGATCAACCACTACTACTACTACTACTACTTCTACAAGTAGAACCACTACTACTACTAAAACAACAACCACTACTACTACTACAAGAACAACCACTACTACTACTACAAGTATTACAAGAAAAACCACTACTACTACTACAAGAACAACCACTACTACTTCTACAAGAACAACCACTACAACTACCACTACTACAACTACAAGAACAACCACTACTACTACAAGAACAACCACCACTGCTACTACTGCTCCTACAAGAACAACCGCTACTACTACTACTACTACTACAAGAACAACCACTACTACTTCTACAAGAACAACCACTACTTCTCCTACTACTACTACTACTACTACAAGAACAACCACTAATACTACTACTACTAAAAGAACAACCACTACTACTACTACAAGAACAACCACTACTACTACTAGTACTACTACTACTACTACTACTACAAGAACAACCACTACTACTACTACAAGTACAACCACGACTACTACTACTACTACAAGAACAACCACTACTACTACTACTACTACAAGTAGAACCACTACTACTACTAAAACAACAACCACTACTACTACTACAAGAACAACCACTACTACTACTACAAGTATTACAAGAAAAACCACTACTACAAGAACAACCACTACTACTTCTACAAGAACAACCACTACAACTACCATTACTACAACTACAAGAACAACCACTACTACTACAAGAACAACCAACACTACTACTACTGCTACTACAAGAACAACCGCTACTACTACTACTACTACTACAAGAACAACCACTACTACTTCTACAAGAACAACCACTACTTCTCCTACTACTACTACTACTACAAGAACAACCACTACTACTACTACTACTAAAAGAACAACCACTACTACTACTACAAGAACAACCACTACTACTACTAGTACTACTACTACTACTACTACTACTACAAGAACAACCACTACTACTTCTAAAAGTACAGCCACAACTACTACTACAAGAATAACCCCTACTACTGCTACAAGAACAACCACTGCTTCTCCTACTACTCCTTATACTACAAGAACAAACACTACTACTAGTAGTATTACAAGAAAAACCACTAATACTACTACAAGAACAACTGCTACTAATACTATTACAAGTACAACCACTACTACTACCAGAACAACCACTACTACTACTACAAGAACAACCACTACAACTACCACTACTACAACTACAAGAACAACCACTACTACTACAAGAACAACCACCACTACTACTACTTCTACAAGAACAACCACTACTACTCCTACAAGAACAACCGCCACTACTACTACTACTACTACTACAAGATCAACCACTACTACTACTACTACTACTTCTACAAGTAGAACCACTACTACTACTAAAACAACAACCACTACTACTACTACAAGAACAACCACTACTACTACTACAAGTATTACAAGAAAAACCACTACTACTACTACAAGAACAACCACTACTACTTCTACAAGAACAACCACTACAACTACCACTACTACAACTACAAGAACAACCACTACTACTACAAGAACAACCACCACTACTACTACTGCTACTACAAGAACAACCGCTACTACTACTACTACTACTACAAGAACAACCACTACTAATTCTACAAGAACAACCACTACTTCTCCTACTACTACTACTACTACTACTACTACAAGAACAACCACTAATACTACTACTACTAAAAGAACAACCACTACTACTTCTACAAGAACAAACACTACAACTACCACTACTACAACTACAAGAACAACCACTACTACTACAAGAACAACCACCACTGCTACTACTGCTACTACAAGAACAACCGCTACTACTACTACTACTACTACAAGAACAACCACTACTACTTCTACAAGAACAACCACTACTTCTCCTACTACTACTACTACTACTACAAGAACAACCACTAATACTACTACTACTAAAAGAACAACCACTACTACTACTACAAGAACAACCACTACTACTACTAGTACTACTACTACTACTACTACTACTACAAGAACAAACACTACTACTACTACAAGTACAACCACGACTACTACTACTACTACTACAAGAACAACCACTACTACTACTACTACTACAAGTAGAACCACTACTACTACTAAAACAACAACCACTACTACTACTACAAGAACAACCACTACTACTACTACAAGTATTACAAGAAAAACCACTACTACAAGAACAACCACTACTACTTCTACAAGAACAACCACTACAACTACCATTACTACAACTACAAGAACAACCACTACTACTACAAGAACAACCAACACTACTACTACTGCTACTACAAGAACAACCGCTACTACTACTACTACTACTACAAGAACAACCACTACTACTTCTACAAGAACAACCACTACTTCTCCTACTACTACTACTACTACTACAAGAACAACCACTACTACTACTACTACTAAAAGAACAACCACTACTACTACTACAAGAACAACCACTACTACTACTAGTACTACTACTACTACTACTACAAGAACAACCACTACTACTTCTAAAAGTACAGCCACAACTACTACTACAAGAATAACCCCTACTACTGCTACAAGAACAACCACTGCTTCTCCTACTACTCCTTATACTACAAGAACAAACACTACTACTAGTAGTATTACAAGAAAAACCACTACTACTACTACAAGAACAACTGCTACTAATACTATTACAAGTACAACCACTACTACTACCAGAACAACCACTACTACTACTACAAGAGAAACCACTACTACTACTACAGGAACAACCACTACTACTATTACTAGTATTACAACAACAACCAGTACTACCATTACAAGAACAAACACTACTATTTCCAGAAGTAAAACCACTACTACTACTGTTACTACAAGAACAACCAGCACCACTACTACTACTACAAGAACAACCACTACTACTACTACAAGAACAACCACTACAACTACCACTACTACAACTACAAGAACAACCACTACTACTACAAGAACAACCACCACTACTACTACTTCTACAAGAACAACCACTACTACTACTACAAGAACAGCCGCTACTACTACTACTACTACTACTACAAGATCAACCACTACTACTACTACTACTACTACTACAAGTAGAACCACTACTACTACTAAAACAACAACCACTACTACTACTACAAGAACAACCACTACTACTACTACAAGTACTACAAAAAAAACCACTACTACTACTACAAGAACAACCACTACTACTTCTACAAGAACAACCACTACAACTACCACTACTACAACTACAAGAACAACCACTACTACTACAAGAACAACCACCACTACTACTACTGCTACTACAAGAACAACCGCTACTACTACTACTACTACTACAAGAACAACCACTACTACTTCTACAAGAACAACCACTACTTCTCCTAATACTACTACTACTACTACAAGAACAACCACTACTACTACTACTAAAAGAACAACCACTACTACTACTACAAGAACAACCACTACTACTACTAGTACTACTACTACTACTACTACTACTACTACTACAAGAACAACCACTACTACTTCTAAAAGTACAGCCACAACTACTACTAAAAGAATAACCCCTACTACTGCTACAAGAACAACCACTGCTTCTCCTCCTACTACTTCTACTACAAGAACAACCACTACTACTAGTAGTATTACAAGAAAAACCACTACTACTACTACAAGAACAACTGCTACTAATACTATTACAAGTACAACCACTACTACTACCAGAACAACCACTACTACTACTACAAGAGAAACCACTACTACTACTACTACACGAACAACCACTATTACTATTACTAGTATTACAACAACAACCAGTACTACCATTACAAGAACAAACACTACTATTTCCAGAAGTAAAACCACCACTACTACTGCTACTACAAGAACAACCAGCACCACTACTACTACTACAAGAACAACCACTACTACTACTACAAGAACAACCACTACTACTACTACTAGTATTACAACAACAACCAGTACTACCACTACAAGAACAAACACTACTACATCCAGAAGTGAAACCACTACTACTACTACTACTACAAGAACAACCACCACCACTACTACGACTACTACTACAAGAACAACCACTACTACTACTACAAGAACAACCACCACTACTTCTACTAGTATTACAAGAACAACCCCTACTACTACTACAAGAACAACAGCTACTACTAATAATACTACCACACGTACAACCACTACTACTACAACAACAACAAATACTACTACTACAAGAGAAACCACTACATCTACTACTACTACTACTACAAGAACAACCACTACTACTACTACAAGAAAAACCACTGCTTCTCCTACTACTACTATTACAAGAACAACCACTACTACTACTACAAGAACAACCTCCACTACTAATGCTAGAACAACCACTACTACTACTACTACTACTACTTCTACTACTACTACTTCTACTACTCCTACTACAAGAACAACCACTACTACTAATACTAATACTACTATTACAAGGACAACCACTACGATTACTACAACTAGAACCACTACAACTACTACAAGAAAAACCACTACTACTACTACTACTACTACTACTACAAGAACAACCACTAATACTAATACAAGAACAACCACTACTTCTACTACTTCAAGAACAAGCACTACCACTACTACTACAAGAACTACCACTACTACTACTACAAGAACAACCACTGCTTCTCCTACTACTACTACTTCAAGAACTACCACTACTACTACTACAAGATCAACCACTCCATCTCCTACTACTACTACTACAAGAACAACCACTACTACTACTACAAGAACGACCACCACTACTACTACTACTGCAAGAACAACCTTTACTACTACTACAAGAACAACCACAGCTACTACTTAAAGAACAACCACGGCTTCTCCTAATACTACTACTACGAGAATAACCACTATTACTACTACAAGAACAACCACCACTACTACTACTACTACTACAAGAAAAACCTCTACTATTAATACACGGGCAACCACCACTTCTACTACTACTGCTACTACAAGAACAAACACTACTACTAATACAAGAACGACCACTACTACTACTGCTACTACCAGTAGACCCACTACTACTATTACAAGAACAACCACTACTACTACTACTAGTATTACAAGAACAACCACTTCTAATACTACAAGTACAAACACCACTACTACTACAAGAACAACCCCTACTACTACTACAAGAACAACCACTGCTTCTCCTACTACTACTACTACAAGAACAACCACTACTTCTACTACTACAAGAACAACCACCACCACTACTACTAATACTACTACTACTACAAGATCAACCACTACCACTTCGACAAGAACAACCACTACTACTTGTATTAGTATTACAAGAACAACCACTACTACTATTACAAGAACAACCACTACTACTACTACAAGTATTACAAGAAAAGCCACTACTACGACTACAAGAACAACCACTACTACTTCTACATGAACAACCACTACAACTACCACTACTACAACTACCAGAACAACGACTACTACTACAATAACAACCACCACTACTACTACTGCTACTACAAAAACAACTACTACTACTTCTACAAGAAGAACCACTACTTCTACTACTACTACTACTACTACTACTACAAGAACAACCACTACTACTACTACAAGAACAACCACTACTAGTCTACTACTACTACTAATACAAGAACAACCACTACTACTACTACTACTACAAGAACAACAATACTACTAATACAAATACAACCACCACTACTACTACTACTACAACTACAAGAACAACCAACTACTACTACTACAAGAACAACCACTGATTCTCCTACTACTACTATTACAAGAACAACCTCTACTACTACTACAAGATCAAAAACCACTACTACTACCACTACTACTACTACTACTACGACTACTACATGAACAACCAATACTACTACTACTACTACTACAAGAACAACCACTACTACTACTGCTACTACTACTACAAGAACAAACACTACTACTAATACTAGAACAACCACTACTACTACTACTACTACTACTACTACTGCTACAAGAACAACCACTAATACTAATACAAGAACAACCACTACTACTAATACTAATACTACTATTACAAGGACAACCACTACTATTACTACAAGTAGAGCCATTACAACTACTACAAGAACAACCACTACTACTACTACTACTACTACTACAAGAACAACCACTAATACTAATACAAGAACAACCACTACTATTAGTAGTACTACTACTACTACTACTACTACTACTACTACAAGAACAACCACTACTACTTCTAAAAGTACAGCCACAACTACTACTACAAGAATAACCCCTACTACTGCTACAAGAACAACCACTGCTTCTCCTACTACTACTTCTACTACAAGAACAACCACTACTACTAGTAGTATTACAAGAAAAACCACTACTACTACTACAAGAACATCTGCTACTAATGCTATTACAAGTACAACCACTACTACTACCAGAACAACCACTACTACTACTACAAGAGAAACCACTACTACCACTACAGGAACAACCACTACTACTATTACTAGTATTACAACAACAACCAGTATTACCATTACAAGAACAAACACTACTATTTCCAGAAGTAAAACCACTACTACTACTGCTACTACAAGAACAACCAGCACCACTACTACTACTACAAGAACAACCACTACAACTACCACTACTACAACTACAAGAACAACCACTACTACTACAAGAACAACCACCACTACAACAACAAATACTACTACTACAAGAGAAACCACTACTACTACTACTACTACTACTACAAGAACAACCACTACTACTACTACTACAAGAACAACCACTACAACTACCACTACTACAACTACAAGAACAACCACTACTACTACAAGAACAACCACCACTACTACTACTTCTACAAGAACAACCACGACTACTACTACAAGAACAACCGCCACTACTACTACTACTACTACAAGATCAACCACTACTACTACTACTACTACTTCTACAAGTAGAACCACTACTACTACTAAAACAACAACCACTACTACTACTACAAGAACAACCACTACTACTACTACAAGTATTACAAGAAAAACCACTACTACTACTACAAGAACAACCACTACTACTTCTACAAGAACAACCACTACAACTACCACTACTACAACTACAAGAACAACCACTACTACTACAAGAACAACCACCACTGCTACTACTGCTACTACAAGAACAACCGCTACTACTACTACTATTACTACAAGAACAACCACTACTACTTCTACAAGAACAACCACTACTTCTCCTACTACTACTACTACTACTACAAGAACAACCACTAATACTACTACTACTAAAAAACAACCACTACTACTACTACAAGAACAACCACTACTACTACTAGTACTACTACTACTACTACTACTACTACAAGAACAACCACTACTACTACTACAAGAACAACCACGACTACTACTACTACTACAAGAACAACCACTACTACTACTACTACTACTACAAGTAGAACCACTACAACTACTAAAACAACAACCACTACTACTACTACAAGAACAACCACTACTACTACTACAAGTATTACAAGAAAAACCACTACTACTACTACAAGAACAACCACTACTACTTCTACAAGAACAACCACTACAACTACCATTACTACAACTACAAGAACAACCACTACTACTACAAGAACAACCAACACTACTACTACTGCTACTACAAGAACAACCGCTACTACTACTACTACTACTACAAGAACAACCACTACTACTTCTACAAGAACAACCACTACTTCTCCTACTACTACTACTACTACTACTACAAGAACAACCACTACTACTACTACTACTAAAAGAACAACCACTACTACTACTACAAGAACAACCACTACTACTACTAGTACTACTACTACTACTACTACTACTACAAGAACAACCACTACTACTTCTAAAAGTACAGCCACAACTACTACTACAAGAATAACCCCTACTACTGCTACAAGAACAACCACTGCTTCTCCTACTACTCCTTATACTACAAGAACAAACACTACTACTAGTAGTATTACGAGAAAAACCACTACTACTACTACAAGAACAACTGCTACTAATACTATTACAAGTACAACCACTACTACTACCAGAACAACCACTACTACTACTACAAGAGAAACCACTACTACTACTACAGGAACAACCACTACTACTATTACTAGTATTACAACAACAACCAGTACTACCATTACAAGAACAAACACTACTATTTCCAGAAGTAAAACCACTACTACTACTGTTACTACAAGAACAACCAGCACCACTACTACTACTACAAGAACAACCACTACTACTACTACAAGAACAACCACTACAACTACCACTACTACAACTACAAGAACAACCACCACTACAACAACAAATACTACTACTACAAGAGAAACCACTTCTACTACTACTACTACTACTACAAGAACAACCACTACTACTACTACAAGAACAACCACTACAACTACCACTACTACAACTACAAGAACAACCACTACTACTACAAGAACAACCACCACTACTACTACTTCTACAAGAACAACCACTACTACTACTACAAGAACAACCGCTACTACTACTACTACTACTACAAGATCAACCACTACTACTACTACTACTACTACTACAAGATCAACCACTACTACTACTAAAACAACAACCACTACTACTACTACAAGAACAACCACTACTACTACTACAAGTACTACAAAAAAACCACTACTACTACTACAAGAACAACCACTACTACTTCTACAAGCACAACCACTACAACTACCACTACTACAACTACAAGAACAACCACTACTACTACAAGAACAACCACCACTACTACTACTGCTACTACAAGAACAACCGCTACTACTACTACTACTACTACAAGAACAACCACTACTACTTCTACAAGAACAACCACTACTTCTCCTACTACTACTACTACTACTACTACAAGAACAACCACTACTACTACTACTACTACTACTAAAAGAACAACCACTAATACTACTACAAGAACAACCACTACTACTACTAGTACTACTACTACTACTACTACTACTACTACTACAAGAACAACCACTACTACTTCTAAAAGTACAGCCACAACTACTACTACAAGAATAACCCCTACTACTGCTACAAGAACAACCACTGCTTCTCCTCCTACTACTTCTACTACAAGAACAACCACTACTACTAGTAGTATTACAAGAAAAACCACTACTACTACTACAAGAACAACTGCTACTAATACTATTACAAGTACAACCACTACTACTACCAGAACAACCACTACTACTACTACAAGAGAAACCACTACTACTACTACTACACGAACAACCACTATTACTATTACTAGTATTACAACAACAACCAGTACTACCATTACAAGAACAAACACTACTATTTCCAGAAGTAAAACCACCACTACTACTGCTACTACAAGAACAACCAGCACCACTACTACTACTACAAGAACAACCACTACTACTACTACAAGAACAACCACTACTACTACTACTAGTATTACAACAACAACCAGTACTACCACTACAAGAACAAACACTACTACATCCAGAAGTGAAACCACTACTACTACTACTACAAGAACAACCACCACCACTACTACGACTACTACTACAAGAACAACCACTACTACTACTACGAGAACAACCACCACTACTTCTTCTAGTATTACAAGAACAACCCCTACTACTACTACAAGAACAACAGCTACTACTAATAATACTACCACACGTACAACCACTACTACTACAACAACAACAAATACTACTACTACAAGAGAAACCACTACATCTACTACTACTACTACAAGAACAACCACTACTACTACTACAAGAAAAACCACTGCTTCTCCTACTACTACTATTACAAGAACAACCACTACTACTACTACAAGAACAACCTCCACTACTAATGCTAGAACAACCACTACTACTACTACTACTACTACTTCTAATACTACTACTTCTACTACTCCTACTACAAGAACAACCACTACTACTAATACTAATACTACTATTACAAGGACAACCACTACGATTACTACAACTAGAACCACTACAACTACTACAAGAACAACCACTACTACTACTACTACTACTACTACAAGAACAACCACTAATACTAATACAAGAACAACCACTACTTCTACTACTTCAAGAACAAGCACTACCACTACTACTACAAGAACTACCACTACTACTACTACAAGAACAACCACTGCTTCTCCTACTACTACTACTTCAAGAACAACCACTACTACTTCTACAAGATCAACCACTCCATCTCCTACTACTACTACTACAAGAACAACCACTACTACTACTACAAGAACGACCACCACTACTACTACTACTGCAAGAACAACCTTTACTACTACTACAAGAACAACCACAGCTACTACTTAAAGAACAACCACGGCTTCTCCTAATACTACTACTACGAGAATAACCACTATTACTACTACAAGAACAACCACCACTACTACTACTACTACTACAAGAAAAACCTCTACTATTAATACACGGGCAACCACCACTTCTACTACTACTGCTACTACAAGAACAAACACTACTACTAATACAAGAACGACCACTACTACTACTGCTACTACCAGTAGACCCACTACTACTATTACAAGAACAACCACTACTACTACTACTAGTATTACAAGAACAACCACTTCTAATACTACAAGTACAAACACCACTACTACTACAAGAACAACCCCTACTACTACTACAAGAACAACCACTGCTTCTCCTACTACTACTACTACAAGAACAACCACTACTTCTACTACTACAAGAACAACCACCACCACTACTACTAATTCTACTACTACAAGATCAACCACTACCACTTCGACAAGAACAACCACTACTACTATTACAAGAACAACCACTACTACTACTACAAGTATTACAAGAAAAGCCACTACTACGACTACAAGAACAACCACTACTACTTCTACATGAACAACCACTACAACTACCACTACTACAACTACCAGAACAACGACTACTACTACAATAACAACCACCACTACTACTACTGCTACTACAAAAACAACTACTACTACTTCTACAAGAACAACCACTACTTCTACTACTACTACTACTACTACTACTACTACAAGAACAACCACTACTACTACTACAAGAACAACCACTACTAGTACTACTACTACTACTAATACAAGAACAACCACTACTACTACTACTACTACAAGAACAACCAATACTACTAATACAAATACAACCACTACTACTACTACTACTACAACTACAAGAACAACCAACTACTACTACTACAAGAACAACCACTGATTCTCCTACTACTACTATTACAAGAACAACCACTACAACTACTACAAGATCAAAAACCACTACTACTACCACTACTACTACTACTACTACGACTACTACATGAACAACCAATACTACTACTACTACTACTACAAGAACAACCACTACTACTACTGCTACTACTACTACAAGAACAAACACTACTACTAATACTAGAACAACCACTACTACTACTACTACTGCTGCTGCTGCTACAAGAACAACCACTAATACTAATACAAGAACAACCACTACTACTAATACTAATACTACTATTACAAGGACAACCACTACTATTACTACAAGTAGAGCCATTACAACTACTACAAGAACAACCACTACTACTACTACTACTACTACTACTACTACAAGAACAACCACTAATACTAATACAAGAACAACCACTACTATTAGTACTACTACTACTACTACTACTACTACTACTACTACAAGAACAACCACTACTACTTCTAAAAGTACAGCCACAACTACTACTACAAGAATAACCCCTACTACTGCTACAAGAACAACCACTGCTTCTCCTACTACTACTTCTACTACAAGAACAACCATTACTACTAGTAGTATTACAAGAAAAAACCACTACTACTACTACAAGAACATCTGCTACTAATGCTATTACAAGTACAACCACTACTACTACCAGAACAACCACTACTACTACTACAAGAGAAACCACTACTACCACTACAGGAACAACCACTACTACTATTACTAGTATTACAACAACAACCAGTATTACCATTACAAGAACAAACACTACTATTTCCAGAAGTAAAACCACTACTACTACTGCTACTACAAGAACAACCAGCACCACTACTACTACTACAAGAACAACCACTACAACTACCACTACTACAACTACAAGAACAACCACTACTACTACAAGAACAACCACCACTACAACAACAAATACTACTACTACAAGAGAAACCACAACTACTACTACTACTACTACTACAAGAACAACCACTACTACTACTACTACAAGAACAACCACTACAACTACCACCACTACAACTACAAGAACAACCACTACTACTACAAGAACAACCACCACTACTACTACTTCTACAAGAACAACCACTACTACTACTACAAGAACAACCGCCACTACTACTACTACTACTACAAGATCAACCACTACTACTACTACTACTACTTCTACAAGTAGAACCACTACTACTACTAAAACAACAACCACTACTACTACTACAAGAACAACCACTACTACTACTACAAGTATTACAAGAAAAACCACTACTACTACTACAAGAACAACCACTACTACTTCTACAAGAACAACCACTACAACTACCACTACTACAACTACAAGAACAACCACTACTACTACAAGAACAACCACCACTGCTACTACTGCTACTACAAGAACAACCGCTACTACTACTACTACTACTACAAGAACAACCACTACTACTTCTACAAGAACAACCACTACTTCTCCTACTACTACTACTACTACAAGAACAACCACTAATACTACTACTACTAAAAGAACAACCACTACTACTACAACAAGAACAACCACTACTACTACTAGTACTACTACTACTACTACTACTACAAGAGCAACCACTACTACTACTACAAGTACAACCACGACTACTACTACTACTACAAGAACAACCACTACTACTATTACTACTACTACAAGTAGAACCACTACTACTACTAAAACAACAACCACTACTACTACTACAAGAACAACCACTACTACTACTACAAGTATTACAAGAAAAACCACTACTACAAGAACAACCACTACTACTTCTACAAGAACAACCACTACAACTACTATTACTACAACTACAAGAACAACCACTACTACTACAAGAACAACCAACACTACTACTACTGCTACTACAAGAACAACCGCTACTACTACTACTACTACTACAAGAACAACCACTACTACTTCTACAAGAACAACCACTACTTCTCCTACTACTACTACTACTACTACTACAAGAACAACCACCACTACTACTAGTAAAAGAACAACCACTACTACTACTACAAGAACAACCACTACTACTACTAGTACTACTACTACTACTACTACAAGAACAACCACTACTACTTCTAAAAGTACAGCCACAACTACTACTACAAGAATAACCCCTACTACTGCTACAAGAACAACCACTGCTTCTCCTACTACTCCTTATACTACAAGAACAAACACTACTACTAGTAGTATTACAAGAAAAACCACTACTACTACTACAAGAACAACTGCTACTAATACTATTACAAGTACAACCACTACTACTACCAGAACAACCACTACTACTACTACAAGAGAAAGCACTACTACTACTACAGGAACAACCACTACTACTATTACTAGTATTACAACAACAACCAGTACTACCATTACAAGAACAAACACTACTATTTCCAGAAGTAAAACCACTACTACTACTGTTACTACAAGAACAACCAGCACCACTACTACTACTACAAGAACAACCACTACTACTACTACAAGAACAACCACTACAACTACCACTACTACAACTACAAGAACAACCACCACTACAACAACAAATACTACCACTACAAGAGAAACCACTTCTACTACTACTACTACTACTACAAGAACAACCACTACTACTACTACAAGAACAACCACTACAACTACCACTACTACAACTACAAGAACAACCACTACTACTACAAGAACAACCACCACTACTACTACTTCTACAAGAACAACCACTACTACTACTACAAGAACAACCGCTACTACTACTACTACTACTACAAGATCAACCACTACTACTACTACTACTACTACTACAAGATCAACCACTACTACTACTAAAACAACAACCACTACTACTACTACAAGAACAACCACTACTACTACTACAAGTACTACAAAAAAACCACTACTACTACTACAAGAACAACCACTACTACTTCTACAAGCACAACCACTACAACTACCACTACTACAACTACAAGAACAACCACTACTACTACAAGAACAACCACCACTACTACTACTGCTACTACAAGAACAACCGCTACTACTACTACTACTACTACAAGAACAACCACTACTACTTCTACAAGAACAACCACTACTTCTCCTACTACTACTACTACTACTACAAGAACAACCACTACTACTACTACTACTACTACTAAAAGAACAACCACTACTACTACTACAAGAACAACCACTACTACTACTAGTACTACTACTACTACTACTACTACTACTACAAGAACAACCACTACTACTTCTAAAAGTACAGCCACAACTACTACTACAAGAATAACCCCTACTACTGCTACAAGAACAACCACTGCTTCTCCTCCTACTACTTCTACTACAAGAACAACCACTACTACTAGTAGTATTACAAGAAAAACCACTACTACTACTACAAGAACAACTGCTACTAATACTATTACAAGTACAACCACTACTACTACCAGAACAACCACTACTACTACTACAAGAGAAACCACTACTACTACTACTACACGAACAACCACTATTACTATTACTAGTATTACAACAACAACCAGTACTACCATTACAAGAACAAACACTACTATTTCCAGAAGTAAAACCACCACTACTACTGCTACTACAAGAACAACCAGCACCACTACTACTACTACAAGAACAACCACTACTACTACTACAAGAACAACCACTACTACTACTACTAGTATTACAACAACAACCAGTACTACCACTACAAGAACAAACACTACTACATCCAGAAGTGAAACCACTACTACTACTACTACAAGAACAACCACCACCACTACTACGACTACTACTACAAGAACAACCACTACTACTACTACAAGAACAACCACCACTACTTCTTCTAGTATTACAAGAACAACCCCTACTACTACTACAAGAACAACAGCTACTACTAATAATACTACCACACGTACAACCACTACTACTACAACAACAACAAATACTACTACTACAAGAGAAACCACTACATCTACTACTACTACTACAAGAACAACCACTACTACTACTACAAGAAAAACCACTGCTTCTCCTACTACTACTATTACAAGAACAACCACTACTACTACTACAAGAACAACCTCCACTACTAATGCTAGAACAACCACTACTACTACTACTACTACTACTTCTAATACTACTACTTCTACTACTCCTACTACAAGAACAACCACTACTACTAATACTAATACTACTATTACAAGGACAACCACTACGATTACTACAACTAGAACCACTACAACTACTACAAGAACAACCACTACTACTACTACTACTACTACTACTACAAGAACAACCACTAATACTAATACAAGAACAACCACTACTTCTACTACTTCAAGAACAAGCACTACCACTACTACTACAAGAACTACCACTACTACTACTACAAGAACAACCACTGCTTCTCCTACTACTACTACTTCAAGAACAACCACTACTACTTCTACAAGATCAACCACTCCATCTCCTACTACTACTACTACAAGAACAACCACTACTACTACTACAAGAACGACCACCACTACTACTACTACTGCAAGAACAACCTTTACTACTACTACAAGAACAACCACAGCTACTACTTAAAGAACAACCACGGCTTCTCCTAATACTACTACTACGAGAATAACCACTATTACTACTACAAGAACAACCACCACTACTACTACTACTACTACAAGAAAAACCTCTACTATTAATACACGGGCAACCACCACTTCTACTACTACTGCTACTACAAGAACAAACACTACTACTAATACAAGAACGACCACTACTACTACTGCTACTACCAGTAGACCCACTACTACTATTACAAGAACAACCACTACTACTACTACTAGTATTACAAGAACAACCACTTCTAATACTACAAGTACAAACACCACTACTACTACAAGAACAACCCCTACTACTACTACAAGAACAACCACTGCTTCTCCTACTACTACTACTACAAGAACAACCACTACTTCTACTACTACAAGAACAACCACCACCACTACTACTAATACTACTACTACAAGATCAACCACTACCACTTCGACAAGAACAACCACTACTACTATTACAAGAACAACCACTACTACTACTACAAGTATTACAAGAAAAGCCACTACTACGACTACAAGAACAACCACTACTACTTCTACATGAACAACCACTACAACTACCACTACTACAACTACCAGAACAACGACTACTACTACAATAACAACCACCACTACTACTACTGCTACTACAAAAACAACTACTACTACTTCTACAAGAACAACCACTACTTCTACTACTACTACTACTACTACTACTACTACAAGAACAACCACTACTACTACTACAAGAACAACCACTACTAGTACTACTACTACTACTAATACAAGAACAACCACTACTACTACTACTACTACAAGAACAACCAATACTACTAATACAAATACAACCACTACTACTACTACTACTACAACTACAAGAACAACCAACTACTACTACTACAAGAACAACCACTGATTCTCCTACTACTACTATTACAAGAACAACCACTACAACTACTACAAGATCAAAAACCACTACTACTACCACTACTACTACTACTACTACGACTACTACATGAACAACCAATACTACTACTACTACTACTACAAGAACAACCACTACTACTACTGCTACTACTACTACAAGAACAAACACTACTACTAATACTAGAACAACCACTACTACTACTACTACTGCTGCTGCTGCTACAAGAACAACCACTAATACTAATACAAGAACAACCACTACTACTAATACTAATACTACTATTACAAGGACAACCACTACTATTACTACAAGTAGAGCCATTACAACTACTACAAGAGCAACCACTACTACTACTACTACTACTACTACTACTACTACTACTACAAGAACAACCACTACTACTTCTAAAAGTACAGCCACAACTACTACTACAAGAATAACCCCTACTACTGCTACAAGAACAACCACTGCTTCTCCTACTACTACTTCTACTACAAGAACAACCACTACTACTAGTAGTATTACAAGAAAAAACCACTACTACTACTACAAGAACATCTGCTACTAATGCTATTACAAGTACAACCACTACTACTACCAGAACAACCACTACTACTACTACAAGAGAAACCACTACTACCACTACAGGAACAACCACTACTACTATTACTAGTATTACAACAACAACCAGTATTACCATTACAAGAACAAACACTACTATTTCCAGAAGTAAAACCACTACTACTACTGCTACTACAAGAACAACCAGCACCACTACTACTACTACAAGAACAACCACTACAACTACCACTACTACAACTACAAGAACAACCACTACTACTACAAGAACAACCACCACTACAACAACAAATACTACTACTACAAGAGAAACCACAACTACTACTACTACTACTACTACAAGAACAACCACTACTACTACTACTACAAGAACAACCACTACAACTACCACCACTACAACTACAAGAACAACCACTACTACTACAAGAACAACCACCACTACTACTACTTCTACAAGAACAACCACTACTACTACAACAAGAACAACCGCCACTACTACTAGTACTACTACTACTACTACTACTACAAGAGCAACCACTACTACTACTACAAGTACAACCACGACTACTACTACTACTACAAGAACAACCACTACTACTACTACTACTACTACAAGTAGAACCACTACTACTACTAAAACAACAACCACTACTACTACTACAAGAACAACCACTACTACTACTACAAGTATTACAAGAAAAACCACTACTACAAGAACAACCACTACTACTTCTACAAGAACAACCACTACAACTACCATTACTACAACTACAAGAACAACCACTACTACTACAAGAACAACCAACACTACTACTACTGCTACTACAAGAACAACCGCTACTACTACTACTACTACAAGAACAACCACTACTACTTCTACAAGAACAACCACTACTTCTCCTACTACTACTACTACTACTACTACAAGAACAACCACCACTACTACTAGTAAAAGAACAACCACTACTACTACTACAAGAACAACCACTACTACTACTAGTACTACTACTACTACTACTACTACTACTACTACAAGAACAACCACTACTACTTCTAAAAGTACAGCCACAACTACTACTACAAGAATAACCCCTACTACTGCTACAAGAACAACCACTGCTTCTCCTACTACTCCTTATACTACAAGAACAAACACTACTACTAGTAGTATTACAAGAAAAACCACTACTACTACTACAAGAACAACTGCTACTAATACTATTACAAGTACAACCACTACTACTACCAGAACAACCACTACTACTACTACAAGAACAACCACTACAACTACCACTACTACAACTACAAGAACAACCACTACTACTACAAGAGCAACCACCACTACTACTACTTCTACAAGAACAACCACTACTACTACTACAAGAACAACCGCCACTACTACTACTACTACTACTACAAGATCAACCACTACTACTACTACTACTACTTCTACAAGTAGAACCACTACTACTACTAAAACAACAACCACTACTACTACTACAAGAACAACCACTACTACTACTACAAGTATTACAAGAAAAACCACTACTACTACTACAAGAACAACCACTACTACTTCTACAAGAACAACCACTACAACTACCACTACTACAACTACAAGAACAACCACTACTACTACAAGAACAACCACCACTACTACTACTGCTACTACAAGAACAACCGCTACTACTACTACTACTACTACAAGAACAACCACTACTACTTCTACAAGAACAACCACTACTTCTCCTACTACTACTACTACTACTACAAGAACAACCACTAATACTACTACTACTAAAAGAACAACCACTACTACTAATACAAGAACAACCACTACTACTACTAGTACTACTACTACTACTACTACTACAAGAACAACCACTACTACTACAAGTACAACCACGACTACTACTACTACTACAAGAACAACCACTACTACTACTACTACTACTACAAGTAGAACCACTACTACTACTAAAACAACAACCACTACTACTACTACAAGAACAACCACTACTACTACTACAAGTATTACAAGAAAAACCACTACTACTACTACAAGAACAACCACTACTACTTCTACAAGAACAACCACTACAACTACCATTACTACAACTACAAGAACAACCACTACTACTACAAGAACAACCACCACTACTACTACTGCTACTACAAGAACAACCGCTACTACTACTACTACTGCTACAAGAACAACCACTACTACTTCTACAAGAACAACCACTACTTCTCCTACTACTACTACTACTACTACAAGAACAACCACTACTACTACTACTACTAAAAGAACAACCACTACTACTACTATAAGAACAACCACTACTACTACTAGTACTACTACTACTACTACTACTACTACAAGAACAACCACTACTACTTCTAAAAGTACAGCCACAACTACTACTACAAGAATAACCCCTACTACCGCTATAAGAACAACCACTGCTTCTCCTACTACTCCTTATACTACAAGAACAAACACTACTACTAGTAGTATTACAAGAAAAACCACTACTACTACTACAAGAACAACTGCTACTAATACTATTACAAGTACAACCACTACTACTACCAGAACAACCACTACTACTACTACAAGAGAAACCACTACTGCTACTACAGGAACAACCACTACTACTATTACTAGTATTACAACAACAACCAGTACTACCATTACAAGAACAAACACTACTATTTCCAGAAGTAAAACCACTACTACTACTGTTACTACAAGAACAACCAGCACCACTACTACTACTACAAGAACAACCACTACTACTACTACAAGAACAACCACTACAACTACCACTACTACAACTACAAGAACAACCACCACTACAACAACAAATACTACTACTACAAGAGAAACCACTTCTACTACTACTACTACTACAAGAACAACCACTACTACTACTACAA
This sequence comes from Alligator mississippiensis, assembly GCF_030867095.1. Classification (NCBI taxonomy): domain Eukaryota; kingdom Metazoa; phylum Chordata; order Crocodylia; family Alligatoridae; genus Alligator; species Alligator mississippiensis. The sequence continues at coordinate 34,047,092 of NC_081832.1, forward strand.
GAACAACCACTACAACTACCACTACTACAACTACAAGAACAACCACTACTACTACAAGAACAACCACCACTACTACTACTTCTACAAGAACAACCACTACTACTACTACAAGAACAACCGCCACTACTACTACTACTACTACTACAAGATCAACCACTACTACTACTACTACTACTTCTACAAGTAGAACCACTACTACTACTAAAACAACAACCACTACTACTACTACAAGAACAACCACTACTACTACTACAAGTATTACAAGAAAAACCACTACTACTACTACAAGAACAACCACTACTACTTCTACAAGAACAACCACTACAACTACCACTACTACAACTACAAGAACAACCACTACTACTACAAGAACAACCACCACTACTACTACTGCTACTACAAGAACAACCGCTACTACTACTACTACTACTACAAGAACAACCACTACTACTTCTACAAGAACAACCTCTACTTCTCCTACTACTACTACTACTACAAGAACAACCACTAATACTACTACTACTAAAAGAACAACCACTACTACTAATACAAGAACAACCACTACTACTACTAGTACTACTACTACTACTACTACAAGAACAACCACTACTACTACTACAAGTACAACCACGACTACTACTACTACTACAAGAACAACCACTACTACTACTACTACTACTACAAGTAGAACCACTACTACTACTAAAACAACAACCACTACTACTACTACAAGAACAACCACTACTACTACTACAAGTATTACAAGAAAAACCACTACTACTACTACAAGAACAACCACTGCTACTTCTACAAGAACAACCACTACAACTACCATTACTACAACTACAAGAACAACCACTACTACTACAAGAACAACCAACACTACTACTAGTGCTACTACAAGAACAACCGCTACTACTACTACTACTACTACAAGAACAACCACTACTACTTCTACAAGAACAACCACTACTTCTCCTACTACTACTACTACTACTACAAGAACAACCACTACTACTACTACTACTAAAAGAACAACCACTACTACTACTACAAGAACAACCACTACTACTACTAGTACTACTACTACTACTACTACTACTACAAGAACAACCACTACTACTTCTAAAAGTACAGCCACAACTACTACTACAAGAATAACCCCTACTACTGCTACAAGAACAACCACTGCTTCTCCTACTACTCCTTATACTACAAGAACAAACACTACTACTAGTAGTATTACAATAAAAACACTACTACTACTACAAGAACAACTGCTACTAATACTATTACAAGTACAACCACTACTACTACCAGAACAACCACTACTACTACTACAAGAGAAACCACTACTACTACTACAGGAACAACCACTACTACTATTACTAGTATTACAACAACAACCAGTACTACCATTACAAGAACAAACACTACTATTTCCAGAAGTAAAACCACTACTACTACTGTTACTACAAGAACAACCAGCACCACTACTACTACTACAAGAACAACCACTACTACTACTAGAAGAACAACCACTACAACTACCACTACTACAACTACAAGAACAACCACCACTACAACAACAAATACTACTACTACAAGAGAAACCACTTCTACTACTACTACTACTACAAGAACAACCACTACTACTACTACAAGAACAACCACTACAACTACCACTACTACAACTACAAGAACAACCACTACTACTACAAGAACAACCACCACTACTACTACTTCTACAAGAACAACCACTACTACTACTACAAGAACAACCGCTACTACTACTACTACTACAAGATCAACCACTACTACTACTAGTACTACTACTACTACAATTAGAACCACTACTACTACTAAAACAACAACCACTACTACTACTACAAGAACAACCACTACTACTACTACAAGTACTACAAAAAAAACCACTACTACTACTACAAGAACAACCACTACTACTTCTACAAGAACAACCACTACAACTACCACTACTACAACTACAAGAACAACCACTACTACTACAAGAACAACCACCACTACTACTACTGCTACTACAAGAACAACCGCTACTACTACTACTACTACTACAAGACCAACCACTACTACTTCTACAAGAACAACCACTACTTCTCCTACTACTACTACTACTACTACTACAAGAACAACCTCTACTACTACTACTACTAAAAGAACAACCACTACTACTACTACAAGAACAACCACTACTACTACTAGTACTACTACTACTACTACTACTACTACTACTACTACAAGAACAACCACTACTACTTCTAAAAGTACATCCACAACTACTACTACAAGAATAACCCCTACTACTGCTACAAGAACAACCACTGCTTCTCCTCCTACTACTTCTACTACAAGAACAACCACTACTACTAGTAGTATTACAAGAAAAACCACTACTACTACTACAAGAACAACTGCTACTAATACTATTACAAGTACAACCACTACTACTACCAGAACAACCACTACTACTACTACAAGAGAAACCACTACTACTACTACTACACGAACAACCACTATTACTATTACTATTATTACAACAACAACCAGTACTACCATTAGAAGAACAAACACTACTATTTCCAGAAGTAAAACCACCACTACTACTGCTACTGCAAGAACAACCAGCACCACTACTACTACTACAAGAACAACCACTACTACTACTACAAGAACAACCACTACTACTACTACTAGTATTACAACAACAACCAGTACTACCACTACAAGAACAAACACTACTACATCCAGAAGTGAAAGCACTACTACTACTACTACTACAAGAACAACCACCACCACTACTACGACTACTACTACAAGAACAACCACTACTACTACTACAAGAACAACCACCACTACTTCTACTAGTATTACAAGAACAACCCCTACTACTACTACAAGAACAACAGCTACTACTAATAATACTACCACACGTACAACCACTACTACTACAACAACAACAAATACTACTACTACAAGAGAAACCACTACATCTACTACTACTACTACAAGAACAACCACTACTACTACTACAAGAAAAACCACTGCTTCTCCTACTACTACTATTACAAGAACAACCACTACTACTACTACAAGAACAACCTCCACTACTAATGCTAGAACAACCACTACTAATACTACTACTACTACTTCTACTACTACTACTTCTACTACTCCTACTACAAGAACAACCACTACTACTAATACTAATACTACTATTACAAGGACAACCACTACGATTACTACAACTAGAACCACTACAACTACTACAAGAACAACCACTACTACTACTACTACTACTACTACAAGAACAACCACTAATACTAATACAAGAACAACCACTACTTCTACTACTTCAAGAACAAGCACTACCACTACTACTACAAGAACTACCACTACTACTTCTACAAGATCAACCACTCCATCTCCTACTACTACTACTACAAGAACAACCACTACTACTACTACAAGAACGACCACCACTACTACTACTACTGCAAGAACAACCTTTACTACTACTACAAGAACAACCACAGCTACTACTTAAAGAACAACCACGGCTTCTCCTAATACTACTACTACGAGAATAACCACTATTACTACTACAAGAACAACCACCACTACTACTACTACTACTACAAGAAAAACCTCTACTATTAATACACGGGCAACCACCACTTCTACTACTACTGCTACTACAAGAACAAACACTACTACTAATACAAGAATGACCACTACTACTACTGCTACTACCAGTAGACCCACTACTACTATTACAAGAACAACCACTACTACTACTACTAGTATTACAAGAACAACCACTTCTAATACTACAAGTACAAACACCACTACTACTACAAGAACAACCCCTACTACTACTACAAGAACAACCACTGCTTCTCCTACTACTACTACTACAAGAACAACCACTACTTCTACTACTACAAGAACAACCACCACCACTACTACTAATACTACTACTACTACAAGATCAACCACTACCACTTCGACAAGAACAACCACTACTACTTGTACTAGTATTACAAGAACAACCACTACTACTATTACAAGAACAACCACTACTACTACTACAAGTATTACAAGAAAAGCCACTACTACGACTACAAGAACAACCACTACTACTTCTACATGAACAACCACTACAACTACCACTACTACAACTACCAGAACAACGACTTCTACTACAATAACAACCACCACTACTACTACTGCTACTACAAAAACAACTACTACTACTTCTACAAGAACAACCACTACTTCTACTACTACTACTACTACTACTACTACAAGAACAACCACTACTACTACTACAAGAACAACCACTACTAGTACTACTACTACTACTTCTACAAGAACAACCACTACTTCTACTACTACTACTACTACTACTACTACTACAAGAACAACCACTACTACTACTACAAGAACAACCACTACTAGTACTACTACTACTACTAATACAAGAACAACCACTACTACTACTACTACTACAAGAACAACCAATACTACTAATACAAATACAACCACTACTACTACTACTACTACAACTACAAGAACAACCAACTACTACTACTACAAGAACAACCACTGATTCTCCTACTACTACTATTACAAGAACAACCACTACTACTACTACAAGATCAAAAACCACTACTACTACCACTACTACTACTACTACTACGACTACTACATGAACAACCAATACTACTACTACTACTACTACAAGAACAACCACTACTACTACTGCTACTACTACTACAAGAACAAACACTACTACTAATACTAGAACAACCACTACTACTACTACTACTGCTGCTGCTGCTACAAGAACAACCACTAATACTAATACAAGAACAACCACTACTACTAATACTAATACTACTATTACAAGGACAACCACTACTATTACTACAAGTAGAGCCATTACAACTACTACAAGAACAACCACTACTACTACTACTACTACTACTACTACAAGAACAACCACTAATACTAATACAAGAACAACCACTACTATTAGTAGTACTACTACTACTACTACTACTACTACTACTACAAGAACAACCACTACTACTTCTAAAAGTACAGCCACAACTACTACTACAAGAATAACCCCTACTACTGCTACAAGAACAACCACTGCTTCTCCTACTACTACTTCTACTACAAGAACAACCACTACTACTTCTACAAGAACAACCACTACAACTACCACTACTACAACTACAAGAACAACCACTACTACTACAAGAACAACCACCACTGCTACTACTGCTACTACAAGAACACCCGCTACTACTACTACTACTACTACAAGAACAACCACTACTACTTCTACAAGAACAACCTCTACTTCTCCTACTACTACTACTACTACAAGAACAACCACTAATACTACTACTACTAAAAGAACAACCACTACTACTAATACAAGAACAACCACTACTACTACTAGTACTACTACTACTACTACTACAAGAACAACCACTACTACTACTACAAGTACAACCACGACTACTACTACTACTACAAGAACAACCACTACTACTACTACTACTACTACAAGTAGAACCACTACTACTACTAAAACAACAACCACTACTACTAATACAAGAACAACCACTACTACTACTACAAGTATTACAAGAAAAACCACTACTACTACTACAAGAACAACCACTACTACTTCTACAAGAACAACCACTACAACTACCATGACTACAACTACAAGAACAACCACTACTACTACAAGAACAACCAACACTACTACTACTGCTACTACAAGAACAACCGCTACTACTACTACTACTACTACTACAAGAACAACCACTACTACTTCTACAAGAACAACCACTACTTCTCCTACTACTACTACTACTACTACAAGAACAACCACTACTACTACTAGTACTACTACTACTACTACTACAAGAACAACCACTACTACTTCTAAAAGTACAGCCACAACTACTACTACAAGAATAACCCCTACTACTGCTACAAGAACAACCACTGCTTCTCCTACTACTCCTTATACTACAAGAACAAACACTACTACTAGTAGTATTACAAGAAAAAACAATACTACTACTACAAGAACAACTGCTACTAATACTATTACAAGTACAACCACTACTACTACCAGAACAACCACTACTACTACTACAAGAGAAACCACTACTACTACTACAGGAACAACCACTACTACTATTACTAGTATTACAACAACAACCAGTACTACCATTACAAGAACAAACACTACTATTTCCAGAAGTAAAACCACTACTACTACTGTTACTACAAGAACAACCAGCACCACTACTACTACTACAAGAACAACCACTACTACTACTACAAGAACAACCACTACAACTACCACTACTACAACTACAAGAACAACCACCACTACAACAACAAATACTACTACTACAAGAGAAACCACTTCTACTACTACTACTACTACTACAAGAACAACCACTACTACTACTACAAGAACAACCACTACAACTACCACTACTACAACTACAAGAACAACCACTACTACTACAAGAACAACCACCACTACTACTACTTCTACAAGAACAACCACTACTACTACTACAAGAACAACCGCTACTACTACTACTACTACAAGATCAACCACTACTACTACTAGTACTACTACTACTACAATTAGAACCACTACTACTACTAAAACAACAACCACTACTACTACTACAAGAACAACCACTACTACTACTACAAGTACTACAAAAAAAACCACTACTACTACTACAAGAACAACCACTACTACTTCTACAAGAACAACCACTACAACTACCACTACTACAACTACAAGAACAACCACTACTACTACAAGAACAACCACCACTACTACTACTGCTACTACAAGAACAACCGCTACTACTACTACTACTACTACAAGACCAACCACTACTACTTCTACAAGAACAACCACTACTTCTCCTACTACTACTACTACTACTACTACAAGAACAACCACTACTACTACTACTACTAAAAGAACAACCACTACTACTACTACAAGAACAACCACTACTACTACTAGTACTACTACTACTACTACTACTACTACAAGAACAACCACTACTACTTCTAAAAATACATCCACAACTACTACTACAAGAATAACCCCTACTACTGCTACAAGAACAACCACTGCTTCTCCTCCTACTACTTCTACTTCAAGAACAACCACTACTACTAGTAGTATTACAAGAAAAACCACTACTACTACTACAAGAACAACTGCTACTAATACTATTACAAGTACAACCACTACTACTACCAGAACAACCACTACTACTACTACAAGAGAAACCACTACTACTACTACTACACGAACAACCACTATTACTATTACTAGTATTACAACAACAACCAGTACTACCATTAGAAGAACAAACACTACTATTTCCAGAAGTAAAACCACCACTACTACTGCTACTGCAAGAACATCCAGCACCACTACTACTACTACAAGAACAACCACTACTACTACTACAAGAACAACCACTACTACTACTACTAGTATTACAACAACAACCAGTACTACCACTACAAGAACAAACACTACTACATCCAGAAGTGAAACCACTACTACTACTACTACTACAAGAACAACCACCACCACTACTACGACTACTACTACAAGAACAACCACTACTACTACTACAAGAACAACCACCACTACTTCTACTAGTATTACAAGAACAACCCCTACTACTACTACAAGAACAACAGCTACTACTAATAATACTACCACACGTACAACCACTACTACTAGAACAACAACAAATACTACTACTACAAGAGAAACCACTACATCTACTACTACTACTACAAGAACAACCACTACTACTACTACAAGAAAAACCACTGCTTCTCCTACTACTACTATTACAAGAACAACCACTACTACTACTACAAGAACAACCTCCACTACTAATGCTAGAACAACCACTACTACTACTACTACTACTACTTCTACTACTACTACTTCTACTACTCCTACTACAAGAACAACCACTACTGCTAATACTAATACTACTATTACAAGGACAACCACTACGATTACTACAACTAGAACCACTACAACTACTACAAGAACAACCACTACTACTACTACTACTACTACTACAAGAACAACCACTAATACTAATACAAGAACAACCACTACTTCTACTACTTCAAGAACAAGCACTACCACTACTACTACAAGAACTACCACTACTACTACTACAAGAACAACCACTGCTTCTCCTACTACTACTACTTCAAGAACAACCACTACTACTTCTACAAGATCAACCACTCCATCTCCTACTACTACTACTACAAGAACAACCACTACTACTACTACAAGAACGACCACCACTACTACTACTACTGCAAGAACAACCTTTACTACTACTACAAGAACAACCACAGCTACTACTTAAAGAACAACCACGGCTTCTCCTAATACTACTACTACGAGAATAACCACTATTACTACTACAAGAACAACCACCACTACTACTACTACTACTACAAGAAAAACCTCTACTATTAATACACGGGCAACCACCACTTCTACTACTACTGCTACTACAAGAACAAACACTACTACTAATACAAGAACGACCACAACTACTACTGCTACTACCAGTAGACCCACTACTACTATTACAAGAACAACCACTACTACTACTACTAGTATTACAAGAACAACCACTTCTAATACTACAAGTACAAACACCACTACTACTACAAGAACAACCCCTACTACTACTACAAGAACAACCACTGCTTCTCCTACTACTACTACTACAAGAACAACCACTACTTCTACTACTACAAGAACAACCACCACCACTACTACTAATACTACTACTACAAGATCAACCACTACCACTTCGACAAGAACAACCACTACTACTATTACAAGAACAACCACTACTACTACTACAAGTATTACAAGAAAAGCCACTACTACGACTACAAGAACAACCACTACTACTTCTACATGAACAACCACTACAACTACCACTACTACAACTACCAGAACAACGACTACTACTACAATAACAACCACCACTACTACTACTGCTACTACAAAAACAACTACTACTACTTCTACAAGAACAACCACTACTTCTACTACTACTACTACTACTACTACTACTACTACTACAAGAACAACCACTACTACTACTACAAGAACAACCACTACTAGTACTACTACTACTACTAATACAAGAACAACCACTACTACTACTACTACTACAAGAACAACCAATACTACTAATACAAATACAACCACTACTACTACTACTACTACAACTACAAGAACAACCAACTACTACTACTACAAGAACAACCACTGATTCTCCTACTACTACTATTACAAGAACAACCACTACTACTACTACAAGATCAAAAACCACTACTACTACCACTACTACTACTACTACTACGACTACTACATGAACAACCAATACTACTACTACTACTACTACAAGAACAACCACTACTACTTCTGCTACTACTACTACAAGAACAAACACTACTACTAATACTAGAACAACCACTACTACTACTACTACTGCTGCTGCTGCTACAAGAACAACCACTAATACTAATACAAGAACAACCACTAATACTAATACTAATACTACTATTACAAGGACAACCACTACTATTACTACAAGTAGAGCCATTACAACTACTACAAGAACAACCACTACTACTACTACTACTACTACTACTACTACAAGAACAACCACTAATACTAATACAAGAACAACCACTACTATTAGTAGTACTACTACTACTACTACTACTACTACTACAAGAACAACCACTACTACTTCTAAAAGTACAGCCACAACTACTACTACAAGAATAACCCCTACTACTGCTACAAGAACAACCACTGCTTCTCCTACTACTACTTCTACTACAAGAACAACCACTACTACTAGTAGTATTACAAGAAAAAACCACTACTACTACTACAAGAACATCTGCTACTAATGCTATTACAAGTACAACCACTACTACTACCAGAACAACCACTACTACTACTACAAGAGAAACCACTACTACCACTACAGGAACAACCACTACTACTATTACTAGTATTACAACAACAACCAGTATTACCATTACAAGAACAAACACTACTATTTCCAGAAGTAAAACCACTACTACTACTGCTACTACAAGAACAACCAGCACCACTACTACTACTACAAGAACAACCACTACAACTAAAACTACTACAACTACAAGAACAACCACTACTACTACAAGAACAACCACCACTACAACAACAAATACTACTACTACAAGAGAAACCACTACTACTACTACTACTACAAGAACAACCACTACTACTACTACTACAAGAACAACCACTACAACTACCACCACTACAACTACAAGAACAACCACTACTACTACAAGAACAACCACCACTACTACTACTTCTACAAGAACAACCACTACTACTACTACAAGAACAACCGCCACTACTACTACTACTACAAGATCAACCACTACTACTACTACTACTACTTCTACAAGTAGAACCACTACTACTACTAAAACAACAACCACTACTACTACTACAAGAACAACCACTACTACTACTACAAGTATTACAAGAAAAACCACTACTACTACTACAACAACAACCACTACTACTTCTACAAGAACAACCACTACAACTACCACTACTACAACTACAAGAACAACCACTACTACTACAAGAACAACCACCACTGCTACTACTGCTACTACAAGAACAACCGCTACTACTACTACTACTACTACAAGAACAACCACTACTACTTCTACAAGAACAACCACTACTTCTCCTACTACTACTACTACTACAAGAACAACCACTAATACTACTACTACTAAAAGAACAACCACTACTACTACAACAAGAACAACCACTACTACTACTAGTACTACTACTACTACTACTACTACAAGAGCAACCACTACTACTACTACAAGTACAACCACGACTACTACTACTACTACAAGAACAACCACTACTACTACTACTACTACTACAAGTAGAACCACTACTACTACTAAAACAACAACCACTACTACTACTACAAGAACAACCACTACTACTACTACAAGTATTACAAGAAAAACCACTACTACAAGAACAACCACTACTACTTCTACAAGAACAACCACTACAACTACCATTACTACAACTACAAGAACAACCACTACTACTACAAGAACAACCAACACTACTACTACTGCTACTACAAGAACAACCGCTACTACTACTACTACTACTACAAGAACAACCACTACTACTTCTACAAGAACAACCACTACTTCTCCTACTACTACTACTACTACTACAAGAACAACCACCACTACTACTACTAAAAGAACAACCACTACTACTACTACAAGAACAACCACTACTACTACTAGTACTACTACTACTACTACTACTACTACTACTACTACTACTACAAGAACAACCACTACTACTTCTAAAAGTACAGCCACAACTACTACTACAAGAATAACCCCTACTACTGCTACAAGAACAACCACTGCTTCTCCTACTACTCCTTATACTACAAGAACAAACACTACTACTAGTAGTATTACAAGAAAAACCACTAATACTACTACAAGAACAACTGCTACTAATACTATTACAAATACAACCACTACTACTACCAGAACAACCACTACTACTACTACAAGAACAACCACTACAACTACCACTACTACAACTACAAGAACAACCACTACTACTACAAGAACAACCACCACTACTACTACTTCTACAAGAACAACCACTACTACTACTGCAAGAACAACCGCCACTACTACTACTACTACTACTACAAGATCAACCACTACTACTACTACTACTACTTCTACAAGTAGAACCACTACTACTACTAAAACAACAACCACTACTACTTCTACAAGAACAACCACTACAACTACCATTACTACAA